>NC_092250.1:12380599-12663099 GCF_036320965.1 Panulirus ornatus
TAGTTATTCGACGTGGTTATGTCAGTGTCATGGGTGTGCGATGTCCCCATGGCTGTTTAATCTGTTCATAGATGGAGTTAGGGGTAACTGCGAGGCACTTGGAGAGAGGGATGGGTCTTCAGTGTACTGAGGTTAGAGAAGGCTTGTAGGTAAGTGAGTATGATGTTTGAGGATGACACAGCTTTGGTGGCAGACTCGATTGAGAATTGTCGTAATTGGTGTGTGTATGTGTGTGTGTGTGTTTGTGTGTGTGTGTGTGTGTGTGTTTGTGTTTGAGTGTGTGTGTGTGTGTGTGTGTGTGTGTGTGTGTGTGTGTGTTTGTGTGTGTTTGTGTGTTTGAGTGTGTGTGTGTGTGTGTGTGTGTGTGTGTGTGTGTGTGTGTGTGTGTGTGTGTGTGTGTGTGTATGTTTGTGTGTGCGTGTGTATGTTTGTGTGTGTGTGTGTTTGTGTGTGCGTGTGTATGTTTGTGTGTGTGTGTGTGTGTGTGTGTTTGTGTGTATGTGTGTGTGTGTGTGTGTGTGTGTGTGTGTGTGTGTGTGTATGTTTGTGTGTGTGTGTGTGTGTGTGTGTGTGTGTGTGTGTGTGTGTGTATGTGTGTGTGTGTGTGTGTGTGTGTGTGTGTGTGTGTGTGTGTGTGAAAGAGTTTGAGAGATATGTGAATAAAAAAGTAGGATTATGAGGTTTAGCAGGGCGGTTGAGACAGGTTGGTTTAAGTGTAAGTTTGGATGGAGAGAATATGGAGAAACTGCGAGTGTTTTAGGTGTCTGAGAATGACCTTTGGAGCGATGTAATCATAACAGTTGAATTTAACCACAGGATACGTAAGGGAACATTGGTGTTGTGTACATTGAAGAGTATAAGGAATGAGAAGCCACTGGTCAGTGTTGGCAAAGTTGGATATGTTTTTAACTATCTAGTAGTCCTAACGATGCTGCATGGGTGTTAGTCTTGGGTTTTATACACACACACACACACACACACACACACACACACACACACACACACACACACACACACAGCGCTCGTAGCCTTGAACCAGATTATATGTTTTAAAAAGTTAAAAGAAAATTCTTTATGAAAGTCATAGCTGCTGAAGTGGTAGTATGTCGAACGTGTGCGGAAAAATGGATTAATCATGCTCCCCCATCCAATCCCCCCCCCCCCCCCCCACCCACCCACCCACCCAACTCCAAGATTAAGGGGGAGGAGGGAGGAAGGAAGGGAATGACTAGCGAATCAACATTTTTCATAAATTGATTAACAGACGTGTATTACTCTAATACATAGTAGTGTTACAAAGTTTTCTGGGTCATTCAACACTCCTTCAGTGGTTACTGTTTCGTCCATTATTTATATCAGCGATTTTTTTTTTTTAACACAAACTCGATTAATTGTCTTCCGGAACTTCCTCTCTTGCTAATTTCATCTCCTGGCAGCGACGAACCATGAATGCATCATTGGAGATGGGAATGTCTCTTGTCGTGGAGCGGTAAAACGAACAATGGCACATTGTGCACATGGTGAAAAAGAATATCACTTTCCATGTGAAACCATTTCGATACACGTCGAAGTATTCTGAGAAATGCCCTTTGTTCTGGCTTTACACTAGTCGCCAAGCTTTCATGCTACTTTATTATATCGATTGCTAGCGATATTTCCTGGTATTTGTTATAGCTGATGTTATATTGATTTGAAATTTCGAAAGAACTAACAATAAAGTAAGGGTATTATGGGAAATTTGTCTTGCATTCACGCTTACAAAACCTAACGAGACAACACGAGTCGTATCGATCATTTTCAAATTCATTACACTATCCGGGAAGATATTATTTTGCTGTGTGTATAGTATATCCAGTGATTTATATCATTTTTCTATATCTTCAGCGACACCATTGCCTCCCTAGTATACAAAGCTGCTCACATATCACTAACAGACTCGTAACTTCAACTTGTGCCCAGTATGTAAGAAAGAATATGCGTTTTGGTCTATTGCAAGTGCCACCTGATTTCCCATCTTGTACATCGAGTTGTTTCGTAAAACACAACTTCATGCCTTCACACACATAAAGCATCCATTGCACAAGATCAGAGACTATTCCTATGGCGTCTTGATCCTACCTCTTTCTTTGACAGTCATGTCCTATATCTCTTTGGCCAAACTGTCACCTTTCACAAGTTCCTCAAGGTTGTTACCATCCTGGAAGACCTTCATCAATATATACTTCAAATACTATGAAATCATGACTTATCATTTACACTTATTTCTTAGCCTATTTTACACTCCTGATTTCTCCTTTACTACGTTAAGTCATTCATATCAATTGTTATCATTTGATGTGCCTGGACCCGCATAAAACTTGTGCCCCATGTCCTCGTCCCAGCTATAGAACAAGTACTCCAGAAGCTAAGATTCTCTCAGTGTATCCTCTAGTTCTTCTCGTAATGCATTACTCTGCCTTCATATTTTGCCTTTCCACTGCCATCCCTTACTGATCATCATCCCCAGATACTAAACTTCCATCAATTTCTTATTCTATTATTTCTACCTGAAACTGTACTGTGGCTGACCATCCAATAAATATATATATATATATATATATATCTATATATCTATATATATATCTATATATATATATATAGATAGATAGATATAATCAGTACTTACACTGACTTTCAACATCGACGTCGTAGATATAACATTCATTGAAAGTCTTTGTTGTAATGAATGTCAAGATCTTAGATTATTTATTCAGTAGCATTCGTCAATACGTAATCCACACACTCTTACTCCTCCAGTCTTTTACACGTCTCGCTATTTCACTCATTGGCCATTAATACTTACTGGATAGTTTGTGAAAAACTAGTCTGGCTTTGTGTGTAGCGATATGATTCACTTGTGGTTAAATTGGCTGGGGAAAATCATTCAGAGTATTTTCAAGTACAAAGGATGGCAGGCATCGCAGAAAAGTAGTTTTCCACAGTCCTCTGAAGCTGCACTTTCCCATGCAAGTCAACAGGAATATTTAACAGAATTATTTTTCTCCAGTTCGAGCATTTAACTTAAAGCCCCTCCACACCACTTCTACACAGGCATTCTGCTGGTCCTCAGGCACCTCGCCTTGGACCATACATGGACCGACAATCCTGTTAAGGAACTTGAATGTACTCCTGTCCATTCTTGCAGTTTTGCCACATTTCACTTACACAAGGCTTTCTCCACCTCTTCTCGTTTCAACAAACCATTCGCCACGACTCTGTCGCTCCTCATACTTTATGTCCTAAGCACCCATCATTTTCCATCCTATCATATAACGCATTCAACAGTCATTTACATTACTCAGCCCGACTCTTCTTTCCTTGTTACCACTTCCCTATATGTTTCACACAACGATTTTTTTCATTAGGTCTCTTTATGATTTCTCAAGCTTTCCACCTCCTTCCAAAATATATTCTTAGTTTCCCTGAAGTTTGTCGATAGTCTCTCATCTCTCATGTGCCCTCTTTTTCAGCCCCTGCACCTTCCTCTTGACCTCTTGTCACTTTTCTTATTACAACATTTCTCAGTCCCTCCCTCTCCCTCCTTGCAGGTATTACCATTCTCTCTCTCTCTCTCTCTCTCTCTCTCTCTCTCTCTCTCTCTCTCTCTCTCTCTCTCTCTCTCTCTCTCTCCCCCCCCCCAAGAGGTGTTTGTGTGTAATAACCTATTCGTAATTATACATTTGTACTGTACGGAAAGTGAGTTTTACACTCGTAGGGCCTCATCTCTTGAATATTGTGTATGATTACTTTGTAGTACTGTATGAGGAGGGAATTTTACACTCGTAGGGCCCTGTCTCGTGAACATTGTTTTGTGATTACCTGTTTGTGCTGTATGTGGAGGGCGTTTTATTCTCATGGAGGTCCCATCTCTTGAACATTTTTCTTCTGTCACACAAGTTCGTAAATTTTTGTATGCTATGCATTAACCGTGTGTGTGTGTGTGTGTGTGTGTGTGTGTGTGTGTGTGTGTCTTTGTGTATGTGTGTGTGTGCGTGCGACCACAATTCTCTGTATATGACCAGAGTTACTTTCCGTCATAGGTCGTAAAGAAGGTTCAAATCTCTGAAAGATAAGATCGTTTTCCCAGGAACCCGTGGTACTTATATCCTGCGGTGCAGACACCGCCGCTCGGGAAGAACGACATCTGGGGCCTCTCTATCTTCCTTCACCATCGTCTCTTCTCTCCCTCCTTGCTTCCTTCCTTCCTTCCTTCCTTCCTTCCTTCCTTTCTTCCTTTCTTTCCTTCTTCCTTCCTACGTTCCTTCCTTCCTTCCTTCTTTTCTACCTTCTTTCCTTCCTTCCTACGTTCCTTCCTTCCTTACTTCCTTCTTTTCTTCCTTCCTTCCTTTCTTCCTTTCTTCCCTTCTTTCCTTCCTACGTTCCTTCCTTCCTTCCTTCTTTTCTACCTTCTTTCCTTCCTTCCTACGTTCCTTCCTTCCTTACTTCCTTCTTTTCATCCTTCCTTCCTACGTTCTTTCCTTCCTTCCTTCCTTCCGACCAAGTCTCTGAAGACAACAGGTGCTGGTGGGGGAAAAAATAGGGTGATAAGTGATAATGCCCCATAGATGAAGACTGCGTGCAAGGAATACCAGTGTAATTGATGTGGTGTGAGGTATGAATATGTAGAGGAAAAGATACGTACTAAACTGGATGTTGAAAAATGGAGCATGAAATATGAAAACGGTGAATGAAAGTGAAAGAATATTAAGGGGTATCAACGTTGGCGAATTTCGAGGGGCGAGTAACAAAGATTTTAGAAGACAATAACTTGAAGAAATTGTAAACAATAGGAACTCGAAGAGTGAAATGCACGTACAGGACACAGACTGAAGAAGGATGAAACGAAGGGGAAAAAGAGAGAGAGAAGGCGTGAGAAACATTGTAGGAAAGTTAAAGAAAGCCAGCTAGACTAGATGCATATGCAGGCAAAAATATATTTACCAGAAACATCATATAGCAAAAAGAAATCTCTGCATAACACAGGACATCCAACAGTAGCAGAGTAAGGCTGGCTCTCTTGGCTGGTACGACCCGTGGCTCTCGTAACCAGACCTGTCTCCTACAGCTGCTGCACAGCTCCGCCAAGTCGTGTGCTGCCGATGTCACTGTGATCAAGGGATATAGCAGTGTGATAGCCACTGGGCAGGATACGCCAACTCTTGAGAAAGATCTTTCGAGGCTTCATATCTCAAGGGAGGGACCATTGGTATATTGACATACCGGTTCTCAGTACGGGCAACCAAGTGCTAATGTTAGCTACTGGTGCTCAGTGTGTATTGTGATCCAATATACCAGTTCTCAGTACGGGCAACCATGTGCTAATGTTAGCTACTGGTGCTCAGTGTGTATTGTGATCCAATATACCAGTTCGCTGTACGGGCAACCATGTGCTAATGTTAGCTACTGGTGCTCAGTGTGTATTGTGATCCATCATAAAGTATAACACAGGTCCATTGCCCGAGCCTGTACCGTTAATGTGGGATTGTAAATGGTTGTTGTTCGTATTTTCTTTTGTGTTGCGCACATTTACACTGGAGTGTGTGCCTGTACTTGTGATTGTGTTAGTGTTTTAGTTTCACATGTTGTATTGTTACTTGTGTGTGTGTGTGTGTCATTCTGTGTACATGTAAAGAGTAGTGATAAAAGTAATTGATAATAATAATGATATTGAAGATAATGATAATAATAGTAATAATAATAATGATGATAATAAATGATAATAATAATGAGGGCTTACAGAAAGGAGGGGTGTACAGAAACGAGTTAAATGATGGGGGGGGGGGGGGGGGGTGGAGGCAGGGAGAGGGCTTAAACTGAGGCGAAAGGGCTACAGAAAGGAGGAAGTTAGACTCACAATCTTTGCCCAATACCAAGAGACAACTTAACATATATACTAAGTACTGCTGTTGTTCACAGTGGTTGGGATAATAGAACACTTCGTGCGGTGGTCTGTGCAATGTGCTGGTGTTGTCAGACGTGCTGTGTTGATGACCTGCTGTAAGGGTACGATGGGACCCCAGGAGGTGACTGGTATGAGAACGGTGCAGTGATGTCGAGCCGAAGCGCGTGTGGGGTGTCCACCAGATGGTTAGAGAGACGGGAGAGTCCCCTTGGTCGAGTTACTCAAGAGACACGGCGCAAGGAAGAGCGAGAATGGTCTTGTGTGCTCTGTCCCGCACATTTTCTATAGTTGAGACGCTGAAGGAAGGAAACGTTGGCGACATTTATGTATGATCCGCAGACGGAGCCACGACTGTCCAACCTACTGACGGAAAGTATTTTGAACATTATGGTGAAGAACCTTGAGACATATTGTAGCATCCTCCAAGATCCAGTATTCCAGCCATGTTGCGCAACACGAGATATATTGACCAGTAGTATGAAACAACCTAGTTACCTTACATGAGAGGTATTGATCAGCAGTATGTAACTGCCTAGTTACCTCCCATGAGAGGTATTGATCAGCAGTATGAAGCAGCCTAGTTACCTCCCATGAGAGGTATTGATCAGCAGTATGAAGCAGCCTAGTTACCTCCCATGAGAGGTATTGATCAGCAGTATGAAGCAGCCTAGTTACCTCCCATGAGAGGTATTGATCAGCAGTATGAAGCAGCCTAGTTACCTCCCATGAGAGGTATTGATCAGCAGTATGAAACAGCCTTGCTACCTCACATGAAAGGTATTGATCAGCAGCATGTAACAGCCTAGTTACCTCACATGAGAGGTATTAATCAGCAGTATGAAGCGGCCTAGTTACCTCACATGAGAGGTATTGATCAGCAGTATGAAACAGCCTAGTTACCTCCCATGAGAGGTATTGATCAGCAGTATGAAGCAGCCTAGTTACCTCCCATGAGAGGTATTGATCAGCAGTATGAAACAGCCTTGCTACCTCACATGAAAGGTATTGATCAGCAGCATGTAACAGCCTAGTTACCTCACATGAGAGGTATTGATCAGCAGTATGAAGCGGCCTAGTTACCTCACATGAGAGGTATTGATCAGCAGTATGAAGCAGCCTAGTTACCTCACATGAGAGGTATTGATCAGCAGTATGAAGCGGCCTAGTTACCTCACATGAGAGGTATTGATCAGCAGTATGTAGCAGCCTAGTTACCTCACATGAGAGGTATTGATTAGCAGTATGAAGCGGCCTAGTTACCTCACATGAGAGGTATTGATCAGCAGTATGAAGCGGCCTAGTTGCCTCACATGAGAGGTATTGATCAGCAGTATGAAGCAGCCTAGTTACCTCACATGAGAGGTATTGATCAGCAGTATGAAGCGGCCTAGTTGCCTCACATGAGAGGTATTGATCAGCAGTATGAAGCGGCCTAGTTACCTCACATGAGAGGTATTGATCAGCAGTATGTAGCAGCCTAGTTACCTCACATGAGAGGTATTGATCAGCAGTATGTGACAGCCTAGTCAGACGCTCTTTTGTTAGAAGAGCTTACTCAAATCTTGCACTGTGGAGGTGGAGGATGATACCTCGAAGCCACCTCACGATGATACACTTGTGGTAATATGTTCACGATTCTTCTTCTGGCAGATTTTATGATCTTTCTACCCAGAGTTTCTCTGAATCATTCGTCACTTCTTGGAAGGGAGATCATCATTAGTCGATACAAACTGCTGAGTTGGGCCAGAGTGCCACTTCCTCGCGCCATGAGAAAGCTGTATAGACTTCGATTCAACGTCCGCTGCCTTCAAAAACACAACCCAGCTGGCCAGATCCTACTGGGAAATACCTGGTAGGCTTCTATTTGGTCTCACGGGATCACGGGAGTGTGAACTCGTGTAGAGAATATGGTTTTCGACCGCAAAAGATTATCATGAATAGTGATACTCATCGTGAATATCGTTAGTCTTGACGAACCGTATCACATATGAGGTGGAAACTGAGAGAGAGAGAGATAGAGATAGATAGATAGAGAGATAGAGAGAGAGAGAGAGAGAGAGAGAGAGAGAGAGAGAGAGAGAGAGAGAGAGAGAGAGAGAGAGAGAGAGAGCGATGCTGCAGTTAAAAGACTGCCAAGTACAAGTGTAGAGAAAAGCAAATAACAGAGTCATCGAAGAACGACACACTCAGATCACATGTTCGAGGTGCAGACGGACTTGAACAGATACACACTCATCCCTTCAAATACCGACCACTGTGTGGAGATGTACCCTGGGTTTAACACCAACAATAGACTTGGCAACTGAGTAAAGTGTAGCAAAAGAATCTTTAATCATCTGGATAACATTGAGTAACGTCCTCACAGTTGCGTAGCATAATGGAAGCTTAAAAAAGTTTCTATCTGTCCACCACAAATGCCAGACAAGGAAAACCTGAAAGCAAAAACTGAAACGATAAGGTTGAACCCTCATGCTGGATGTGGGAAACAAGGAACAGTCCTCGCTGCTCATCCCAAACGCTAGAAAAGGATATTGAAACCTGTTGGATAGAAAAATATATAATTACAAAATACAAAAGGGACAAAGAACTTTGTCATAAAAAAAAAATTCGAAAAGACCCTAAGAATGATTCTTTACGTATACTTCCAAAATAGGCCAAAGCTTCAATCGGTTTTGCTTCCTTATGAAGCGGCAGGTTTATACCCGGATAACAGTAAGGAAGCCGACGACATGTGGAGAAAACAGAACAAAGTCCGTATTTTGGTGAGGCTATGAAGATTCTCAGGGTTAACGACCCAGAATGCCTGCATAAACAGAATCATCCTTTGACAGACATATCGAAATACGTTTTCTCTCTCAGTCCTCAGAAGAACCACTGGAAACATGCCTCTTCATCCTGCCTCAGAACCAGACCCCTGGATCTCTTGTTTTACGAAAACGTTACGAGACAAAAAGAAAATGCTGGCAAGGGGATTCATCACGTTGTAAACAACGGGGCATGAAAGTGGGATCATCCTTGAGGGTCTTAAGACATACAGACAGCGCCGCTAGGTTATCATGGGTGCTAAAGATACTTGCCCAGACGGGATGTGTAGAGCAACAGCAGCAGCAGCATGGAGAAGTCTATACATAGCGTAAGAAAATTATTTTCAATTTGTTCCTTGGTAATAAGTGTTATTTTGTAACTGATTATGTCTAAAGAGTATAAAAAAATGGCTATCATTCCCTTGAAACTTTGCTTTTGCGATCAGGCGTGTGATATTTTGAAATTTACATATTTTTCTAGACATTCCAGATAGATTCAGTGCTGTGTAGCTGGTATAGAACTTTCTAGAAGTGTCCAGTAATATAGACAGTAGTCAGAGGGGGAGGAAGAGGTTGTAGATCCAGACTACAATTTCAGAGTCGCAGCTGAGGAGAGAAACCCATACTACCCCAGTCGAAAAGACCTCAACGACTTGATCAGAGATCTTGGTCTCACAAAGCCCATTGCCAAGCTTTTGACGTCTAGGCTCCAGCAGTGGAACTTGTTGGATGAAAGTGTGCCAATCGCAGATCAGAGGAAGCGTCACCTAGGTTTTTCCAGCTTCTTCACCCGTCAGGATGGCCTCTGTTTCTGCCACAATGTAACCTGTCTCTTCGAAGCAAACGCCTGTCTCACGAACGAATGGCGGCTCATCCAGGAGCCTCAAAGCCGTGCCACCGTAACAGAAAGAAATACCCGTCTCTTCCCCTGGCTCATTTGATGCATCTCAAAGAAGAATACAACAGTGTCAAGACCTTGGTAGACGCCTTGAAGTATGATGAGTACAGCTGTAAGGTCATCGGTGACTTCAAATTGGTGGCATTACTGATGGGTCTCCAAGGCAGTTTTACCAAGTTTCCCAGCCATCTTTCCCTTTAGGACAGCATTGACACCGCGGCGCGCTACCACGGGCAGGACTGGCCACAGCGGACCGAATTCTCTGTGGGGATGAACAGCGTCAAGTGGGAGCCACTGGTAGAACCCCAGAAGGTGTTGATGCCGCCACTGTATATAAAGTTGGGCTTTGTGAAACAATTTTTCGCAGCTCTAGATAAGGAGTCTGCAGCCTTCAAATACCTTCAAGACTTCGTCGGAGCACAAATGAAAGAAGATCCTGGAGTACAAGGAAATCCTCAAGAAGCTCACTAGGAAGGAGAAAGCAGCTTGGCATAGCTTTGCCGCAGTGGTTCGGGGCTTCCTGGGCAATCACAAGACCGAACACAATGTGGAGCTGGTTGAGATTATTTTGAAGAACCACGGCAAAATGGGCTGCAGGATGTGTCTCAAAGTCCATATCCTTGACGCTCATCTCGATAAATTCAAGGAAAACATGGGAGCGTATTCAGAGGAGCTAGACGAGCGATTCCACCAGGATATACTGGACTTTGAACGCCTCTCCCAAGGAACATAGAACGAGAGCATGATGGCAGATTATATTTTGGGGTCTTATTCGTGAAAGCGATTTACTGTACAATTGTAAATCTCGAAAAACTACTTGCTTTTAAATCTTTTGTGATCACTTTTGTTTAACATTAGTGTAAATATATGTTAATTTTGATACCTATGTTTTTTTTTATTTTTTTTTTTTACTTTATGTGAATGAAAATGTGCAGATTCGCTCGTTGTCCAATTGGAAATAGGTAAATTTCAAAATATCACTGTCCTGGTCACAGAAGCAAAGTTCGAAGGGAATATTAGTAGCCTTTTTCTCTTCCTTTCTACGCATAAGCAATTAGGAAATAACACTTGATACCCAAGAAGAAAAATTGTTACACAGTCGTGATCTGATCTTGTTCTCGTGTCGTATCCTGTGGTGATGGGGACAGCTTCAACCGGGCTATGCCAGGTGGTGATGGGAACTCGTTCAGTCGACGTCTGCTCAGATGTGAGGAGAGCGTGTTCACATGGATTATATAGACGTCTGGTGTTAGCGCGAGCGCTTTGACGCATGTTGTATTCCATGTGAAAGCATATCCGTATCCGTTACACCTAATGATGATTATGTGGACACGTCTACGTACGCTGTGCCTGTTGGTGGCAAGGGGACATATCCTCACATGTTATCTGCAGGGGTGATATATCTAGTGGTGGCTGGAACCCTTCTATATTATTGACGATGGAAGCTTGTTCACTTGGGGTGCGTCGTCCTTAAAATTCTATAACTCACTCGTCCCCTTCCTCCTCCACCTTTTGCACCATCCTTATTCCTGCCTCTGACACTGGTCCTCCCACTTCCTTCTGTTACGTAACCCTTGATTCCTCGGTGTTCACTCTCTCCTCACCTCTCCACCTTCTGTCTCCCTCATTCTCTCCTCTTCTCGAGCACATTCACTCGCTGATATTCACTGATTATCCTCCTTTATCTCTCGGTTGCTCCTCCTCTTTCCATTCTCAGTCCTTAATGGATATTCTCCTTTCTCTTTCCCTCCCTCTCTCTCGCTCTTCAAGAACCGCCCCTTCTTCCAGTCCTCTCTCTCTCTCTCTCTCTCTCTCTCTCTCTCTCTCTCTCTCTCTCTCTCTCTCTCTCTCTCTCTCTCCTTCACTTTCTTCCCTCACTACTGCTTCTCCTTCTAGCCCCCCACTACCACCACCCCACATACTATCCTTGTAGCTACACCCCTTCTCCTCAAGTAGACCTCACTCCCACTCTCACTGCTGCTTCTATAAACCATCGCCACTCAGTCTTCTCCAGTCTTTTTCTGTCATATTTTCCCTCAGTGTTCTCAACGAGCCTTGCGAAAAATATGCCACATCCCTCCAGTCTCATCAGTATTATTTCTTACTGTTTTGCTGTCTTTCTCAAACGAATGTTGGAGGTAAAAGTCATCTTTCCTTAGACATATGGTGACTATATTTTTTTTCTAAATCCTCAGTTATATAAAGATTCCTTTAGATTTATATGAATATTTCGTCGTGGATTGGTGCTATTTTGTCACGAGATCACAACTTCATCACACTTGTCCCAAGTTCAGGCGACTAGAGGAATTTTGAAGAAACATAAGATAGCGTATGTCTCCACTTTCCCGCGCTCCCCCCTGCAGAAAAAAAACTGAGAATTAATCTCGTGTCGTGAAAGAGACAGGGAAAATGCAGAAGCTCCTGCTTGGTGGGCAAGTTCGGAAGAAGACGGATGAAGAATGGAAAGATTATTCTCTCCTTAAGTCTCGTATGCACACTAGTTTGTGAATATTTCGTGTTAGGTTTCTTCAGCAAATCTAAAGTACGCTATTCCCATTTAAGAACTTGGAAATTTGCGATGTCTGAAGCTGAGGTGAGGATGTGAGGGACAGAATGGTGGAGAGAGGTCACATTACAAGAGTGAGATGGAGTTGTATTGATGGAACGAGTGATAATGGTATATTAACGGTGTTAATGTGGAGTGAGTCAGACAGTGTTAAGTGGAGCAAGAACGGCTGACTTCCACCTCGAGTGAGAGTTGTGATTGTGATGTTAGAAAGTGGAGGATGAATTTAACAGGGCATATATAGAGACATTAATCAGTTGTATTATATGATGTAGTCCATTATCTAGCTGCCAAATTGATGATATTATTATAATCAATGATAACAATAATGATAATAATTTTTTTTTTTTTTTTTTTTTTTTTTTTTTTTTTATACTTTGTCGCTGTCTCCCGCGTTTGCGAGGTAGCGCAAGGAAACAGACGAAAGAAATGGCCCAACCCCCCCCATACACATGCACATACACACGTCCACACACGCAAATATACATACCTACACAGCTTTCCAAGGTTTACCCCGGACGCTTCACATGCCTTGATTCAATCCACTGACAGCACGTCAACCCCTGTATACCACATCGCTCCAATTCACTCTATTCCTTGCCCTCCTTTCACCCTCCTGCATGTTCAGGCCCCGATCACACAAAGTCCCTTTCACTCCATCTTTCCACCTCCAATTTGGTCTCCCTCTTCTCCTCGTTCCCTCCACCTCCGACACATATATCCTCTTGGTCAATCTTTCCTCACTCATTCTCTCCAAGTGCCCAAACCATTTCAAAACACCCTCTTCTGCTCTCTCAACCACGCTCTTTTTATTTCCACACATTTCTCTTACCCTTACGTTACTTACTCGATCAAACCACCTCACACCACACATTGTCCTCAAACATCTCATTTCCAGCACATCCATCCTCCTGCGCACAACTCTATCCACAGCCCACGCCTCGCAACCATACAACATTGTTGGAACCACTATTCCTTCAAACATACCCATTTTTGCTTTCCGGGATAATGTTCTCGACTTCCACACATTTTTCAAGGCTCCCAAAATTTTCGCCCCCTCACCCACCCTATGATCCACTTCCGCTTCCATGGTTCCATCCGCTGCCAGATCCACTCCCAGATATCTAAAACACTTCACTTCCTCCAGTTTTTCTCCATTCAAACTCACCTCCCAATTGACTTGACCCTCAACCCTACTGTACCTAATAACCTTGCTCTTATTCACATTTACTCTTAACTTTCTTCTTCCACACACTTTACCAAACTCCGTCACCAGCTTCTGCAGTTTCTCACATGAATCCGCCACCAGCGCTGTATCATCAGCGAACAACAACTGACTCACTTCCCAAGCTCTCTCATCCCCAACAGACTTCATACTTGCCCCTCTTTCCAAGACTCTTGCATTTACCTCCCTAACAACCCCATCCATAAACAAATTAAACAACCATGGAGACATCACACACCCCTGCCGCAAACCTACATTCACTGAGAACCAATCACTTTCCTCTCTTCCTACACGTACACATGCCTTACATCCTCGATAAAAACTTTTTACTGCTTCTAACAACTTGCCTCCCACACCATATATTCTTAATAATAATAATAATAATGATAATAATAATGATAATGATGATAACAGTAGTAATAATGATAATGATGATAATAGTAATAATAATAGTGGAATGATAATGATAATGATAATGATAATAATGATAGTAATAATAGTAATAATAATGATAACAGTAACTTGCATATATTCTTGCCGTTTAATGCCTTTGTAATGTAGCAACAGGAAAACATGACTAAGCCTTAAAGCGTTGTTCAAGCTGCTCGGCTTTTGTATGGCCCAAGGTCAGGCAGGTGCCAGTGAACTAGCAACATGCCTGCGTATTGCCCTTATTTAAGGTCTTGGGGGATAGAAATGAACGCTTGAACTACACATGTGTAAGATGTATGATGAGGTGCATGGACGAGTGGCTATCGACAAGATGGTGGCAAGCACAGAGGAGCATCTGCCTGGGGACGAGTAACCTGGCTTCAAGAATGACAAGGGATGTGTGGACCAGGTGTTTTCTGTGAAGAATATGTTTCTGAATACCTTGAGAAACAGGGATGTGTATGTAGTACTTGTGGACCAGAAGAAAACGTATCATAATGATGTTAGAAACACTTTACAGAAGGTGTTGCAAATACATAGTCACGTTTCAGATCAAAGCACCTCGATGCAGAGAAGTTTTTTTTCTGAGAGAGTGAGGCGTATGTGTGATAGCAAGGGCTGAGGGCGAGTGGTCCCAAATGAAAATGGGACTATGTTAAGTGTGTGTGATGTCGCCATGGCTGTTTAATCTCTTCACTTAGGAAGTGGTGAGGGAGGTGAATGTGAATGATAGGCGGGTTTTCAGTAAGCTGTGATATGAAATCTATTGATGCCAGTCATTTGCAGTTGGCACATGACGATTCTGATGGAAGACTCAAGAAGTGAATTCCAAAAGTTGATGAGAAAGTTTTGGTAGAGCAAGTGACAGAAGGAAAATGAGAGTAAACATGAACAAAAGTGAAGTACTGAAATGCAGAAGGGGATGACTTGGGTGTAAGACAAAATTGGAAGGACCTGGATCAAGTGGGGGACTTTAGGTATTGTGGGAGTGGACGTGCCAACGGATGTTAGCGTGAGAACTGAAGTGAGTCGTTGGGTGGAAGAGGCGGTTAAGACTTGGATGCACTAACGATAGTGTGGAAGTAGAAGTCAGTGTGTGTGTGTGTGTGTGTGTGTGTGTGTGTGTGTGTGTGTGTGTGTGTGTGTGTGTGTAAGGCCAAAGATGATGATCATTAAGGTTCTGGAGTGTTGTATGAATGTGAATCATGGACTTGCTTGAAAAAGGAATGCAGGAGAGTGGTTGTGGCGGAAATTAAATGTCTGAGGGCGATATGTGGTGTGAGACATTACTTATATAAGTGTGCTGAAATCATTTAAGAGGAGTGAAGAAGGAATAACTAAGAGGTTATAAGTGTCAAAAGTGGCGAGGAGACAGAAGATATAGAAGGATGGTGCGGAGGGGAGGTAGCGGAGCCTGTGGGCGAAAGACGTGCATTAGGGATAATTAACTTCATCGATGTGGGGTGTGTGGGTTTGATGTGGTCTCAGCGGGCCGAACCAGAGTAGATGAGGCAATGAAGATAAGCAATACAGTGGTGTATGAGCTTTGGCTGTGGATGGTGAGCTCTGGCTTGGTTGCATCATAGCGAGGATGTAGACAATGGATGTGTGCAAGTGAGGCCGTTATTAGTCTGTTCCTAATGTTCTCTCGGCAAGGCGAGGTGGGCAATAACGTAAATATATATATAACCTTGAAGTGGGCTGTTATACCCTTTAGCGTATCACACTGTTATTCTTACTTCTTAATGACAGTTTCAGTACATTTTCCTTTTGTTCTCTGAACAAAAAGATGTTTTTGCTCATTGAATTTTGAGTCTCGGTCTATTTGGCGAAATGTTTCTTATACTTTATGTTACTTGATCATTTAGCCTCTTATTCACCAGTGAGTTCACATGAGCAGTAAACCATTTCTTTTTTTCAACTTCACGTTCATAATCTTGGTGAAAGAGAAAATGAAGAACTAGGATGGAGGACTGTAAAGAAGGGTTCTAGCACCTTTGACTTTACGCCTTCATTGAAGAGCTGATAACACTCCATGACGCGAACTGTCCATTACCCAGTGTCGTATAAAGTAGTCCAGGTCCAGTCAGAGCCGTCGCGCCCGATACCGAAGCAGCTCTGTATTGCTAGGGGGTAGCGATGCTGTTTCCTGTGGGACGGGGTGACGATAGGAATGGATGAAGGCAAGCAAGTATGAATATGTACACGTGTATATATGTATAAGTCTGTGTTTATGTATATACATATATATATATATATATATATATATATATATATATATATATATATATATATATATATATATATATATATATATATATATATATATATATATATATATATATATATATATATATATATATATATATGTATGTAGATGTGTATATGTTGACATGTATATGTATGTTCATGTGCGTGTATGGGCGTTTATGTATATATATGTGTGTATGAGTGGATGGGCCACTCTTAGTCTGTTTCTTGACGCTCTTGTGCGCAGGAGGATGGATGTGCTGGAAATGAGATGTTTGAGGACAATGTGTGGTGTGAGGTGGTTTGATCGAGTAAGTAACGTAAGGGTAAGAGAGATGTGTGGAAATAAAAAGAGCGTGGTTGAGAGAGCAAAAGAGGGTGTTCTGAAATGGTTTGGGCACATGGAGAGAATGAGTGAGGAAAGATTGACCAAGAGGATATATGTGTCGGAGGTGGAGGGAACGCGGAGAAGTGGGAGACCAAATTGGAGGTGGAAAGATGGTGTGAAAAAGATTTTGTGTGATCGGGGCCTGAACATGCAGGAGGGTGAAAGGAGGGCAAGGAATAGAGTGAATTGGATCGATGTGGTATACCGGGGTTGACGTGCTGTCAGTGGATTGAATCAGGGCATGTGAAGCGTCTGGGGTAAACCATTGAAAGCTGTGTAGGTATGTATATTTGCGTGTGTGTACGTATGTATATACATGTGTATGGGGGTGGGTTGGGCCATTTCTTTCGTCTGTTTCCTTGCGCTACCTCGCAAACGCGGGAGACAGCGACAAAGCAAAAAAAAAAAAAAAAATATATATATATATATATATATATATATATATATATATATATATATATATATATATATATATATATATATATATATATATTATACTTATATTTTCTCGCCTAAGTCGGATACCCATTTTATTGACCAACCCTAAGGTGAAGATGAACAGTTGGGTTGACGGTGAAACGACTGCCGCATCCAAGATTCGAACCTATGTGGTCGACTCCAGGTGGCCCGTGAATGCATCACAATCAGGAACGCTGACCACGGAACACAGTCTTGTATCCTGGCGTATATATCTATTTCTAGACATCATCAGCTATAACACAAAATATCATCGTGAGTTGGCTACTGTCTTTTTTTTTTTTAGGGGGGATAATTTTTTCCTGTCCTAAAGTGGAGCACTTGTGGTCCGAGGTGAAGTTACTGAAACTGACTTCAGATGATGGTTTTGGGAGTCGCTGTATCCTACTCAAACAATGGAATACAAAGAAAAAAGGAATTCAAACAGCAACAGATCATTGGATCCCTTCAAGGTGGTTTCTGGTGGTGGATGATATCAGATGGTTATCAGATACGAGATGTCGGATAGATATCACATATATCGGATGACTGTAAGCACGGAGATTGTATCCTGGAAAATCCTTGGGGGGGATTAGAGAGGAGTAACATTATTCTCAAATGGAAATATCCTGGAAGGCCGGGTTTCCTGGGCGCAGTGTGGTATGACTCCTTTAATTCGTATGACCAGCATGGAACGCGCCCAGATGTATTCAGATCACTGTCTTTTCCCTTATAGGAACATTATACACTGCCAAGTGCTGAGTATAATTTTCTTGTTCAGTAGGAAGGTGGTGGTAGGGAGCCATCGACCTTGGAGGTATGTTGCCAGTACCACGCATCTGGGTATCGGAAGGGTTAGTGATAGCTGTGAAGTGGGTTGATATTTCCAGTGTCTTTCAAGTTTCACTCCGTAAACCCAAGTAGCTATATTTTCTCTCTGTCTCGCCCACACGCAGGCTGCTGGCTCGTAGTCCACAGACATAAGAGATCAAGATCTCCGTCACTCACACGACTCTCGTAAGTCTATATTTTCCTGTGGTGAGTTCCACGCGCTCGTCCTGCCTCTTGGCTAAACCTCGTGGTAAAAGACTCGTAATTGGGGAAAACCTACACATTCCTGTTAAGCTTGATGAGGCAGCTTAATAGACTTGTCCCAATAATTGTATCTCATTATGATAGTCACGTCTGATGTAGATATTCAACTCATAAAGAATAAGAGCAATGGGTACGATACTATTGATGAAATGACTTCGTGAAAATATAAATTGGAAATTGACTGTGTACTTGAAATTAGAGTAAGTTGATTACTTATTTAATTTGTTGAGTAGTTGACGCCCATTAATAGTGATCACGCTCTACCCACACTTAACAAGAAACAAACTTAACTGCGCTCAGCAAAGTATGATCATAATCCCTTTTTTCATCCTTGGGTTAATCAACAAAAGAGCACAGCTACACTTCGTATGAGAAAGTTGTCGTTCCCTTCAGTGTACACGCCATTATTTTGTAACTTTAAGATATCAAGGAACAGCTGCAGCACCTCCATTATTGTGCCAAGCAGTCTATTCTTTCCCAGGCTGGCCAACTTACTCTGGAACACAAATACTGAGAGAAAAACTTTTTTCGAAATTCAGGAACTGAAATGAGAAGTTGGTGTCTGAGAGGGAAATGTGAACCAAGTCAGACTTAAATGAAACTTAGATTTTGGTGGTATTTTCATTTCCCAGGTGAGATTAATTGTTCATTTTTCATCATTTGGCTGTCTTGTTTATAGCGTAGTTAGCGCAGGGAACGGACGAAGAGCGGCTTAATTTGCTAAAGTTCGCTGCCTTGTTGTCACTTATAAGTCGGCCAGACCAGAGCCCCATATCCACAACCAGGCGCCACGGACCTTGCTGTGGTTTCCCCAGACTTCCTCATGTTCCCTAGTTCAAGCCACTGACAGCACGTCGACCTCTGTATAAAACATCGCTCCAGTTCGCTTCATCCCCTGCACTTCTCCCATCCTCTTACGTAATTAGGTCACAATAACTTAAAGCTTCTTTTTACTCCATCTTCCCATATCCTCAGCCTCCCCGTGCCCCTCCCCTAATGCCCTCCACTTCTGACACATATATCCTCGGAGACAATCTCTCTTCACTCATCCTCTCCATGTGTCCAAACCACATAAGCGCTTCCTCAGCGGCCTCATTTACACTCACTTTATTATGACGTCTCTCTTTTACGCTGTTATTTACTTACGAGATGACACCCCATTACGCCTCATACTGTCCTCAGGCATTTCATTTCCAATACATTCATTTTCATCTATTCTCTAGTACTTAAGAACCAGTACTTACACTGATACATCATACCAATAAAGATGCTAAACTCATCCTCATGGACAGTAAATACCCTCTCCACACACTCCTAAGTGCACCCAAAGCCTTATCCACCTCACCCACCATATGCTTTACTTCGGCTTCCGTGAATCCATCCGCTGCCACGTTCACTCTCAGGTATTTGAAACGTTCCACTTCCTCCACGTTCTCTCTTCAAATTCACAATCAAACCAGCTTGTCTCTACTCCCTCCTAAACCTCACTAACTTATGTTTCTTCATTATTACCCTCAACTTTCTCCTTTCACACACTCCCCCAGAATCAGACACCTGCTTCTGCAGTTTTTCACTTCGAGTCTGCTACAGAGCCATGTCGTCCGTAAAGAGCAACGGACACTTCCCCGGCACCCAACCGTTATCATGGTGTAGACTTGCCTCTCTCTCCCTCCCTCCAAGACCCTTGCATTTACCGCCCTCAGCACCGCACTGTTAAAGAGGTTAAGCAGCCATTGTAACATCACACACCCCTGACCCTGACCTACCTTTACATGCGACAACACACCCTCCTATGTTCTACTAGCACACATGCCTTGCACTCTTGATAAAAACGCCAGTGTGCTTGGAGTAGCTTTACTCTCTCACCATATATTCTTATCACATCCATAAAGCATTTTATTAAACCTATGAGCCATGAATGCCACGTACAAGCCCGTCTGTTTCTCTTGGTAGTCTCACACAAATTCTTGAAAAACAGACGCTCTGCCACTCCCGAAGCCCTATTGTTCTTCGCGAATATGATGCTCTGTGCACACCACAACCGCTAATCACCACAGTTCCACACAACTCACCAGGTGCACCCACCAGACTTAATCTGTAGTTCGAACAGTCACTCCCTTACCCTGAGTTATACATGCATTTGATATCCTAACCAACCAGTCAGCAACGCTGTCACCTCCTTTCTTTTGAAATGCCACCACAGTTCCCTCCATTCCATCCGTCTTGCCACACTTCATGTTACACAAGACATTCACCACTTCTTTTTTCACCAAATCGCTTCCCATAACTTTCTCACTCCCCAGACCTCCACGACCACAAGTGTGCTACCCTGTCATCAGATACACTCCACAGTTCCTCATGATGCTCGCTCATCTCTTTCTTCACCTCTTCTTCTCCTGTTTCCAATTTCCTCTTTACTCTCTTCACAGTAGCTCCCCCCCCCACACACACACACGCACGCACGCAAAATGATAGTGTCCCACTTTAACGTGGTGGTGTCAGGGGAAAATGAACAGTGGCTTCATTTGCTCAGATCCAATCACCAACTGACGTATACAATGTACCGAAGTAAAGCCTACCATCGATAGCCAAGCCCCACAGGCTATTCCATGCATTACCCTAGCACCCTCATATGTCTTTGGCCTATTCCTGGCCATCTCGGGATGAAATGATAAATGATGACTACGAGAAAATGAACGAAGACATTTATGAGAACGTTGTAGATATTTATAGACCTGAATCTTAAAGAAGAGGTTGTATGAATAGTGGGAAAGAAAACTCTGTAGCTTTTTCATGAGAAGAAAAGAGATGGCATATTGACAGTGTGTCTTCGTGTGGCTACCATACACACAGAAATAATGGGAAGCAGCGGGCAATCTCTCGTCATGGGTTCAAGCCTTAGTCACTGGGACACATGCAGACAGCACACGAAAGCTTTGGATATGATAAAGCACGTGGAAGAAGTGATGACAGAAACATCATGGCAGATGGAAAGGAATGGATGAAAGAGGTGTTAAAGGTAGTGCATGAAGGAGGAACGCATTTGTTTGGTATGTTAGATGTGAAGAGGGAACCACACCAGATGTGTGCGGAGTTCTCCACAAACCGAGACTGACATTACCCCTGTCGATATGGAATAGCGATCACGCGAGTAAAACATAAGAGCATCTTTACAACAGTTACAGGTTATGAGAAAGAGATTTTGTGATGTGTTTTATACAAATTGTTTAGGAAAGAGTGGAAGATATGATTCTGCGCAGTATTGCTGCTAGGTTGAATCGCTGTGAGTTGAAAACGAATTGGCTGGAAACGAGTGAGACTTTGATAGAAATTTACTGTAGGTAAGTATTGCGATTTTGCCCGATTGTATTTTACCAGTGTTATTGTTCCCCCTTCGTAGCTGGGGATTTAGGAGAGGAGGCGTGTTTAGCGAGGGAAAGGAGATCAGGCGTTAGTGTTAGGAGTGGAGGAAAGGTGAGTTATAGCGTGCAAGAGTGAGATTATCATCTTAAGAGGGAAGAGGGAAAGATGATAGAAACCAGGTCTGTTATTAAGAGAAAGAATAATGTAGGCGATATAACTTAAACTTGAAGGAAGCCATTGTTTATATGATAAAAGGAAGAGGTCACTCCATCAGCAGCTACGGTAAAGGGCCAACTAGAAAGGTAGTTATGCATTAGAGAACAGAAATAATCAGAAAAACCGAAGGAAAGAAGTAGAGAAGGAGATACGCATGCGACGCTGTCAGACTACTTGATAATAGGGTCTAGGACAAAATATTCACCAAAGTCCTAAGAGAGAAGGGTTAGAGACGAGTCACTCTTAGTCCAAAATGAGGAGGGTCAGAGATGAGTCACTCCTAGTCCAAGAGAGTAGGGTCAGAGACGAGTCATTCTTAGTCCAGAGAGAGGAGGGTCAGAGACGAGTCATTCTTAGTCCAAAGAGAGGAGGGTCGGAGGCGAGTCACTTATAAGAGATTCTCGGTATACTTTTCAACGTGTTTGCTACAGCTTCAGAGACTGCAGGAGTAAGGCGATAGAGCGATAGCTGAAAGGGTGAGAATGATTTTCTCTCGTAAGTAAAAGGTGCCTGGTCGTTCTTCCAAGAAAGGGGGACTTTGTGTTTTTAATCAGGTGCATTATAAGTGAGCAAGGGTCTTTGCTAGATCAGAGGTAGGCACCATTCCTTTATGAACGTGGAGTTATGCCATCTATACTCGCTCATTTGCAGCTGGAGAGCACGTGGAAGATCTTGTGCTAGGAAATTATATGAAGAGACGTAGGTTCATTGGGAGGAAGGCGAGTTGAGGAATCATGGAAAGTAGAGCTGGAGGAAAATAAAGCACAGAAATGGGCGTGTTTATGAGTTGGAGAGTTGTCTCATCAATTAATGAGGTTGAGAAAGAGGAGGAAACGCTAGATTACAGAAATTACAGGAGATGGTTTTGATTAAGAACAACAGAGATTTGTGTGTAAAAGATGAAAAACAAAATTCCACGTTTTCTAGTGATGATGTGCTTGCGAATACCAGCAATATATCTCTAATGTTACCTGGCAGGAATGAGTGAAGTTAATTCCACTGTCAGCACATCGTTTTCCATTATGCAACATCGCTTCAATTTATTCCATCTGATCCTCGTTTCTCTCCCTCCTGAATCATCAGGTCCCAGTACCCCGAAATATTTAAACCTTCCTTCCATCATCCCTGTTAGTGACCCATAAATCCTCTTTGTCACTCTCCTGGGCTCATCCTCTCCTTATGACCGAACCAGTTTACATCATCCTCGTTGGCCCTCTTAATGTGCCTATACTCATTGCCACACCTCACTATGGCACTGCCATTTCTAACATGATCAACCAGCTTCCCGCCACATACCCTCCCCAGGAAATTTGCCTCCAGTACACCCATACACATAGGCCCCTTTTTTTGCTGATCTCAGGCACTTTCACCATATCTCTCACATGTATGTTATACCCTCATCTCTCGAGTCTACCACCAACTCTGCCAAGAAATGCCTCAAACGTTGCACAAGCTGTCTTTCTTAGCACGTTCACGTCCGACAACCTCCCCTGTGCACACCTCTCAATTCTAGCATAGACTTATTTTCCCGCTTACAGTTCCTCGCTCAATACACAGCTCGGTTACTTCATCCCGCTTTCGTTTTAGCTAGAGGCACCATTTCTCCCAACCTCAGTTATACCCTACGTTAACCCATCAGTCACCTTTGCCCTCAGATCCCTTAGCACCAAGTTTCGATCCTACCTACCATTGCAAGAGATCCCATTCAGCCCTTCCCTAAATGCATTCATTTCATCTTCGCTCCTCACACAGTCTGATGCACAGGCAATAATGATCACCTCTCGTAGTGCTCTTCAACATACTCCAACAGCTCATACCTCCTCATACCTCATTAGAAGTGCCTCCTCTTCTTTCGCTTCCGTCCGTCCACTCATCAAGAGTATAATTAACCTAGTGAACCTTTTCTAGAGGGTTATACATCGTGCCTCTGAAATTTGTCAGTCAGAGTTAGAAGTCTATAGTGCCAGACAGCGGAATATCTGGCAGTGATGTTGATAAGCTCTCAAGTATGATACGTGAATGGGATCTTGCAATGTTTTTTCATGCAATAGTTTGAGACATTTCAAACCAAATGATCTCTGATGTGATGTATGCCGAAGCTCTTGCTTTGTCTCTGGAAGTAAACGATGATATAGATATCATTATATGATAAAAACAACATTAATAACGATAATGGTGATTATAATAATGATAGTGATACCGCTCCTTATTGAATTATCAAATAGTCTGTTACACACTTGCATCACTAGCCTCACGAATAATGGTTATACATAAAGCCCAACACGACACCTGGGAGTTAGTGATGGGCAGGCAAGTTTTTCATGTGATTAATCAGAATACAATAGATTTTGTGGAGTACGTCTGTTGTCGCATATCCCTCAGGTTATCTTCTACTCTGAAGTGGTTCCTCTGCCTCTCCTGCAGATAGATCAACGCCTCGTCTTCTTCCACTATCCTTAATAATGTTCTTTGTGTCAATAATCTCCTGAATTGCCACGCAGCCTATAAAAAAATCGTTTTTCTTAACATTGTTTGGCTTTTATTTATAGGGAAGCTCTGGTCTTCAGCCGTTTCATTTTGATCAATAATTATGATGTGATTTGCTGAAACTTCCTATAGTGATCACGACTGAGTGTGGGATTCCAAGAACTGGTGGCTTATCAGTCTGTACAAATGTCTCCAAAGTTATGTTTTGATAAATGAAACTTACCGCCACTTCAACTGAGGATTTCATGAATTCATTTGTTTACTCTTTAGATATGTAACCCAACTTCCTAACTGTATTGGTTGTAATTCTGAATCCATTTCTCACAATCCTTACAATCTGTTTCAGATATTTGCCCCGAAGCAAGCATCCCATTTGTTTCAGGCAGTAAAATATCCCCTTGTAACTCTGTACGCTGTTATTCGTTTTAGTTGTTATTTGCGTATTTTATCCCTTCACGAAATTCATCGGAAATGTTACATTAGTGATTGTTGGTAGACTGATGGGATGGAGCTGTCTGAAAGGTTTTCTGTCATCATACTTAACTCAAATTTGTCGCGGTGTCTGCGTCCTTTTCATAATGTCATTAAAGGTATTTCAATACCACCAGGTCCCATTAGGGAAAGTCAGTGAAGTGTCATTTCTTTCTGTGTCTGTTGACTCGTCTCTCACTGTACCCACATATTGTTTGTGTGCCTTGAAAACTGGTGGTGTCTTCTTAGTTCTGTTTACGGTATAGTTCACGCTCATCCTATCGTGTTGTCTTCATACTTTACTTGGCGAGCCAAACAGGATTGGGTATAATGCTGATCTTAGTTTTAGTGGTCCTGTCCCGTTGCTAGGTGACAGTCAGCACCTGCCTTCGAGCCTACATCTGCCATCGTGAAGCAGATGGAGTCGTTCCAACTTTAGACCAATATCTAAACTCTCTCCTCCGTGCGCTCTGCTAGACTAGCTAAACCTTCATATGTCTAAAGCGTTATCTGTATATGTAAGACTTTCTGGCGTCCTTTCTCCCTACTAGTGGAAGTGGCGTAGCCTGGGGCTGCAGGAGCCTTTAGAAAGATGTCTTGAGTAATTAGGAACCAAATAAGATATAAGACTTTCTAGGTATACCACTTCCATTGAAGACTGCTTGTGAAATTTGTGAAACATGTGTAATAGATTTGTGTATCATACTTCCTTATAGCACATGCTCTCAGGATTACAGTGCGCCTTATTCCTAAGTAAGACAGTGTGAAACAACTTACGTATGGTACCGGTAAGAAATTTTTCCAAACCTAACTAAAGGGTAATTATATGCACCATCTTTGTGTCTTTCTAACTTAGGGATAAGAAGATTTAAGTATGTGATAA
Source organism: Panulirus ornatus (assembly GCF_036320965.1). Taxonomy (NCBI): domain Eukaryota; kingdom Metazoa; phylum Arthropoda; class Malacostraca; order Decapoda; family Palinuridae; genus Panulirus; species Panulirus ornatus. The sequence goes on from NC_092250.1 coordinate 12,406,075, forward strand.
TGATGTTGGACACTTGGCTGCAAGATGACACGAAAATTGGTTAGTCCAAGATACTGTGTCATCAGAAGCTTCGTTGATAATTGGAGAGGAATCTAAAATTTTGTTCATCATGTTATGAAATGGCTGTGGATCAGGAGAAACGTCAATATAATGAGGAAATCAGATATTCAACCTCTGTAAATGATGTGGAGAATTGACCGTATGTTGATCCAAATAACCACATACTTTTCTCCTATGTATAGTCTGTCTTATGTGTATATGCATTTGTTGTACACCACTTCACTTGCTGAATCCAAGCCAGTGTGTGAGTAAATACGTCAGAGGCTAAACATGACCGGCTTAATTTGTTGAGGATGAGTGAAGTTAGACTAAGAGGATTTATGTGTGATAAGTGGAGGGGGCAAGGATAAACCGAAATGAATGAAGGATGGGGTGAAGGAGACTCTTCGATATTGGGGGACTGAACATTCAGGAGTGCATGGGAAGGATATATATATAACAGGAGAAATGCTCTCTCTTTCTTAAAGGCTGGTAGTGCATGATAAAGACAGATAACATGAGACCTTATGACCCATGACGAGTATCTTTTCCCGAGGGATATTAGCAGTGTCTTGCAGTCGTAATCTTATTTGTGGCAGAAGCAGTTTAGTGGTCCAGAAAGACTTAGATGCGTGCATTAGATAGAATGAGTTGCATCGACGTGATGTATGGGAGCGATGTGCTATCGGTGAAGATACAACCATGTCGCGGTGTGTGGGGCTTGGCTGTGGATAGTGTGCTCTGGTTTCGTTGCATTTCACCCGTCATTCAAGCTGCGCTTACTACCACACTTATCTCCGACACTGTCACTCCATATAGGATCAGTCTGTCTTACACCACATATTAGCCTCAGGGATTTCATTTCCAACACAAGTTACGTAAATTTGCTTAAAAAAAACTAAGAAATGAGTACGACATTGTAGGCGTCATTATGAAGCGTATATTGCCGAAATTTGCAAAAGACGCCTAAAAGAATTCTATAGTTAGAAGGAAGAGCGTCATTACCCCATTCAACTGGTCCATCAGTTGCGGAAAATGGTGCTCTGCTTCAAGACAATGAGGCCATGGCTGAGTATTAGATAGTTTTACGTTAATCCGTATGTACCACTGAAGACGGTTAATGTCCCAGATCCAGTCCAAATGCTGGGAGAGGAATCCATTGTCTAGCGTATTGAGGTACAAGGTCAGATCATACTATCAGTAATATATTGAGTAAAACGAAAATAGTTACTGTCATCCCGTATAAGATTAAAGAAGCAGGAATAAGACTTGAATCTTTTACTTTTTTGTTTAAGTTGCTTTCTACATGGAGAAATCCAGAGAGTTGGATGTTTTTGTCCAGACAGCATTTATAGTAGAAAACAATGAATAAGTCCCTTACAGTGAATTATTGTCCAGTTAGCTTAATGTCCGTGGTTGGCAAAGTTTGGAAACCTTCATTCAAGACAAGTGTAATTCGTGTGGAAGATCACCACATACTGGGCATCGGTATTGTTTTCGACGATATTGTTCATGCTTAGCAAATGTGCCTCAAGGAATACAAGACAGAGTCGAATCGCATAGAATGAATAGGTTTGTACTGCGATTTATATGAATGTGGATGACTGGCCGTGAATAAAGAGAGGTGAACAACATTCAAGTCTTGGAATGGTTGGACATATCAAGTGGTGTGCTGCAGGGACCAGTTTTGACCTCATTGCTAAATCTCGTGTATATATAGATGATACTTATCATCGCCTGTGATGTAAGATATCAGACCTCGTGGAGGATACTGAGTTGAGGAATTGAACTGCAACATAAAAGTGAATGTGTAGACCTGCAGGTTGACGGATGACAGATGAATCTTAACATGGAAAAATGCAAAGCTTTTCGCATCTGTAATAGAAACAAGTAGACAAGCTATACTATCAATTTTGTTGACAGTAGGAAGGTAAATGTGGACAAAGAACTAAGTAGACAAGCTATAATATCAATTTTGTTGACAGTAGGAAGGTAAATGTGGACAAAGAACTAAGTAGACAAGCTATAATATCAATTTTGTTGACAGTAGGAAGGTAAATATGGACAAAGAACTAAGTAGACAAGCTATAATATCAATTTTGTTGACAGTAGGAAGGTAAATGTGGACAAAGAACTAAGTAGACAAGCTATAATATCAATTTTGTTGACAGTAGGAAGGTAAATGTGGACAAAGAACTAAGTAGACAAGCTATAATATCAATTTTGTTGACAGTAGGAAGGTAAATGTGGACAAAGAACTAAGTAGACAAGCTATAATATCAATTTTGTTGACAGTAGGAAGGTAAATGTGGACAAAGAACTTAAATGTTATAAACTCCGGTGATTTACAGGCACGTAAGCAGTGCACAGCATCAGTAAAAAAAAAAAAGGCAAACAGAGTTTTAGGCTTTATTAAAAGGACACTCAAGTTTTAAGTCGAATTCATCTTTACGCTTTATGGGTCACTATTACATTCCTTCCTTGAGTATTGTGTTCGGTTTTGTCTCTTACTAATCTGATTCCTCGGTCCGAGAAACAGATCCTCTGAGATGCGAGTAGACGACATAAAATTTCAAGCTTAGAAAAGAGAAGGTTAAGTGTCAACCTGTAAAATAATCTGCCAATTAGACTATTTAAAAGCAGTATCGTAGACACATTTAAGAACAGACTGACATTATTTGCGCCTTCTTAACTATATGTAAAGTTTACAGGTATTTCTCCTTAAGTCAGGTTTGTTTTTCTGCATTGCCTGTGTTTCTGATCCTCTCCCTCGCAAACATTGCCGAAGAGACACTCTGGTATGTTGTAGAGTTGCATTCCTTTGTATTACACAGAACAGCCTGTGACAGGAGTTGTGCAAATGAAGCCGGTATTCGTATATGCCTGATGCTGCCTTGCTACACCGGGGAAAGGCAGTTGAGAATAAAAGGAAAGAATAAAGAGTCATTAGTGTGTCAGATGTTTATAGTTTAAGCAACTTGTGCTCAGTGATTCAAGTCTAGAGCTTGGACGATGACGTAAAAAAAAGATGATAAATTCGACCTAGAGGTGAATGATAGAATGTATTAACCATAGTCTATAAGAGTCACCCAGTGGCAAGGAAAACAAAATGTTGAGCTCAGTAACCCAGATAAGGAAACTGCCGCAGGCCTGGGATGACCTAGAACCACGTAAACATTGGCTAAAGCAGCAAAAAAAGGAGGGACACAGTATTATGATCTTCAGAAGTAAGACACAGGAATTAAAGTCTGAGAAAGGAATACCTAAATCTTTACAATTGATTCGTACGTCCCCCACCTGAAATGTTATGTTTAATTCTAGTCATCCTACTTAAGAACACGTAGAGCACAGCATCGAGCTATCATGATGATTCCCGTCTTAAGCAAATCCCGTGAAAGTTGACCTGAGCTTACGATGAAAAGAGGTAAGATTAGGATGTGATCTAAGACGGATACTCAAATTTATCAAAGTCTTCGACAGCCATGGTCCAGCGGGGTTTTCAAGAGCAGATCAGTCTGATTTCATCGTAGTAATGGACGCGAAGTTGTAGGAAAGTATTTTACATTGAGCCAGACGAGGAACTTTTTTTTCTCCAGTCAGATTTTTTGTATACAGAAGAGATTGCCAATAAGAGTTTTGGAAGCATTATCATGATATCTTCACAGGGAGAGGGATAACTCGCTTCAGTCTACAAGAGCATCATTTGCGCCTCCGGAGTTAAAAAACATAGAACCAATTTTCACTCGAATCATCATCACTTCAGCTCTTCACTCCTTCTCATGTGCAGTTCTGTGTTTCTCATATCTCCTGCCATTACAGTCAGCCTCGGAAGGACTCGAGTGTGGATTCCTTTCCAGTCCTTGATATCACGTACGAGTGGACTTTATTTGGGAAGTTTCCATTGGCAACCACTTTCATCTGTGTGAGGTAATGGAGGCATTTGCGCGTCCCACACACACACACACACACACACACACACACACACTTTTGTACTCAGAGTATTTGGGTGAATGGCATAGAAAGAGTGATGAAATTATGAAAGTGGACAGCAGTTTAAGAAGTTGTATGGGTCGAGAGAGTTCAAGAGATGGGTGATCCCACGAGTGTAGAAATTCTTCCTCGTACAGCACAGACAAGTGATTACACACACACACACACACACACACACACACACACACACACACACATACACAACACAGAGAGGTTATGATGTCCAAGAACGAGAGCTTAGTCAGTGTTGAGAGCTTATGATGTCCAAGAACGAAGGCTTTGCCAAGCTTTGGCTGGGTCGAGATGCGCTGGGAATAGTTGTTCCAAGCTGACACGAAGTAAGAACTGATAACCTGGGCTCACAGTTGGAAAATAACATAGTAGTAGTAAAATCGAGTAGAGAAGTCACAGTACCAATTATGTCGCTCTTAGAATGATATCGTCACCACAGGCTGGACTGGAATGGTATTGTCAGTGTAGGCTGGACTGGAATGGTATCGTCAGTGTAGGCTGGACTGGAATGGTATCGTCAGTGTAGGCTGGACTGGAATGGTATCGTCAGTGTAGGCTGGACTGGAATGGTATTGTCAGTGTAGGCTGGACTGGAATGGTATTGTCAGTGTAGGCTGGACTGGAATGGTAACGTCAGTGTAGGCTGGACTGGAATGGTATCGTTAGTGTAGGCTGGACTGGAATGGTATCGTCAGTGTAGGCTGGACTGGAATGGTATTGTCAGTGTAGGCTGGGCTGGAATGGTATCGTCAGTGTAGGCTGGACTGGAATGGTATCGTCAGTGTAGGCTGGACTGGAATGGTATCGTCAGTGTAGGCTGGACTGGAATGGTATCGTCAGTGTAGGCTGGACTGGAATGGTATCGTCAGTGTAGGCTGGACTGGAATGGTATCGTCAGTGTAGGCTGGACTGGAATGGTATCGTCAGTGTAGGCTAGGCTTGGGATTCATCAAAGTGAAGTTGGATCTTCTAACCAGATGACAAGTGAGGTGAGAATGAGATCGTGTTGCCTTTTGTTTACAAAGTGCTTATTGCTGCATTACCTTTAGTCTCATCGCCCCTGTGTGCTTGCACGGACTTACACATCCGTACCAACACGTGTGAAAAACATATACACAAATGTGCAAATAATATACACTAGTAGCGAGTGTACATACATCAGATGCAGGGGAGGTTTCCTGTTGGTTTTACCTTTACGTAATATGTATAGTGTATATATAATGTATATGTATACATAATATGTGAACAAATTCATTAATTTCCTGTATTATTCTCCTTTATGATTTTCAGATAAACACGAAATATATTGTTAGTTATTACTATTCCCATTGCTGCTAAATACACAATGTTTAATGATATGTTTTTGTAAGCTGTCCAATTGTTTTTTTTTTGTTTTTTTTTGGAAAACAATTCGAAATAAGCGATGCGAAATGCAGTTTTTTGCTAATTGCGTTTCGTTTCATAACAGGAGACCATATCATTTCTATGTCATCTGATATATATATATATATATATATATATATATATATATATATATATATATATATATATATATATATATGTGTGTGTGTGTGTGTGTGTGTGTGTATGTTTTGTGTATATCTTAACTATTTCTCCCAATAATCTGCATTCTAAGCTTTGTGAGTGACGTAATCCATAAGACTCAGGTCAACTCAAATGCCCGAATGAGGTATGATTTCGTATGACCTGGCCTGCAAGGGCCAGATCAAATACCCAAGTATATGTAGTATGAATTCGTTTGACCTGACTTGTGAGGGTTAGGCCAGTGGTGGCGAGAGTGTAGTGAAGATGCATATTTCGAGGATGAGGTGAAGCTAGAGTTTCTTGATCGTGAAGTGAATTGAGGTTCATCATGGTTTAAGTGAAGACGCGTTTGTCGAGGGTGTGAAATGCTTTGATAATAGCGTAGGCAAGATGAGTTTAGTATAGTAGTCCATCTCCCTCCGAGGTAAACATTATAGTGAATGATAGTGTGGAGGAGGAGGAGAAAGCCTTGAAGCCTTCTCTTGTATTTAAGAATAAAATTCCTTTCTTCTCACAACAGGTAAGTCGGCCCTTCACACACGAGAGACTGGTAGCTTTTTAGAGGTCTGCAGGTGCGGGGACGAGCCTGGCGCATACCCTGGTAAGTAATAGTCATTGTGTAATATAGTTCTTGAACTCGACTGAGTTCGTGTAGAGGATAGATGCACGAATATGTTTTGACACCGTTTTCTTTTGGTTAGTCGTGTATTGAGTGACATTTGAAGGCTGTGTTACATAAACTGGCAACTCGATGATAAATCGGGCAGTGTAGTTGCACGAATGGTGTATAAATACACATGGATGAGTAAACTTTGTGTGTATAAAATGCTTTGTGGGGTTATCCTTTGTGGTTGTTTTTATGTGTTACGAGATGAGTTTTTCACCCGTGTTGTCTTGCCTCAGAACCATGCATATGTACCGTTCTTATTCATTAGGTTTCCGCACACACACACACACACACACACACACACACAGCCCCTAGGCGAGAATGAACACCTGGGATTGGCTGTACACCGACTACCCTGTGCCCAAGATTCGAACCCGTGCAGGCCCCTTCCCAGCAGTAGCCCAAGCTGACTCATAGCAAGTAACGCTAACCGCAACACTGCGGAGGCTATGTGTGTGTGTGTGTGTGTGTGTGTGTGTGCGTATTTGAGTGAAAATGGTAATGTGTGCAGCGTTGCCTTCGTCTCAGGTCGTAAAGCAAGATTTAAGCCTCTGAAAGATGAGTTTCTGCTGCCTGAGGAAGATGATAACATGTGAGCCCAACGGCAGTGAGAGGGGGAGGGTGTGGTGGTTAGGAAGGAGGAGGAGGAGGAGGAGGAAGAGGGAGATAGGAAGGTAAGGAGAGGGGAGCTGTCAAATCTGACCCTCTCTTTATCTTCTTTCTTCCTTCGTGCGTCTTAAGAGGCTTTCCATTCTCTAGGGTTGGGGCTGGGGGCGTTAGGAAGGAGGAGGAGGAGGAGGAGGATAGGAAGATAAGGAGAGAGGAGCTGTCATCTCTTACTCGTTCTTTCTTTTCTTTCTTCCTTCCTGCGTTTTGGCTTCCCATCCTCTCTCAGACTCACCACGAAACGTCTCTCAAGGTAGAGATAACGAACGGCCAGACTTCATTCTTATGGCATTCAAGGCTTTGAAGTACTTTAGATATTTAGAAGAATATCGGTTGGAATGAACCATCTAGTTATGACACTATCTATCGTAGGGTATGAAGAGAAAGCGTTCGCGATATCTAGAATGAGACGAACAGATGAAATCGACCATCAACTGTCGACGATATATATCCTAGGATATGAAAAGAAAATATCCTTAATATTTAGAAAAAATGAATAGATTGGAATGAATTAATAGTTCTGACAATATCTATCTTAAAGTATGAAAAGAGTCCTTGGTATATAGAAAAGATAAATAGATCGGAATGAATCAGATAGTACTGACAATATCATCATAGGATGTGAATAGAAAGTGCCCTAGATATCTAGAAATATTAGATAGATCGCAATAGATCATCTAGTTCTGACAGTATCTATCCTAGAGTATGAAAAACTGCCCTAGATATCTAGAAAAAAAAAAATGCATAGATCGGAATGATTGGGCTCGCTCTGACCATCTATCTCTCTCCCACAAATTCGAAAGAGCTCAAAAACCACGCCCCCGATGACCAAAATATCAACAGTTCGTTACAAGGAGGAAAAATTGCTGAATGTATCGCTAACTTGAAGGAAAAAAATGAGATCGAAAACGCGCGTTGAAATTATTGACCGATTGTATCGCTGATCGAAAAAGAAAATGAGATCGGAAACGAGCGTGAAATTATTGACCTATTGTGTCGCTGATCGGAAAAGAAAATGAGATCGAAAACGACCGATTACATCACGAATCGGGGGAAAAAAAAGTAATGATCGAAAGCGCGCTTGAAATTGTTGACCGATTATATCACTAATCGAAAAAGTAAAATGAGATAGAAAACGTGTCTGAAAGTATTGACCGATTATATCACAAGTCGAGAAAGAAAGTGGGAAAAACGCGCCCGAAGTTATTATCTGATTATATCACTAATCGAAAAAGTGAAATGGGATAAAAAAAAAAAAAACGCGCCTGAAGCTATTGACCGATGATATCAATAATCCAGAAAGAAAATGAGACTGAAAACGCGTCCTTTAGATTATTGACCATTATATCACGAACCCAAAAAAAAGGAAAAGAAAAAAGATCGAAAACACTCCTAGAATTACTGAATCGGCTTAAGCACAATCTTAAGTCCAGTAAGAAGTGTAAGATTTTTAGCAGAGAGTAAGAGGAAGACATCTTGAAGCGTGTGAGACCTGAACGCATATGCAAGTGTTAGAGAAAAAAAAATGTAGTGATAATTAGAGACATTTAGAACGTGCTGTAGAAATCTCGTCGAGTTTGATTTCGGCCAGCCAGATTGTAGATGGATCATAGCTTGAAGGCTGCAAGCTCGAACAGCTTCAGTGATCACAAGAGCAAAGCTACAGTTCGGTCACAAGTCCAGTGCTGTGGACTTTTAAGAGACAAGATTCCAAAATATACCCCGAGGGTTAAATAATTGAAAAGTCTCGGGTGTTTAGAAGGAAGGAGCCTTAAGATGGGTTGAGGAAAGTGATATTATATGCTCGCTCTCTCTCTCTCTCTCTCTCTCTCTCTCTCTCTCTCTCTCTCTCTCTCTCTCTCTCTCTCTCTCTCTCTTTGTTTTGGGGCTTTATATATATATATATATATATATATATATATATATATATATATATATATATATATATATATATATATATATATATATATATTTATTATTATTATTTTGCTTTGTTGCTGTCTCCCACGTTAGCGAGGTGGCGCAAGGAAACAGACGAAAGAATGGCCCAACTCACCCTCATACACATGTATATACATACACATCCACACACGCAAGTATACATACCTATACATCTCAACGTATACATATATATATATACACACAGACAAATACATATATACACATGTACATAATTCATACTGTCTTCTTTATTCATTCCCATCGCCACCTCGCCACACATGAAATAACTACCCCCTCCCCCTTCATGTGTGCGAGGTAGCGCTAGAAAAAGACAACAAAGGCCACAACGCACCCACATACACATGTATATACATACGCGCCCACACACGCACATATACCTAGCTATTCATTTCAACTTAAACACACATATACATACACAGACATATACATATATACACATGTGCATATTCATACTTGCTGCCTTCATCCATTCCGTCGTCAACCCGTCACACATGAAATAGCACCCCCCCTTCCGCCGCGTGCGTGCGAGGTAGCAGTAGGAAAATACAGCAAAAGCCACATTCTTTCACACTCAGTCGCTACCTTTCATATGTAATGCACCAAAACCACAGCTCCCTTTCCACATCCAGGCCCCACAAAACTTTCCATGGTTTACCCAGACACTTCACATGCCCTGGTTCAATCCATTACAGCAGGTCGACCCCGGTATACCACATCGTTCTAATTCACTCTATTCCTTGCACGCCTTTCATCCTCCTTTATGTTCAGGGCTCGATCGCTCAAAATCATTTTCACTCCATCCTTCCCTTCCACTTCCAGTTTTGTCTCCCACTTCTCCTCGTTCCCTCCACCTCTGACACATATCATCTTTGTCAATCTTTTCTCTCTCATTCTCTCCATGTGACCAGACCATTTCAAAACACCCTCTTCTGCTCTCTCAGCCACACTCTTTATTACCACACATCCCTCTTATCCTTTCAATACTTACTAGGTCAAACCACCTCACACCAACATATTGTCCTCAGACATCTCATTTTCAACACATCCTACCCTCCTCCGCGCAGCCCTATCCATAGCCCACGCCTCGCAACCATATAACATTGTTGGAACCACTATTCCTTCAGATATACCAATTTTTGCTCTCCGAGATAACGTTCTCGCCTTCCACACATTCTTCAACGTTCCCACAACCTTCGCCCCCTCCCCTGCCCTGTGACTCACCTCCTCTTCCATGGTTCCATCCGCTGCTAAATCCACTCCCAGATGTCTAAAACACTTCATTTCTTACAGTCATTCTCCATTCAAACTTACCTCCCAGTTGACTTGTCCCACAACCCTACTGAACCTAATAACCTTGCTCTTATTCACATTTACTCTCAGCTTTCTTTTTTCACACACTTTACCAAACTCAGTTACCAGCTTCTGCAGTTTCTCACCTGAATCAGCCACCAGCGCTGTATCATCAGCGAACAACAACTGACCACTTCCCTAGCTCTCTCATCCACAACAGACTTCATACCTGTCCCTCTCTTCAAAACTCTTGCATTTACCTCCCTAACAACCCCATCCATTAACAAGTTAAATAACCATGGACACATCACTCACCCCTGCCGCAAAGCGACATTCACTGGTAACCAGTCACTTTCCTCGCTTCCTACTCGTACACATGCCTTACATCCTCAGTGAAAACTTTTCACTGCTTCTAGCAACTTGCCTCCCACACCATATACTCTTAATACCTTCCACAGAGCATCTCTATCAATCTGTAATGTGCTTTCTCCAGATCCATAAATGCTGCATACCAATCCATTTGTTTTTCTAAGTATTTCTCACATACATTCTTCAAAGCAAACACTTGATCCACACACCCTCTACCACTACTGTACATGCCTTGACCCTCTCAATCAATACCCTGCCACATAATTTTCCAGGAATACTCAACAAACTTGTACCTTTGTAATTTGAACACTCACCTTTATCCCCTTTGCCTTTGTACAGTGGCTCTATGCATGCATTCCGCCAATCCTCAGGCACTTCACCATGAACCATACATACATTGGATATCCTCACCAACCAGTCAACAACACGATCCCCCCCATTTTTGAATAAATGTGTGTGTGTGTGTGTGTGTGTGTGTGTGTGTGACAAAACTGTTAGAGAAATGAACACGGAAGCGCTTGGTTTTGGACAATATTTCAAGCCATTGTCAAGGAAACAGACACAGTCGTCTGTATCCTTGACTGTGGCTTGAAATGCAGCCGGAAACTTGGAGCTTTAATGTTTATTTTTCTTCCTGTGTTTTTATGGAAATATATTCACGAAGAGTTAGGTTGATAATGATAGTTTCATACGGAAAGATAAAGCGTAACGTACCGTCGAATGAGAACATAGTAAGTGTAGGATGTGTTATTGATGTCGGATAAGCTAGGAAGACGAGAGGAGGAGGATAAATGAGATTGTAGGAACATGATGAAAAGATCTGGCAAACCATATGAGCTCGCGAGCAAATTATGGCACCGGGAATGAAAGCGAAGAATAGCCAGGGAAGAGATGGGTCGGTACAAGGGATAGAAAGTTATCGTCGTAGAAATTAAGTGGAAAAGAAGGAACAGAGAAAGATATTAACCCGGAGGATGACAGAAAAGCTGACCGAGAATATATAACCGATAAGAGATAGTCAGCCTTAAGGATTCCTGGGCAGAGTCTAACCTCTGCATAATGCATGACTACATATTATGTTATCAGATGTGAGGAGACCTGACACAACCCTTTGTGGTTATTATAACAAAACCTGTTGTTCCTGCTGCTACAACACAGCATTCCAAGCTGTCCGATGTCAGTGCCATGGATGTCAATAACTTTAGGAATGTGACATCCACAATTGAGTATGATTTTCGAGAGCCCACATCTTGTTGAAGGAACTCGTAACGTGTTGGTCTATCGCCATATAGAGGTTCCAGCTCTGGGACATCGCCAAAAACCTCCTGGGTATTGGGTAACGTTACCATATTCAAGAGGAGATGCACGTCGTGTGTTTCTACCAAGAGTAGAAAAGTAACACTCACGCCAATTGTGAGGGTGTGTATGTGTATGATGCCATACTGTCGTGCCGCTGCAGACCGGAAGTGGCACACAGGCCACTACTAGAGATAGAGGCGTTTAGAAGCTCAACATCACATGGAGAATGTTGAACAAACTCACCTGACCTGGCGCTACACGCACACGGAGGCTCATACGAAGTCGAGGGATTAATGGATTGCATCTTATCTTGACAGACCAGGCTTGCTGAAAATGCTAAGTAACGAGCTGACTTTAGATATATCTTGGCAAAACAAACTCGCAGACATGCCGGAACAACGTTACTGTTGCTAATGGTACAAGTTGAGAGTGATGTATCTGGTGGGATGTCTTATCCTCGCCCCACCAGCTACGCACAGAGATGTTCGTGGATGACGCGTGCATGATAAAGTACCGTGTTTACTGTTAGACTGTAGGCGAGGAGAGGCAGGAGAGGGGACACAAGAGGGGGAGGTCGAGAGGCTGAGTGGAAGGGGGTGTATGAGAAAGATTGGAAGAATCACGATGGGTAGAAGGACGGATGACGTAAGATAAAGACCGGCGCACTTGCTCACTCAACAGTGGTTCACGTCATATATATATATATATATATATATATATATATATATATATATATATATATATATATATATATATATGTAGTACATATGAACGTGCACTTACATAGAACACACAATGCCCTCCAAGAGCAAGGACTCGAACCCAGGACCTTTTGTGAGGTGTTCGGGAACTCTAGGTTCAAAACCTGGCTGCTGGGGGGTATCATGTGATATATATATATATATATATATATATATATATATATATATATATATATATATATATATATATATATATATATATATATATATTGTGTCGTCCGTACGACCTCATTTTTCACTAACGTTGATTCATCTTTACTTTCTGTCAACTTTCCAGAAACTCACTCACTTAACAGGAAGAGAGAACTTGTCTTTCGACATGCAGACTTTAAGATATACTTTAGTCATACTTCCCCTCCGCGCAAACACTGGCATTTACATACACCCTCCCAGAGTCTTTCCCCACCACACACATATCCATATACATTTGTCTCTCAGATTCTGGGCACGTGTATGCAGCTCTCAGCCTTTCCAACGTACATACATTGTGCTCAGGCATCCACACACCTTGTCTGGACTTGCAGATCACCTCAGAAACATCTTCTGTTCACAACTTTTCGCACACACACACACACACACACACACATCCAGTAATGCACATTTTATCCTTACCGTCTGTCATGCACATTAACGTACATCTTCATCTACAAACAGTTACTTAATATCTATATACATTTAAAGGACATTCATGCGCCATTCACACCGATTGTATCTTCGCCAATTACACATTAGCTCACCTGTCTGTTCCTCACACTGATGGGTTCTCGTAAAGAAAATAATATCTGGTTGGACTGTTTAATTAGACTATAAGTATTAGCGACGCGTCGTAGTAGTGTTTATGATCATGCTAAGAGAAATATGTTCTTCCTTATAGGTACTTCTTTACACAGAGGGTAGTGCAGAGAGGATAGAAACCTATAGAGTGGAACGAAATAAGAAGAATCATATATACTAGTCACTAATGAGGGACAAAGTTTCAGATAAGCTTAACGAAAGTTTCTGGAAGGGTTAGGTAATTTTCCTCCCATACGTCTGTGTTGCAGTAGTATGTCATACGATAGGCTACGTAGCCGGTAGTCATTGCAATCCTAAAGGAACGAGCAGATATGGGTAGACTAAGCCTTCACTGATAAGAGGCTTGATCACAGACTTAAGCTACACGGGTAGAGAGAGAGAGAGAGAGAGAGAGAGAGAGAGAGAGAGAGAGAGAGAGAGAGAGAGAGCAACTGCAGAAGACAGTCATGAGACGAGCGAGGTGACTCCACAGGTCTTTAGAAATGTCAAGAATCAACGTGATGACTCAGGGAAGAAGACTGACGATCTGTGAGTACCCTAAGTGAGATGCTTCCCTCAGTGAGGCAGCACCAGGTTGTATCTGGTACCTCAACGAAGCTCCGTATCTGAGGTCTGGACATGGATGACTTTCCTCCACCACCAGCCACACCTTAATAAACATGCTGAGTCTGATGACTGAACGTGGATAACTTTCCTCCATCATCAGCCACACCTTAGTAAACATGCTGGGTCTGATGACTGAACGTGGATAACTTTCTTCCATCACCAGCCACACCTTAGTAACATGCTGAGTCTCATGACTGAACGTGGATAACTTTCCTCCATCATCAGCCACACCGTAAGAAACATGCTGAGTCTGATGACCAGAAATAACAAAACACTGATAATAATGAGGCTTTCGGGGGAATCTGCTTCAAAGACGATGCAGAAAACATGGTTGACGTGCACGCACATACACACACAAGCCAATAACCAGCAGACTGGAAATCAGGAAAATGTTCTAGCCAAAGATAGAGAAAATTGAGGGACAAAGATGAAGGAAAGATCAATAGAAGTAAAGCCACACAAAGCCCAAGGTATGCAGACATTGCACACTGGGAATATGCAAGCTTTGCAGGTCTTGCAGGGTACAGAAGGGGACAGCGTAGATTTCAGCACACCCTTCCCCTGATATATACGTTTCTTCGTTGTATATCAACTGACTGTTCTATCTCTTTCTTGTATCTCCCCTGATGATGTGATTATTACACGAAAGTGCACTTGGGAACTTATCGTGTTTCAATTTCCCCATGGACTCGTAGGAATATATATATATATATATATATATATATATATATATATATATATATATATATATATATATATATATATATATATTATCGACTTTTTAAACGAATGTAAATGCCATGCCGAGGTAGGGCGTATTTCACCTAGGAATGTGGAAATTATGGCGAAAGTGAAGGTAATGATGTACTTTTGCACTTCTGGGCTCGCCGCTTGGTCGGGACAGTGCGACGCATACCTCATTATGAGGAAGATAAGCCACAGTGTGATCGGCAGAAACGAGGCCACGTAAGACCCGCAGTATCCCTGGACACGAGAGTGGAACCAACGAACAAAGGAGCGAGGAGACGGTGAAGGTAACTGAACCTCCCTTGGCTTTGTCAAAAGGCAAACCTGTCGTTATGCCACATAGCGAGAAAACATGAGAGCCACTACATCTGGGAGCGGGTCAAGATAACAAAAGAAAAATGAAGAGGAAGAAGAAGAAGAAGAAAAAAAGGAAGATCGTTTACCGACTTGGATTATAGAAATATGACTTTTATATATTTGCCAACATGGGTTTGAATTGTGTACACTTAACACACTCTCGTTCATAGGTGATCGAACGTACTGGTAGAAACTAATGCAGCGCTTGCAGAACTCTTCGAAACTTTTATAACCAGTTTCAGAATACGAAAGGCCATGTAGGATGACGACGTGCTCATAACTACCGAATTGTTACGATCCTCAGGAATTAAGATAGAACTGCTAAATGTCAGAACTGAGAAGGATAATCTGATTATTGAATATAGTCTTAAACCGACAAGTGCGAAAGCAAAGGCTTTTGCAGAGCGGAAGAAGAAACGTGAGGATTTGCCTGGATAGACTTGGAGGACAGTCACGTTACCCCTCACACTGGGTTAATCGTTAAACTAGAGTGAAATACGTTTAAGAAATTCCCACCATACCTACGATATATGTAGACATCCAGCACAGTCGTTCTTGAAGATTTATTGTACTACAAAGGAACAGAGATGTACGGATGATAAAAGGCTTGTGTGACGAGCCCCTTGAAGTCAACAGATCATAGATCTGATTAGATTGAATGTCATCAGATCTTTGCATAAACAGTTTAGAATGCCTTTAGATATTTGCATAAACCGTTTAGAATAAATCTGCATAAACAAGTTAGATCTATAAGGCATCATCGCTGCTTCAAAGGCTTTGTACTTGCCTCAGAGTTCAGTTGAGGAACTGAAAGATACAAATGCTAAAACACCGCAGTATAACACTGACCAAAACTGGAATGAATCTAGTACATTAAATTTCAACAGTATACGTCTGTGGTGGGTATGAAAACAACGAACTATCTGCGTTGTATTAGAGACCACTTGTGGGCGGCAGAAATACAGAGGCCAGAAAAGTATCTTGAAAGATTGATCAGATGAGCACTACTGACACGCAGCAGAAGCTTCCGACTTCGAAATAATGTGGCAATCCCTTAATGGACCGGATATCAGTGGACAAACAAAAAGTAAACGTAACCGGATATGGAAAAGATCGACCTTAGACTCGAAATAAGGAGTTCAGGAGAAAGGGAAAGACGAAAGAACCTTTTTCTCTAGATGTGTTCAGTTAGCAGGTCTGCGTTCATGGATTTAATTCTTCCTATGCAACGCTTTCGTCATCTTTCCACTTCATGTCGTGATATCTTCCCCTGGCCCCTAAGTCTTAGGCTTTTATTTCTTCCGTCTTTCTCGTGGCCAATTTCTCTTAACTTTACATAATTCAGCAGACTTCGTTCTCGTTATATATGTCCTCTCCATTTTTATGTCTCTTCGGCCACATTAACTTGAGTAAACTCCTCCCATCTTCCACTTTATGTAAAACTTCTTCGTTACTTTGAAATTCTACCCAGGTTACCTTCTTCTCTAGGCTCATTTTTCAAAGGTCACGAACGTTAAGGTCCATGGCTCTGTGCTACAATGAACTCGCCCCGTATTAGGTTTTCTGTCCTGTGTCTTTAAAAGCTTTAGGTCGAGCTTGACTTATGAGCAGCATTTGTTCTTGCTAAGAGCCACATCGCCCGTGGCAGATCACATCCTCATTCTCGTACTACGATCCCCACTACAAGTTATAACACTTTGTAAGTAATTGAATTGTCTTGCGTCTTGAAGGAGTCAATTTTCAGCGCTTGTAGCTATGGCTCCAAGTTTTTCCTTTGTAAATCTCAACACTTACGTTCTAGGTGTATTTATACGCATTCCGAAACAATTTTGACATCTGAGCAAAGCTACCAACATACCTTGGTTCGTATACACACTTCACGTACTAAAACCCGTGTACCATCTGTTTAGTAATGACAGAAGGTAAATTTAATGGTTGAAAGTAAGGCGACAAACGATGAACTAAAGAAGACAATTATCTTTTTTTTCTTTAAGCCGAAAATCGCCCAAGACGTAAACAAAAGTTGATTTTTTTTTTTCATCGTTGTTGAATGTCTGTTAATGAACTGTAGCTGTGCTCAGACATAGTATAATAATCGAAGAGATTGAACGCTGATGGGTGGATGTTATTTTCGCAGGGGTAAGGCTTTATATAGATGAGTTCGCCTGCAGAACCGCTGGACTTTAAGAGAGCTATTAACAGCATGCGCAGGCATTCATTTCCTTCGAACCTCATTCAGTAGGGAAATTTCACACAGACATCCTGGACTCTGTTGTAATCCAGAAAGGTTAACACTGTATCGTATAACTACACATCTTAAAAGAGCCAGCAGAAGCATTGACAAAAATGGAAGAGAAAAGTGCTTCGTTTCCCAAAAGTTCCGTCGAATCTGAGAATTCTCTTTGAAACTGTTTTGGCAAGAGGATGAGAAAGATTTACGCCACCAAACCTGCAGAAATGTCAAATGATGTTTATAACTTGAGGGAATTAAAGATTCTTGGGAAATGTTTCTTACTGGCGTTGGTGAAGCTGTACAGGGAGGTAGGAGTAGTGGAGTGTTGGAGAAGGATTGTTGGGGATAATGGGTGGTCATAGGATTGTTGGGGATAATGGGTGGTCATAGGATTGTTGGGAATAATGGGTGGTCATAGGATTGTTGGGGATAATGGGTGGTCATAGGATTGTTGGGGATAATGGGTGGTCATAGGATTGTTGGGGATAATGGGTGGTCATAGGATTGTTGGGGATAATGGGTGGTCATAGGATTGTTGGGGATAATGGGTGGTCATAGGATTGTTGGGGATAATGGGTGGTCATAGGATTGTTGGGGATAATGGGTGGTCATAGGATTGTTGGGGATAATGGGTGGTCATAGGATTGTTGGGGATAATGGGTGGTCATAGGATTGTTGGGGATAATGGGTGGTCATAGGATTGTTGGGGATGATAGGTGTTCATAGGATTATTTAGTGTCAACAATTGATGAATATTTTTAAAGCGCTACTTCTTTGAAGAAAAAAAAGAGAAGATAATTTTGTACTTAAAAATAATGTTTTTATAAAGTGGGATTATATTTATAAAAAGGCATTCCTATCAGTACCCAGGAGGATTGTGCCATCACAACTTGTAGTATTTTATTACTGTATCAGTATTGTTGTATGACTTATGAAATGTGTGCTTGTTTCAGTTTTAGAAAAAAAAAGATAATCAGATTAGCTTGTTCGTTTCCAGTTCGAAGTCCCAGGGTGCTGTAAAATGGCCCACTGGCCCAGAATAAGAAGATGTTGACTAACACAATACCTTCCTCATTAGACTACCCCCAACAAAACACACACACACACACACACACACACACACACACACACACACACACTGTGTCCCTGGAACTAAGGATCATAGCCACTTACCATTTGGGTACAACAGGATCATAGCCAAAGAATTTATGCCTCTTCGAGCCACACCGTGTAATGGACCAGGAGTTGCACCAAATTTACGTCTTAAGGTCAGGCCAAGATACACTGGAAGAAACTGTAAACCATTTTTTTCCCAGTGTGTCTGCACCAAGCACGTTGCCTCTGAATACACTGGCAGCTTTCGCAGATGTCAAAAATGTGCCAGAGAAAATGCGGTTAGGCCCACCATGGGGCAAATGGCTAGTAGATAGTTTTAGCTACTACAGCCACCGGTGGAGATTTCATTCCCTGGATAAAATAGAATTAAGTATGTCCGAGACTTTCTTTAACGGAGGTCGCAACGTACCATCGTTGCCGGGGACCTGGTTAACAAGGTGAAGTGGAATATACCCGACATGATAAGACAGGCAGCGTCTGGCTCCTCAGAGTGGAAGGATTACGGGGAATACAATGCCATACGTGCATTCATCGAGGAAAAGCGGTTAATACCATCATAGAATATGTTGGAGTAATACGTTAAGAAAGAACTGTTTATTCGTACGTTAGTTTCAGTAATTGCTGCGACCTCCACAAGCATCTATCGCGTTGTTCATCCTCGGATCTGGCGTAGACAGAACAAATGCATCCATATCTTTGCCTGGAGGTCGAGAGTCTCGCCACACAGTCTACACCTTACCCTCACCGTGTCCTGGCTACTCCTTATCCCAGACACAAGGTGGCTCATACGTTTGCCATTGAGTTGAGGTCACAACTTTTTGCTGGTCCGGTTAATATCCTCTACGTCTTGGTGTGCCTGGAACGTCTCTCATTATCCCGTTTGTGTGTCCTGGGCTGCGGTCGTCCACGAGCTTGAGTGTGCCGGGAACACGGATGGTCATGACTCATACAGGGTGCAACAAGACACCTTCCATCACTCCAGCTATAGCGTTCCCTGGCCAGTCGACCGTCAGTGTTTACCAGCTCTCAAGGTCCGTAGCCCCGCGTCCACACCCAAAATGGCTTGGTCACTCACTCACTAGACACCCTGACGCCCTCTTCGTGTTGGGCTGAGGGAGCTACCAAGCGTTCCTCGTCCTCCAGCACTGTCTTGACTCCGATACTACGGATGTCAAAGTTTTGCCATCGCCGAATATTTCCGACCTCTGCTACTCCAGGTCAACTGCTGAATATTCTACACCAAAACCTACTACACCAGCAACTTGAACCGTCCAGTCTACCCTCTGCGACTGGAGCCTAACCGTGAATTAATCAGACGAGGGCGACGTTGTTGGGTTCTGCTAGGATGAATGGGAAGCTGCAGGTCATAATTCAGCTGCACTGCTCGCGACATCGACCTCTCACGAGCTGCTGCCTCGGTGTTGGCTAGCGTCCTCGTGACGTGTGCCTTGTCCTGTACGTCCAGTGGGTTGGTCGATTGTGACAAGTGTCCTCGTAACAGGTAGATGGTCTCGGTTCTCTAGTGGGTTGGTCGAGTGTGGCAAATGTCTTCGTGATGGGTAGATTGTCTTGGTCGTCCACTGGGTTGGTCGAGTGTCCAGCGAGTCCTGCGCCTGACACCTGCCAACAACGCAGCGCAAGATGCCTCTCTCTCTCTCTCTCTCTCTCTCTCTCTCTCTCTCTCTCTCTCTCTCTCTCTCTCTCTCTCTCTCTCTCTTTTCTATCTGTCTGTCTATCTATCTCCACCACCGTGTTCCCAGATTCCCTCACTCCAACGATACATCCTCGAGCAGGTATGACATCGGAAGGGGTGCAATGTCTCTCTACCACTCCTCTATAGATAACAGAAAGTTATATTTCAGTCATAGTTATATTTCAACGCTGATAGATTCAATTAGTAAATGAATATTTCAGTCATAGTTATATTTCAACGCTGATAGATTCAATTAGTAAATGAAATATCATTTCAGTTTTACGAGAAGGTTTTATTGATAGTTGTGTCCTAAATATAGCGAGGAATTATTCCATGTCTACTCACACTCACTAAATCCGAGAGATAAATGCGAGGCAGCGAATGAGAACGATTTTGGTATACAGTGACACTGATGTTACGTTGTACCTTGTAAAGTGGGTAAGAGGAAAACTGCATGTGTGTTGATTGCTCCCCTGCAATGTACAGTAATACTGCTCGCCTCTGGTGCGTTCGAGATGAGTGGTTGTGTTGGGAACGCGACCGATGGTGATGTAGTCGGTGTTCAGTCCTGCTCGGTACTGCTTCGGTCAAGTTGCATCGGGTCATATCCCCCCTCCTCCTCCTCCTCCTCCTCCTCCTCCTCTTCCTCCTTCTCCTCCCCTCCTCCTCCTCCTCTATACCTACTCAAGGTAAATTTAAATTTTTATGAGTTTAATTACGGTCATAGCATTCTGTGTGCTGTTCCATTCATGGACAACCCTCTTTCTAAACCAGGGCCCACGTACCTATACCCACTTCTTGTCTGGATTAGTCTTAATTGTATGGTTGAAAAAAAAAAAACATCGTTTCAAATTCTTTCTTGACTTCTTAACTTTAGTATCAAGGAATTGTGTGTTCCCTTGACCCATTGAAACATCTTTGTCAGGTCGCCTCACACTTAAGGTTAATTAGTCGTCCAAAGGGAGATAGATGTCTGATGTACTCAACTTTATTGATCTCTTTTTGCTTTGTTTCAATGTAGTTTATGTCCATTATACTACTAAACAACCAGAACTGATCCATAAAATCCTGGTGACGTCTCACTAAGGAAGCATATCGTAGGATAACGTGGGAAAGACCTGTTGCTTATACTTGTAGATTTGAACCGAAGTGACTTTATTTCAGAGGCATATATATTGTTGTCTTGATTTTAGCTCTAACAATTATCAGACTTAGATCCCTCTCGCAGACTGGTGTAGCTACCTAAGAATTACCAAACCAATGTCCCTCATCCCTGAGCTCAGTACCTTTAAGCAGATATGTCTATTAAACTGCTCCACACATTTCTCTGTCCACTCCGATAGGTTATGTACGTTGTCTTGCAAAGTTATGGAATCGCTCTTTAGATTTATCTTATGTCTTATTTCCGCATCGTTACTTATGTTGTCATATCTACGTGTCGCGAATGTAAATGATGAACAGAGATCTCACAACAGATCTGTGGAACATAACCCCAGACGGTGTCCAGCCTTGCCCCATGGATGTTAAATCCTCCGTTTTCCATCCGTTTGTGCCTCCCGTCTGTCCCAGCCCTCCTCATAGCCTCCCTCACAGTGTCCCCTACTCTTCAGGGCTTACCTAGTTCATCCCCTGCTTCACAACATTAGTGTCTCCTCCCACATTGCTTAAGATTACGTATTGCTGACGAGAGTTCAGTCATCAAGTACTGATCAGAAATGCTTAATACTCAGTAATGTGTGTCGTTCTGTGGTAATTGTGTGCCTTACTTTGTCATATCATAGCATTAAAGCAATGCTGATATTTTTTCTTTAGCTGTGACGGCCTGAGCACCTGAGGAGCTAATCAAGACCATCTGATTAACGCAATATATATATATATATATATATATATATATATATATATATATATATATATATATATATATATATATTTTGTTTTGCTTTGTCGCTGTCTCCCGCGTTAGCAAAGTAGCACAAGGAAACAGACGAAAGAATGGCCCAGCGAACCCACATACATATGTATACACATACTCGTCCACACACGCAGATATACATACATATACATCTCAATGTATACATATATATACACACACAGACATATACATATATACACATGTACATAATTCATACTGTCTGCCTTTATTCATTTCCATCGCCACCTCGCCACACATGGAATAACAACCCTCTCCCCCCTCATGTATGCGAGGTAGCGCTAGGAAAAGACAACAAAGGCCCCATTCGTTCACACTCAGTCTCTAGCTGTCATGTAATAATGCACCGAAACCACAGCTCCCTTTCCACATCCAGGCCCCACACAACTTTCCATGGTTTACCCCAGACGCTTCACATGCCCTGGTTCAATCCATTGACAGCACGTCGACCCCGGTATACCACATCGTTCCAATTCACTCTATTCCTTGCACGCCTTTCACCCTCCTGCATGCTCAGGCCCCGATCACTCAAAATCTTTTTCACTCCATATTTCCTTTCTAAAATTTGGTCTCCCACTTCTCCTCGTTCCCTCAACCTCTGACACATATATCCTCTTTGTCAATCTTTCTTCACTCATTCTCTCCATGTGACCAAACCATTTCAAAACACCCTCTTCTGCTCTCTTAACCACACTCTTTTTATTTCCACACATCTCTCTTACCCTTACGTTACTTACTCGATCAAACCACCTCACACCACATATTGTCCTCAAACATCTCATTTCCAGCACATCCAACCTCCTGCGCACAACTCTATCCATAGCCCACGCCTCGCAACCATACAACATTGTTGGAATCGCTATTCCTTCAAACATAGCCATTTTTGCTTTCCGAGATAATGTTCTCGACTTCCACACATTCTTCAAGGCTCCCAGAATTTTCGCCCCCTCCCCCACCCTATGATTCACTTCCGCTTCCATGGTTCCATCCGCTGCCAAATCCACTCCCAGATATCTAAAACACTTTACTTCCTCCAGTTTTTCTCCATTCAATCTTACCTCCCAATTGACTTGACCCTCAACCCTACTGTACCTAATAACCTTGCTCTTATTCACATTTACTCTCAACTTTCTTCTTTCACACACTTTACCAAACTCAGTCACCAGCTTCTGCAGTTTCTCACATGAATCAGCCACCAGCGCTGTATCATCAGCGAACAACAACTGACTCACTTCCCAAGCTCTCTCATCCACAACAGACTGCATACTTGCCCCTCTTTCCAAAACTCTTGCATTCACCTCCCTAACAACCCCATCCATAAACAAATTAAACAACCATGGAGACATCACACTCCCCTGCCGCAAATCTACATTCACTGAGAACGAATCACTTTCCTCTCTTCCTACACGTACACATGCCTTACATCCTCGATAAAAACTTTTCACTGCTTCTAACAACTTACCTCCCACACCATATATTCTTAATACCTTCCACAGAGCATCTCTATCAACTCTATCATATGCCTTCTCCAGATCCATAAATGGTACATCGAAATCCATTTGCTTTTCTAAGTATTTCTCACATACATTCTTCAAAGCAAACACCTGATCCACATATCCTCTACCACTTCTGAAACCACACTGCTCTTCCCCAATCTAATGCTCAGTACACGCCTTCACCCTCTCAATCAATACCCTCCCATATAATTTACCAGGAATACTCAACAAACTTATACTTCTATAATTTGAGCACTCACTCTTATCCCCTTTGCCTTTGTACAATGGCACTATGCAAGAATTCCGCCAATCCTCTGGCACCTCACCATGAGTCATACATACATTAAATAACCTTACGAACCAGTCAACAATACAGTCACCCCCTTTTTTGATATATATATATATATATATATATATATATATATATATATATATATATATATATATATATATATATATATATATGTACATCTTTTTTTCTTTCATACTATTCGCCATTTCCCGCGTTAGCGAGGTAGCGTTAAGAATAGAGGAATGGGCCTTTGAGGGAATATCCTCACCTGGCCCCCTTCTGTTCCTTCTTTTGGAAAATCAAAAATAAAAAAAAAACGAGAGGGGAGGATTTCCAGCCACGCGCTCCCTCCCCTTTTAGTCGCCTTTTACGACACGCAGGTAATACGTGGGAAGTATTCTTTCTCCCCTATCCCTAGGGATAATATATATATATATATATATATATATATATATATATATATATATATATATATATATATATATATATATATATATATAAAATCTTGCGGTGCCAATCAATTGGTTTTTGTTTATATTTTTCCTTAATTTCATTGAAAAGATCGCATGATTTGGAAAGCAGTATCAGAAAGCATTATGTGATCAAGCTAATGAAAAAGTTAGGGACACTGGAAGTTAACCTCCCAGTGGAAAGACCTGAGGCACTAAGTTGCTGCTTGGCGCACCAACATAGCCTCTTTAATAAGCTTCCAAATGAAAATACGACCCTCGCTAAAGCCAGGCCAGACCTCGTTGCAGAACTTGCTACCGAGGTGGGAAGGCTGTGTATATCGAGGGTGACTTTGTAACTATAGGTATACTGAAGGTCGTTGTGGCCTGTTCAAAGTACGTGCTGTTGCCGAGGCCTGTCAAGTCTGCAAGTACAGTAACTAGGAAGACTGAAGATTTAGGATTAAACAAGTATTTCCACCTTGAGTGAAAACAAATGTACTTTCCTTTTCGCTGCCATTGGATGAGAGCAATGATATGTCAGATGCAGCACACTTGCTTATTATCTTCCTCAGTGAGGTGAATGGTAATTTTTTTGAGATATCCAAAGAGTTAACAGCGCTTAAGAGCTTGATAGCTACTGGTATGTATATACTTTTTTTATTCTGAAAGTTACTGGAAACTCTTCGTGAAAACTAAGAGGCCGTTGGACACGGCTGAAGATTCTTAACTATGAGTGGTACGAAAAACATGGTCGACACCAGACGGGTATTAACTAGGCTTAACGACAAAGAAATGGGAAACTGAAGAAGAGAAATACATGGCATTCCTGCTAAACAGCTTCGTTCACTAGCAGTCACTGTGTGGAACAGAGATGCAGGTGTTCTGTGTCATGAACACTTACTGTTTCGTCTGTGAATGGTGGTCGACGATGTGGGTTGAATCGCGACCAGATCCTGAATCATCTCGCGTGGAGTGAAGGAGGATGTAGTGATGTTCCACACCTTGGTGTGATACGCTGGTATGCGCAATACATTGGTGAGTGTCCATGTGGGTTGAATCTCGGTCAGTAACAAGACTTATCTTGCCAAGACTGAAGCATAAATTGGTGATGTACGGCACCACATTGAAATACGCTGGTGAAGTCGCGAGGATGTTATAAACTGTTCTCTGAATTTCGCTATGTCGGAACATTTACTTGAGAAAAGTCCAACTTGTGCCAGAGATCTGTGCCCTGCTTGGTCGTGGGAGCTAACATTATGGACAGATGAGATTGAACATTAGAATAACATCCGTTGTAACCATCTAGGAAAGTGGAAACTTGCATAAGACGTGGCACTTGACGAAAAGTCACTTACAACCATCGTGTGTGAAAATGTTCTCACACACACACACACACACACACACACACACACACACACACATACACCACATACACACACAAACCACACACACACACACACACACACACACACACACACACACACACCACACACACACATACACGCACACACACACATACACACCACACACCATAAAGCGTTTAAGGGATGATAACCTCCCATGCTTCATGGAATCTGTTTAAGAATGTTAGTAAACCATTACAATGAGGATTTGATGACATGTTTCTTGGCTTCGGAAAAACTGTGGAAAAAAATCGATTCATTTCGGAATCCTTTTGAAGTAAACCTAGAATAGGTTGACGGACGAGATTAAAGTCTGTGAAGAGATTTACGGGCGAATGATTTGTCTGGAGCCAATAAACCATGAATTTTGTCTCTGGCAGAAAATGCCTACCCAAATACTAGGGAATTTGTTAGAAAGTTTATTTCAATTGTTTGTGTGTTTGTGGTGTGTATATGTGTGTTTGTGCGTGTGTGTGTGGTGTGTGTGTGTGTGTGGTGTGGTGTGTGTGTGTGTGTGGTTTGTGTGTGTGTGGTGTGTGTGTGTGTGTGTGTGTGTGTGTGTGTGTGTGTGGTATGTGTGTGTGTGTGGTTTGTGTGTGTATGTGGTGTATGTGTGTGTGTGTGTGTGTGTGTGTGTGTGTGTGTGTGTGTGAACATTTTCACACACGATGGTTGTAAAATCGAAGTTGCGGTCATGGCTGATAGATGCACACATCGGAGATGTGCTTCGAGCTGGTGCGTCAATCTAGTATTTCGCATCATTAGACGCAAGCATCGGAGACGCAAGGATACAGATCCATCCGTCTCGTTAGAGGTTTGACGATAGATTTCAGTGTCTTATTTTCTACATCGTCTTAATGAAGAGGCAATTCCTGAGAACGAGCTCGCTGAAAATGAAGTTAATGAGTAGTGGACACATCTGTGCCATTAAACGTACTGGTTTTATCATCTCCTCTTCTACGTTTCTTTGTTTTATTCAACAAATTAGGAATAAATCGACGAATACAGACTTGAAGAAATATTAAGAATAGAAATCCTCGACCCCACTCACTGATTTGAGATTCTCTAAGTGGCCCATTTCATGTGAAGCTTGGAAATCCCTGCTTTACAGAAGCCTTCCTGTTGGCTCTGCCACCTGGAGAAACGGCAATTCAGAGAGAACAAATTGTAAGCATCGTCGAAAACACACCTGAGGTTGGCCCATCTCCAGACGTTTCCCCCAGACACTATCCAAGGCTTCTGAAGTCTCATGTCTCGGTATTATTTCAACCGTCATTAACCATGTTCTCAATAGCCAAAAGATAAGTCGAAGCTTGTATCAAGCATTATAGTAGCCTGAACCATAAGGTTGAGAGTAGTTCAGCAAGAGCATTATAGTAAAGAGTATAAAGCAGGCGACCTTCGTTCATGTAAAATCCTATCTTTTAGTTAACAGTCTGGGATTATTACTGCAGCCAGTCTTCAATCCACAGCAGACCGTCACACGAGGCAAAATTTCCCATCTCTCGCCCGCATAAATCGTGACAATAAATTGTCACATATACTCCTGGTGTTTACACGTTAGAACATCTGACATCTTAGCATCGTCCCTTAAACAGTAATGGCTTCCCACGGGCCAACAAGTGATCAAGTCAGTATTGCTATAGTCTTGTGTGTGGAAAATTCATGGAATGGAATCCTTTGTGAAACGTCAATATCCTCCTCCTAATATCCTTCTGCCTAATGATCTTGTTACTATTGGCGAACTCTTCCAACGCTGATGATTACGTTCCTGAAGAGATCTTAGCACCTTCTTTATCCCACTTACGTTAGCTAAGAACCAACCTGCCATAATATGTCTGTCCTTGTTTAAGAAATGGGCTGCCCTTGTTTAAGAAATGGGTTACCAGGGGGTCATATCCAAACTAATACGTATCGAGCAAAGGGCGCAAGCTACAGCACCATGCTGAGCAAGAACACCAACTCCAGGACCACAAACAGATTTTCTCCTAAGATGTTTATAATGATCTCTATGTCAAAACCCATTTTGCAGACCTTGAAAGTAATTGGAGATTCAGGCCCAGCGGGAGTTCCCTGGACGAATGCTGCCTATAGAAGACTCGTGGGGTGGAGGGGAGGGAGTTTTCAATTCAAATATTTTCTCTCGTAAAGTTCTGCTTTGATATAGGTCCCAGAAGTTGAGTTGACGAATGTGTGGCTCGACACAGGTATACAGGCTGATGTCAACCATCCAGGTCCTTTTTCATTCCTCTCACTTAATCCATGCCAGAAGACGAAGAAATCCAGTGCCCTTCGAGGAGGATAAGAGATAAATCCTAGATTACTTCGGTTCTTGGGGATTTATGGAGTAGTCGTTATGCCTACCTCTACTAGATAGTGATACACTGGGAGAAAATGTGGAGGAAGTGACTATTTCACCTCAGTGAGAAGTTTCAGGGAGACTTAAAGCCTCATTTTCAAAATGGGTGACGTCGTGATTAAGGCGCACATACCTCCTCGTCGAATTACTTCTGTCACTAAACCAGATGATGTTTGAAACGTTACGGTAGGTGACATCCTCTCCAAGGTAACGAGATCATGATAAACAACTGGAGCTTGAAGGTCTATAGTTCACTCCATATGAGACTCCTGAAGTTGAGTCTGCCTCAGCCAGACCAAAGCAAAGATCAGCCTACAAAATCAGATACTACGCGAAACAAGGTGACAGTCTGTTGTGAGGTGTTTCCAGACTCCCCAATCAGGCTTACCTAGTTTGTGTGGAACGTGCTATTACATCTCTTCTCTTTAGAGGCTGTTGAGCATTGACGCGTATTGTTATAAGTACAAGTCCTGTAAATGATTGAGAATTTGAATGCTAAAAGTTTATCTGTTAAGATGCTGCTGATATTAGAGAGAGAGAGGATTATATTCATGCATAACTGCACGTATCAGTAAAGGAGAAGATTCTGGTATCAAAGCTAATATGATTGTCTTATTGTATTTTTGTATTTGTAAGAATGTTGCTCGTTTCATTTGTACTTAAGTATAATCTAACCAGCTTATATGTATCTCTTTTGGACCAAGATATCCCATAGCAACAGCACATTTTTATATTACTGACTCTCACAAAATTCAGTTATCATATTTGATAACTGTATTTTACTTATTTATTAGGTGTAAAGATAATGATGATAATTCGACTTGCATGCATCGTCATATATACCAGATTTTGCTTGGCAGTGCATGTTTGACCCATTGTTTTATCAGCCTGTGTTTCGAACTATACAACATTACGTTATACGTGTTCGTTCAGCCTTTATTTCCCTCTGTGCCACTGATGGAAAAAGTATGTCATGAATTTAGGATGAAGGACATTACGGATGGAAGTGCCAAAAAGGTAAGCAAAGAAGAATACGAATGATCCTATGGTCTTGGGCTATTCAGTGGCTTTAATAAGGCCGGATTATGAAACTCAGATTGATGGAAGAGCCATTCATTTATTTTACCTCCAGTTTTTTTTTTTTTTCTAAACAATTCATTCGACTAATCATTACAAGTTATCACATCATTGATTCAGCTAATTAATACAGTTGATCACGGAAAAAGTCTGTTTATGAAAAAATTTCGTAAGCACCTAAATGACTATATAATTTCATTGATTTATCTTAATTCTACCGAGTCTGTCAAAGGACTTATGAATAACCACTCAAGGGCCGGATTTGGCCCGCGGGCCGCCAGTTGAATAGCTCTGCTATAGACCGATCATCCGTCTATGATTATCGATAATCAGAGATAATTAGTTGCAAGATGTGTTTTATCCCCCACCTCCTCACTTGTAGTACCATATTATGATGTTGTTAAACACATCTTTAAAAACAATATCTTGCCTGTTGCCAGAGACATCTTTAAGAACAGGCTCTTATAAGTTGTTAAAGACATCTTTAAGAACAGTCTCTCGCGGGTTGTCTGAGACATCTTCAAGAACAGGCTCTTAAGAGTTGTTAAAGACATCTTTAAGAACAGTCTCCCGCGGGTTGTCTGAGACATCTTCAAGAACAGGCTCTTATAAGTTGTTAAAGACATCTTTAAGAACAGTCTCTCGCGGGTTGTTAAAGGCATCTTTAAGAACAGTGTCTCGTGGGTTGTTAAAGACATCTTTAAGAACAGTGTCTCGTGGGTTGTTAAAGACATCTTTAAGAACAGTGTCTCGTGGGTTGTTAAAGACATCTTTAAGAACAGTGTCTCGTGGGTTGTTAAAGACATCTTTAAGAACAGTCTCTCGTGGGTTGTTAAAGACATCTTTAAGAACAGTGTCTCGTGGGTTGTTAAAGACATCTTTAAGAACAGTGTCTCGTGGGTTGTTAAAGACATCTTTAAGAACAGTCTCTCGTGGGTTGTTAAAGACATCTTTAAGAACAGTCTCTCGTGGGTTGTTAAAGACATCTTTAAGAACAGTCTCTCGTGGGTTGTTAGACATCTTTAAGAACAGTCTCTCGTGGGTTGTTAAAGACATCTTTAAGAAAGTCTCTCGTGGGTTGTTAAAGACATCTTTAAGAACAGTGTCTCGTAAACCTGTAGAAAAATATCGTGTTATAATTGTCAAACCGCAGTAATTTTAAGGCATGTAATATGGTAATACAAGGAGTCTGGGTACTACATTAGCTTACATTGGAAAGCCTTTTGGATGTGTAAGCCATTGTGTTACAGTAAGTGTTCTACTTTGTTTAGGTAGGGTTTACAATTTGACAATAACATATGTTATCATTACCATCGTGCTGACAAGAAAGTGGACTGTGCGGCCGATGGGAACTGATGGGTGGGCCATTTTGAAAACTGCTCTATTTCCCTCCACCTCGAAGTTTTGGAACTCTTTCAAAATTCGTAAATTCTTTTCCTTGTCTTCTTTTTTCCTATCATGTAACATCCAGTTTTCTTTGACGGTCAGAAGTCATGAAAGGATGATCTCTATATATCTGTATAATACTAATTCTTGTTTATATTCTTTTTTGAGTCTTTCATCCTTACATTATTGTACGTTTGAGAAATATATTTATATGTTTCTCGTATATTCATGCGTGTGTAATATGTCACCACGGAAAAAAATTGCAACTGAAACAACAGACAAACTATATGAGGTAGAGAGTCGAACCTCGGCTTCCCCGGCTGACTATCCACTCGTCAGACCACAGATGAAGAATATCTCGATAGTACATACCCAACTGTTAAGTTCTGATACAATGTCAGGAAATGGTTCATTTATTTTCAAACTGCTGATATGTGAGGAAACCAGCCTTATGAAGTGAAGATTTGTTTAAACAGTTGATCTATGAGGAAACCAGCTTTATAGAGTATATTTCATATCATTGGAAACATTATAAGGGACAATTTTGTAGACTTCGTAGATTCGTATATAGGATCTTAGCAACGCTTGGGAGCCATGTATTTGCGTTTCTCTCGTTTGGGAGCCGTTCCAACGTGAAAGTAAAGTACCTGCTTTAGCTCATGTTTTTTTTTTTTTTTATCTACAACGAGAGTTTGGATTACATCTCTTATAAGCTACATTGAGTGTCCCAGCCATCCCTGCATGTAGAGGATACCAAACAGTACGATAGTATAGCAAATATAGAGTAATTCAAATTACAGTGATTACAATACTGTGTTTTGAATCAGCCACTCATTCCCACGTCTCACATGTGGCACAAAATGATGTAAATTCTTCTTAGGCGACGTAAATCCGTGTGGTGCCAGAGTTACTGTTGGTGGATGTTGATGAGCATGGGGAGTTGCTTGGAGTGTTATTGGATAGTTGACGTCGATGGCTATCACAGGTGGATAGGTGGAGAATGACGGGGACAGAGGCGAATAGGAGAAGGTTTAGATGAGGTAAGGCATCGTAGGCGGTGACGAAGGCGAACAGGGACAGGTTAGAGTGGGTAAGGCATCGTAGGTGATATTAACGAATCAAAAATTATGGAAGACATAAAGAGTTACAAGATGGGGCGGCAGCTGGAGACTTAACGTGTCGAGGGTAATGAGGGATGGAGAAGCGTTGGGAAGGAGAGTGAGGGATGTCGGAAGATGAAGGAGGGAGCCAAAGGAGGATAGAAAGGTGAGTGAGAAATGAAAAAGAGGATGATGAATCTGGTAGCAGATGGAGGTAGAATAATAAGGTAATGGGAGTTATGAAGGTGGAAGATGAGAATGATTAGATGGTGGATGGTACAGAGATGAAAAACGATAGGAAAAAGGATGATGGAGAGTGATGGATTATATGGAGGAGAACAGCTAAAAGGCTGGACTGGGATAGATGGAGGATAGTGATGGAGCAGGCAAGAATGAAGATGGAGGGAGATGGTTAGAAATATAGGGACTATGTGTGGGGATAAACAGCCCCTAATTTTTTCTACGAAAATCGGAAGATATATTTCCATTAAAATTATCACTGTGTACGTCCTTCATGGATCAGAGAAAAGGGATATTTTCTTCAAAAATATTGCCATTTTTTTGCCTGAAGGTTGATAAGCGTACGAAGAAAAAAAAAACTAGCGAAAGGCAGGTTTCCGTAGCAACTGAGATTTTTAAAATGTAAGGTGTGGATCAAGGAGACAGTTGGGGGAAAGTTTGGGCAAGATTTAAAATGGGTTATTTTTTGGGGGGAGGGGGAGGGGAAGTGAGGGGCAGAGGCGAGGGAGGGACATAGGGAGGGGAGACTGGCGATTATGGAGGGAGGTAGAGGAGGGAGTAAACCTCGACGAAGACGACTTTGGGAGGAAGTGGGAAGATGAGGAAGGGAGGGTGGTAAAGGAGGGGAGGAGGAGGAGGAAAGCAAAGGTTGGGGAGGAGGGAGTCGCAGGCTGGTGAAGGATCAACGGGAGGAAAGGATTAAAGAGACCGAGGTCAGTGGAGGATAGATGTGAAGGGAGTCTGCAGCTGGTAGAGAGAAGATGAACGGTAACCTAGGTTAGGAGGAGGAGGAGGAGGATGGAAGAGGAGGTGACAGGCGACAACAGTGTGCGAAAGATAGAGTCTAGGTTATTAAGGGAGCGGGAGGTATGATGGAAGGAAGGAACACCAGTGTATAAGAAGGTTATAAAGAAGGCACGAAGAGTAAAGACCGTGAAGAGAACAAGAGGTTAGAATGTACGACATTACAGGAAGCCTTCGAATGGTATTTCACAAAAGCATGACACTCCCTAGTTCACAAAACATCCCTCTCCATAATCCACTAACCTTCCTGGTTCTTGATGACTAGTTTCAGACCGCTGTATACTCTCAGTTTAATCATAGCTGACATGTCTTCAGTGCACTGTACAAAAGTACAGTCAGAAGGAAGAGTCTGAATCATTCTTAACAGTTAATCTTACCTCTGAGGTATGACCTGGGTAAGACTATGATTGCTTCGTCGTCTGACGTCGTCTGATCATATTGATCATCAAGTCTTGTTGTGATCGGCCTTCATCATCCCATAGTATTAAGGTCAGTCATTTCCGTTTTGCTGTGATTCATATCTGACTCATCGTTCCGACGTATTAGACTCGGCTATGATGATTTTTCCGTTTCTTTAAAGGCTATTTCGTTAGTTCTTACGACAGGGTAACCGCACGAACGATGTAGGAGAATGTCTGCTCCCATATTGGTATATTGTCTGTTTCCTTGAGTTCTCCTCCACGAGTGTCATTTACATTCGGTTATACTACCACAAGTAGGAGTGGTGACACCTGTTCCTTTTAAGTCTCACCACCCATATCTGGACCATAACAAACCACTTTAATGTACATATTCTAATGTCTGGACGACCTAGCCTGCGTTCTTTTCGTGCCAGCGTTCGACAGTTGCTTAACCCATTCATTCGGTACTTGTACAACCAGCGTCATGCGTGTTTCATGATCTGTCTCATGAAAAATAAACCTGAAGGATAGAGTATTGCTTATTATTTAAAGAGCCAATACCACGATCCAAAGAGATGTCGAGCGTGAGGAACCAGCGACAGAATGTCAGGTTGGCACAGAATTCAGGAACGATTTTCCCCTACGGTAGCTGTTTGTAGCATTGTGCGAAGGTTTATATTTGTGATTATCTAGGAATTATGACAGCAGGGCAACACTTTCCCCCAGTTTATGTGAGCGGGATTGTATAAAACGAAGGATCGGATATAAGTAGTGATGGATGTGGCATTTTCTCGATTCCGTTTTCGTATCATATGTTTCTTATCATTTCTCATTCACAGCTATCAATACTGAACACTATCCACACCACCTGATACATTCCATCATTCATGCGTAAAGTATATGTCACTGGGGAATAGAATGACCGAGGACATGGTTCATGCAGACAGTCGACATGAATTTAAGAAGTCATACGAGAGTAGAAATTGTTCCAGAGATGAGACCCCTACGAGTCTGAAACTCCTTCCCTCCCCATACAGGTCGTTAGAGATAGGTGATTAATGCAGGTGTGCTAAATGTAACGCTGACACCCACATAGTTATATAGACATGCATATAGTCAGTTAGTTAGTTTCACTGGAATTATAGAGATAACAGCGAAATGTATCTTTACATCCTGCGTCCCATCGGCTATGGAAGTAGTGCGTTTCATCTGCGCCAGATAAAGATAAAGAAGAATAAGGATTGAGGAAATTCGATTTCCAGTTATCATACATTAAATAAGAGAGGACAAAGTGAATAATAATGACACAGACGAAGTCCTTCTTAAAGTGATTGATAATGACACAGGCAAAGTCCCTCATATTCAAACCGTTCCGGCCCTGGATAAACATTGATGAAATCCTCTTATACGTCATCCATGCAGGAAATGTTGATTTCCAGTCCTTCTATGACCACTAGAAGCAGTTTCACATCTGCATCCCCAAGACGCATCAAGAGGAGGTGCGTGTCCTACAGAAAACGGATTGGCGAGTTCTTCAAGTCCTTGACGTCGACTGCAAGAAGACTCCAGTTCGCCCTCCCTTAAGCGGTTCGTCTCCATCTTGGCTTTCATCTTCCCCGGGGACTGCTAACATCCTTCCCCGACCAGTCTTCAGGTCTTCCATGTGACTGAAGTACCCAAGTTAGCATTGAAAGAGGATGTGGTTAGAGACCTGGAATATATCTCGGTGTATGATTTATATTTGGATGTGTACTAGGGGTCTGTTGTGAATGTATTAATCGTTTCCGTGTACATTTGCTCGAAATAGACTTTCAGAAAATGTATGAAGAAATCCCATTATGCAAGCTTACCCGACCCCATTTGGCTCCAGTTATTCAGTATATACGGGGGTTGATATTATCATTAGGCCTCTACCATAGATAGTTCGTTTTTGATCTTAAGAGAAACTGCCACCGTAGACAGAAACTGCCACCGTAGACTCGAACGATCAAGAAATAATTACTTTCAGTTGAACCTCGTGGTTCGCTTTTTGTGATTATTTGAAGATTTTTCTTTGTTTAGTGATAGATTTGAATAAGCCTGTTGAGTTCAGCCTTTTTCTAAATTCATTCGATATATGTATTTATTATTCGCAGTATGTGACACGTAAGGATCAATAAACACAAGAAATATTTCTCAAATGTGTTGATTAATAGCATATATATATATATATATATATATATATATATATATATATATATATATATATATATATATATATATATATTATCCCTGGGGATAGGGGAGAAAGAATACTTCCCACGTATTTCCTGCGTGTCGTAGAAGGCGACTAAAAGGGAAGGGAGCGGGGGGGCTGGAAATCTTCTCCTCTCATTTTTTTTTTTTTTTAATTTTCCAAGAAGGAACAGAGAAGGGGGCGGGGTGAGGATGTTTCCTCAGAGGCCCAGTCCTGTGTTCTTAACGCTACCTCGCTGAGGCGGGAAATGGTGATAGTATGAAAGAAAGAAAGAATATATATATATATATATATATATATATATATATATATATATATATATATATATATATATATATATATATATACTCGATTACCGATCAGCCCCGAAGGAAGAGAGCGGGTGGGTTGGCTGTGAGCCGATATACCCGTCCCGGGTTCGTACCCCAGCTGTCCCTCACACAATTTATATAATCTGCGATGCTAAGCTGTGCAGCACGGGGGCTTGGTGGCCTTGCTAGTTTTCAGAGAAGAGTAGCAGCACCATGCCTGCGCCAGGCTCCGCGAGTGAAAAGTCCCCCTTCGCCAGGCGAGACTATCAAGGGTACACTGGAGCCTAATAATGAACTTACCGCTCGAAGGGAGTTCATC
Organism: Panulirus ornatus; assembly: GCF_036320965.1. NCBI lineage: Eukaryota > Metazoa > Arthropoda > Malacostraca > Decapoda > Palinuridae > Panulirus > Panulirus ornatus. The sequence continues at coordinate 12,442,028 of NC_092250.1, forward strand.
ATTTTCCTGCTACTGGAAATGGTGTGGTCTGGGAGATGCAGGGGCTCTTTGGAAAAGGAAGCTTAAAGGAGCTCCAGGAGCCTTTCAAGAAAGGGTTCGAGGAGTAATTATAGATAAACAGGTTATATGTTTATTCGTACCTATATTGAGTATAGTAACAAAGTGTTTCGTACTCTTAAGTAAATATCCGAGTATAACGTAAAGTTAATGGACACTACACCTACTGTTGCTTCGAGAATATCGTCCCCATTACTCATTACCATATAGTGATAATATCAATGTCCAGTTCCCAGTACGGTGGTGAGTGGTTTCACAAGTGGGAACACCACGATCGCTGGCATAGGCAGTTCACCACGCCTACAGTGGCGCCCTACATTCGCCAGAGGGTAAAGTCCACCTTACGTTCCGTGACAACTGTTATACAGATGTCGTAAAGATAGGAAAAATCCATAAGAATGCCATACTTGAGATACAGCGAAATATTTCCCGCACTCAGTCTTCCGTGTGAACGGCGTGTCCCAGGAATTAAGTTCTACTAATATCAGAACAGTGTAAGATTCGCACCTTAATTAACCCAAATCGCACGAGAGACTCGGAGGGGATAATGTAGTGAACGAGTTATCGTAAATCTTCACAAATTGTAGGAGAGTTCGGTAGGTCAGACTATACATAAGCTATTGCCCCTCGTAAGTCATGCGACGTTGGTGAGCAATGACTATTGGTGTTCATGTCCTTCTCGCATGACTTGGGTCATGTGATCGGTAAGGAGTTGCGTTTCGTGGCTCGAGAATACTATTTTTGTTTTCTTTCTGTTTTTAGATTATTTACTTTAGATCAGAAATTTAAGCCGAATGTCGTACCATATCATTGAACAAAGACATTGCTAAGTAATCCATCACTATAACATCACACACACACACACACACACACACACACACACACACATATATATATATATATATATATATATATATATATATATATATATATATATTTTTTTTTTTTTTTTTTTTTTTTTTTTTTTTTCATACTTTGTCGCTGTCTCCCGCGTTTGCGAGGTAGCGCAAGGAAACAGACGAAAGAAATGGCCCCCCCCCCCCCCATACACATGTACATACACACGTCCACACACGCAAATATACATACTTACACAGCTTTCCATGGTTTACCCCAGACGCTTCACATGCCTTGCTTCAATCCACTGACAGCACGTCAACCCCTGTATACCACATGACTCCAATTCACTCTATTTCTTGCCCTCCTTTCACCCTCCTGCATGTTCAGGCCCCGATCACACAAAATCTTTTTCACTCCATCTTTCCACCTCCAATTTGGTCTCCCTCTTCTCCTCGTTCCCTCCACCTCCGACACATATATCCTCTTGGTCAATCTCTCCTCACTCATTCTCTCCATGTGCCCAAACCATTTCAAAACACCCTCTTCTGCTCTCTCAACCACGCTCTTTTTATTTCCACACATCTCTCTTACCCTTACGTTACTTACTCGATCAAACCACCTCACACCACACATTGTCCTCAAACATCTCATTTCCAGCACATCCATCCTCCTGCGCACATCTCTATCCATAGCCCACGCCTCGCAACCATACAACATTGTTGGAACCACTATTCCCTCAAACATACCCATTTTTGCTTTCCGAGATAATGTTCTCGACTTCCACACATTTTTCAAGGCTCCCAAAATTTTCGCCCCCTCCCCCACCCTATGATCCACTTCCGCTTCCATGGTTCCATCCGCTGACAGATCCACTCCCAGATATCTAAAACACTTCACTTCCTCCAGTTTTTCTCCATTCAAACTCACCTCCCAATTGACTTGACCCTCACCCCTACTGTACCTAATAACCTTGCTCTTATTCACATTTACTCTCAACTTTCTTCTTCCACACACTTTACCAAACTCAGTCACCAGCTTCTGCAGTTTCTCACATGAATCAGCCACCAGCGCTGTATCATCAGCGAACAACAACTGACTCACTTCCCAAGCTCTCTCATCCCCAACAGACTTCATACTTGCCCCTCTTTCCAGGACTCTTGCATTTACCTCCCTTACAACCCCATCCATAAACAAATTAAACAACCATGGAGACATCACACACCCCTGCCGCAAACCTACATTCACTGAGAACCAATCACTTTCCTCTCTTCCTACACGTACACATGCCTTACATCCTCGATAAAAACTTTTCACTGCTTCTAACAACTTGCCTCCCACACCATATATTCTTAATACCTTCCACAGAGCATCTCTATCAGCTCTATCATATGCCTTCTCCAGATCCATAAATGCTACATACAAATCCATTTGCTTTTCTAAGTATTTCTCACATACATTCTTCAAAGCAAACACCTGATCCACACATCCTCTACCACTTCTGAAACCGCACTGCTCTTCCCCAATCTGATGCTCTGTACATGCCTTCACCCTCTCAATCAATACCCTCCCATATAATTTAGCAGGAATACTCAACAAACTTATACCTCTGTAATTTGAGCACTCACTCTTATCCCCTTTGCCTTTGTACAATGGCACTACGCACGCATTCCGCCAATCCTCAGGCACCTCACCATGAGTCATACATACATTAAATAACCTTACCAACCAGTCAACAATACAGTCACCCCCTTTCTTAATAAATTCCACTGCAATACCATCCAAACCTGCTGCCTTGCCGGCTTTCATCTTCCGCAAAGCTTTTACTACCTCTTCTCTGTTTACCAAATCATTTTCCCTAACCCTCTCACTTTGCACACCACCTCGACCCAAACACCCTATATCTGCCACTCTGTCATCAGACACATTCAACAAACCTTCAAAATACTCATTCCATCTCCTTCTCACATCACCGCTACTTGTTATCACCTCCCCATTTACGCCCTTCACTGAAGTTCCCATTTGCTCCCTTGTCTTACGCACCCTATTTACCTCCTTCCAGAACATCTTTTTATTCTCCCTAAAATTTACTGATAGTCTCTCACCCCAACTCTCATTTGCCCTTTTTTTTTCACCTCTTGCACCTTTCTCTTGACCTCCTGTCTCTTTCTTTTATACTTCTCCCACTCAATTGCATTTTTTCCCTGCAAAAATCGTCCAAATGCCTCTCTCTTCTCTTTCACTAATACTTTTACTTCTTCATCCCACCACTCACTACCCTTTCTAAACAGCCCACCTCCCACTCTTCTCATGCCACAAGCATCTTTTGCGCAATCCATCACTGATTCCCTAAATACATCCCATTCCTCCCCCACTCCCCTTACTTCCATTGTTCTCACCTTTTTCCATTCTGTACACAGTCTCTCCTGGTACTTCCCCACACAGGTCTCCTTCCCAAGCTCACTTACTCTCACCACCTTCTTCACCCCAACATTCACTCCTCTTTTCTGAAAACCCATACTAATCTTCACCTTAGCCTCCACAAGATAATGATCAGACATCCCTCCAGTTGCACCTCTCAGCACATTAACATCCAAAAGTCTCTCTTTCGCACGCCTGTCAATTAACACGTAATCCAATAACGCTCTCTGGCCATCTCTCCTACTTACATACGTATACTTATGTATATCTCGCTTTTTAAACCAGGTATTCCCAATCATCAGTCCTTTTTCAGCACATAAATCTACAATATATATATATATATATATTATTATATTTATTATACTTTGTCGCTGTCTCCCGCGTTTGCGAGGTAGCGCAAGGAAACAGACGAAAGAAATGGCCCAACCCCCCCCCATACACATGTATATACATACGTCCACACACGCAAATATACATACCTACGCAGCTTTCCATAGCTTACCCAAGACGCTTCACATGCCTTGATTCAATCCACTGACAGCACGTCAACCCCGGTATACCACATCGCTCCAATTCACTCTATTTCTTGCCCTCCTTTCACCCTCCTGCATGTTCAGGCCCCGATCACACAAAATCCTTTTCACTCCATCTTTCCACCTCCAATTTGGTCTCCCTCTTCTCCTTGTTCCCTCCACCTCCGACACATATATCCTCTTGGTCAATCTTTCCTCACTCATCCTCTCCATGTGCCCAAACCACTTCAAAACACCCTCTTCTGCTCTCTCAACCACGCTCTTTTTATTTCCACACATCTCTCTTACCCTTACGTTACTCACTCGATCAAACCACCTCACACCACACATTGTCCTCAAACATCTCATTTCCAGCACATCCATCCTCCTGCGCACAACTCTATCCATAGCCCACGCCTCGCAACCATACAACATTGTTGGAACCACTACTCCTTCAAACATACCCATTTTTGCTTTCCGAGATAATGTTCTCGACTTCCACACATTCTTCAAGGCCCCCAGAATTTTCGCCCCCCTCCCCCACCCTATGATCCACTTCCGCTTCCATGGTTCCATCCGCTGCCAGATCCACTCCCAGATATCTAAAACACTTCACTTCCTCCAGTTTTTCTCCATTCAAACTCACCTCCCAATTGACTTGACCCTCAACCCTACTGTACCTAATAACCTTGCTCTTATTCACATTTACTCTTAACTTTCTTCTTCCACACACTTTACCAAACTCAGTCACCAGCTTCTGCAGTTTCTCACATGAATCAGCCACCAGCGCTGTATCATCAGCGAACAACAACTGACTCACTTCCCAAGCTCTCTCATCCCCAACAGACTTCATACTTGCCCCTCTTTCCAAAACTCTTGCATTTACCTCCCTAACAACCCCATCCATAAACAAATTAAACAACCATGGAGACATCACACACCCCTGCCGCAAACCTACATTCACTGAGAACCAATCACTTTCCTCTCTTCCTACATATATATATATATATATATATATATATATATATATATATATATATATATATATATATATATATATCCCTGGGGATATGGGAGAAAGAATACTTCCCACGCATTCCTCACGTGTCGTAGAAGGCAACTAAAGGGGACGGGAGCGGGGGGGCTAGGAACCCTCCCCTCCTTGTATTTTAACTTTCTAAAAGGGGAAACAGAAGAAGGAGTCACGTAGGGAGTGCTCATCCTCCTCGAAGGCTCAGATTGGGGTGTCTAAATGTGTGTGGATGTAACCAAGATGAGAAAAAAGGAGAGATAGGTAGTATGTTTGAGGAAAGGAACCTGGATCTTTTGGCTCTGAGTGAAACGAAGCTCAAGGGTAAGGGGGAAGAGTGGTTTGGGAATGTCTTGGGAGTAAAGTCAGGGGTTAGTGAGAGGACAAGAGCAAGGGAAGGAGTAGCACTACTCCTGAAACAGGAGGTGTGGGAGTATGTGATAAGAGTGTAAGAAAGTAAACTCTAGATTGATATGGGTAAAACTGTAAGTTGATGGAGAGAGATGGGTGATTATTGGTGCATTATTTGTGAGCAGCTGAATGAGTGTGTTAGTGGTTTTGATGCACGAGATCGGGTTATAGTGATGAGTGATGGGTGACTAGAATGCAAAGGTGAGTAATGTGGCAGTTGAGGGAATAATTGGTATACATTGGGTGTTCAGTATTGTAAATGGAAATGGTGAAGATCTTGTAAATTAATGTGCTGAAAAAGGACTGGTGATTGGGAATACCTGATTTAAAAAGAGAGATAAGTATACGTATATAAGTAGGAGAGATGGCCAGAGAGCGTTATTGGATAACGTGTTGATAGGCGTACGAAAGAGAGACTTTTGGATGTTAATGTGCTGAGAGGTGCAACTGGAGGGATGTCTGATCATTATCTTGTGGAGGCTAAGGTGAAAATTTGTAGAGGTTTTCAGAAAAGAAGAGAGAATGTTGGGGTGAAGAGAGTGGTGTAAGGAAGTACCAGGAGAGACTGAGTACAGAATGGAAAAAGATGAGAACAATGGAGGTAAGGGGAGCGGGGGAGGAATGGGGTGTATTTAGGGAAGCAGTGATGGCTTGCGCAAAAGATGCTTGTGGCATGAGAAGCGTGGGAGGTGGGCAGATTAGAAAGGGTAGTGAGTGGTGGGATGAAGAAGTAAGATTATTAGTGAAAGAGAAGAGAAAGGCATTTGGACGACTTTTGCAGGGAAATAATGCAAATGAGTGAGAGATGTATAAAAGAAAGAGGCAGGAGGTCAAGAGAAAGGTGCAAGAGGTGAAAAAGAGGGCAAATTAGAGTTGGGGTGAGAGAGTATCATTAAATTGTAGGGAGAATAAAAAAGATGTTTTGGAAGGAGGTAAATATAGTGCGTAAGGCAAGGGAACAAATGGGAACAAGTAGTGGTGATGTGAGAAGGAGATGGAGTGAGTGTTTTGAAGGTTTGTTGAATGTGTTTGATGATAGAGTGGCAAATATAGGGTGTTTTGGTCGAGGTGGTGTGCAAAGTGAGAGGGTTAGGGAAAATGATTTGGTAAACAGAGAAGAAGTAGTAAAAGCTTTGCGGAAGATGAAAGCCGGCAAGGCAGCGGGTTTGGAGGGTATTGCAGTGGAATTTATTTAAAAAAGGGGGTGATTGTATTGTTGACCGGTTGGTAAGGTTATTTAATTTATGTATATCTCATGGTGAGTTGCCTGAGGATTCGCGGAATGCTTGCATAGTGCCATTGTACAAAGGCAAAGGGAACATAGGTGAGAGCCCAAATTACAGAGGTATAAGTTTGTTGAGTATTCCTAGGAAATTATATGGGAGGGTATTGACTGAGAGGGTGAAGGCATGTACATAGCATCAGATTGGGGAAGAGCAGTGTGGTTTCAGAAGTGGTAGAGGATGTGTGGATCAGGTGTTTGCTTTGAAGAATGTATGTGAGAAATACTTAGAAAAGCAAATGGATTTGTATGTAGCATTTATGGATCTGGAGAAGGCATATGATAGAGTTGACAGAGATGCTCTGTGGAAGGTATTAAGAATATATGGTGTGGGAGACAAGTGGGAGACAAGGATGTAAGGCATGTGTACGTGTAGGAAGAGAGGAAAGTGATTGGTTCTCAGCGAATGTAGGTTTGCGGCAGGGGTGTGTGATGTCTCCATGGTTGTTTAATTTGTTTATGGATGGGGTTGTTAGGGAGGTGAATGCAAGAGTTTTGGAAAGAGGGGCAAGTATGCAGTCTGTTGTGGATGAGAGAGCTTTGGAAGTGAGTCAGTTTTTGTTCGCTGATGATACAGCGCTGGTGGCTGACTCATGTGAGAAACTGCAGAAGCTGGTGACTGAGTTTGGTAAAATGTGTGAAAGAAGAAAGTTGAGAGTAAATGTGAATAAGAGCAAGGTTATTAGGTACAGTAGGGTTGAGGATCAAGTCAACTGGGAGATAAGTTTGAATGGAGAAAAACTGGAGGAAGTAAAGTGTTTTAGATATCTGGGACTGGATCTGGCAGCAGATGGAACCATGGAAGCGGAAGTGAATCATAGGGTTGGGGAGGGAGCGAAAATTCTGGGAGCCTTGAAGAATGTGTTGAAGTCGAGAACATTATCTCGGAAAGCAAAAATGGGTATGTTTGAGGGAATAGTGGTTCCAACAATGTTGTATGGTTGCGAGTCGTGGGCTATGGATAAAGTTGTGCGCAGGAGGATGGATGTGCTGGTAATGAGATATTTGAGGACAATATGTGGTGTGAGGTGGTTTGATCGAGTAAGTAATGTAAGGGTAAGAGAGATGTGTGGAAATAAAAAGAGTGTGGTTGAGAGAGCAGAAGAGGGTGTTGTGAAATGGTTTGCTCACATGAAGCGAATAAGTGAGGAAAGATTGACAAAGAGGATATATGTGTCAGAGGTGGAGGGACTGAGGAGAAGTATTAGACCAAATTGGAGGTGGAAAGATGGAGTGAAAAAGATTTTAAATGATCGGGGCCTGAACATGCAGAAGGGTGAAAGGCGTGCAAGGAATAGATTGAATGGGAACGATGTGGTATACCGGGTCGACGTGCTGTCAATGGATTGAACCAGGGCATGTGAAGCGTCTGGGGTAAACCATGGAAAGTTGTGTGGGGCCTGGATGTGGAGAGGGAGCTGTGGTTTCGGTGCATTATTACATGACAGCTAAAGACTGAGTGTGAACGAATGTGGCCTTTGTTGTCTTTTCCTAGCGCTACCTCGCACACATGAGGGGGGAGGGGGTTGTTATTTCATGTGTGGCGAGGTGGCGATGGGAATGAATAAAGGCAGACAGTATGAATTATGTACATGTGTATATATGTATATGTCTGTGTGTGTATATATATGTATACTGAGATGTATAGGTATGTTTATTTGTGTGTGTGGACGTGTATGTATTTATATGTGTATGTGGATGGGTTGGGCCATTATTTCGTCTGTTTCCTTGTGCTACCTAGCTAACGCTGGACACAGCGACAAAGCAAAATAGAAAATTAAATAATTATAATAATAATAATAAAAAAGATATATATATATATATATATATATATATATATATATATATATATATATATATATATATATATATATATATATATATATATACCAAGACCAATTTTCTATGATAGAGTCCTGATTTTACCCAAGGCCTCTCTAAAGGTTTCTGGAAAATCAAGACTCCTTTGGAAGGAGAAGTTCTCTCAGTGATACAGCCTCGCCGAAGGTGACTCTACACTCGAGGTATAACCATGAACAGGCGGAGTACGGTACCAACGGCCAGGCTGCATCACGGTCTGTTGACGACAGGGAACACACACAGTCATGTCCAGGAGCCTCGCAGTCCAAAGGATCAGCCCGGATAGAGCCAGACCAATCCTCTGGATATCCTCTGCATAGAGGATTTCATCACGTGGATGGATAGAGAGCAGCGCTTCATGGCAGAGAGTCACATAGTCGAAGAGACGTACACTTTGAGGGGAACTGTGGGTAAATGTACGAAATGTGAGAGTGATTCCCGAGGGTAGAGATGATGTGAGGCAGATGGCGTCAGAGAGGTAGGAGACTCGTGATCCTCGGAGTGAACAGTGGGATTATTTTTATTATAGTACAGCAGGACCGAAACCACATCCTCTGGAGGGGGAACGATGGTTGAGATTGGAGTTTGAGATCTGATCGTGTAGAGGTGAAGCGGCCTTGGACAGTTGAGCTCCAGAGAGACAAGACGAGGATCAGGGGGAAAAAGTGAAGGTGTGGTGTTCTGCAGTGGAAGTATTACACATGAGATCCCGAATGTTGCAGAAATGAGTTGAGGTAGAGCCAGATCGGGAAGCTGTGTCTGGAAGAGTGGAGTGGTTCCCAAATCGTTTGATGTCGGTCACGGGTCCCCTGGAAACCATCCAGCCTTTCTCGACCTGTGGCACTGGAGAATCTGGAAGATGTCGTGCTAACTTGATTTTGTTTTTGAGAGAGAGACAGAAAATAAGGAAAACTGAAAAGTAAAGGGTTTTATGTATTTTGTTTAGTTGTCAAGTGTTGTCTTAGAGACAGAGGGTGTGAGTTTGTGAACTGAGCGCCAGCATCCCACTTGTAAGTGAAGCAGTAAGAACAAAAGAAGAAAAAACAGTTACTGGAGCCAGAGGTTGAACGTGTGTCAAACGTCAGAGCTTCTGGATCACTGGGTCTCCATCACTGCCATTCTTGACCCCGAGCCATTAGTACTTCCCTGGTACTGTCCATGTTGACCTCCTCTGCACCTTTCCCTGTTAGGTGTTGCTGCCTCGTTCTGTGCCGTAAGTAAACGTGAAAACCATAATCTAGTTTCAGCTTCGTATATAGGATGTCATTGAACAGCTGGCATCGTTTTCCTCTGTCAGCAGACAATTTTTGGCTTGACTTATTGTTTGAAAGGGCAGTTTACCACTATTTTCTGAGATTGAAAGCTCTATTTGAATAGCATGACCAAACCTTTTCTTCCTTTTTCTCTCTTTCCCTCTTTGAACAAAATAGGTGAGGTCTTATCTCTTTAGTAAGTTTTATCTCCACAAATACATCAAGATCAGGTACATTTTCCCCTAATTCTACCGTTGAACTCAAGGTCTTTGCAGTTTTTCACCCATCCATCTGCCTCCGTATATAATTACCCGTTTGCACTGTACGGGCGGAGAGTCTTACACTCTTGGTGAACCCCATCTCTCGAACATTTTCTTCTGTCATACGATTTCTAGATTTTTGTATGCTGTCTGCAGTAACCATGTCCTCAGTCATTGTATTCCATTCATCCCCAACTCTTACACCGTGTGTGTGTGTGTCTGTTTTATACCTTATGCTCTTATCGATAGGTTTTAACCCAACGGTTCGATCGACAAAGTAATCTGGTGACACCTTATATTATTCATTTCTCCTGTATCTTGCGACCTGATTTATCTGATACACCCTGGGAAAGCCAGTCCAATTCTCTTTTGAAGTCCAGGTAACTTCACAATGTATTTTTTGATATTTCCCAGTTGTAGGATAGAAAGATCGAGACAACCTGATATTTATGGTATTTTCTTTAATCTTTCCGACGACACATCACTTCGCTGTATTTGATCTGCACATTCTACCCATCCTTTTGTTTCTTTCCTTGCACCTCGAAGCTTTGGAGCTTTCTGCCCTCTGATGTGTTTCGCCTGGCACTGATTGAAGAACAGTTTTTCCACTTCTTCCAAAGTTCTCAAATATTTTTCCTTTGGTTTTCTTTTTTTCCCCTTTATCATTAGTTTCTTTATATTCCCGTTAAGGCCCGGCCTTGTGTGGACTTTTTGTCCATGACTGGAGCCTCCGACGTCAAAAAAAAATAGAATAAAGCTTTTCCATTCGTCCAGTGAGTCACTTACGGTGTTCCTCTCGTTCTGATGAGTGATGCAGATGATAATCGAATCGACGTAGTTTGTAGTGGGCGTATAAATGTTTACTCGCTGGGCTGGAATCTATGACTCTAACTCACACAGCAATACTCCAGTCACGGCGGCAGCGCTACTGCTCTGACTGGTGACATTGTATGCCATAGTTCGTCGCTGTGTGTGTGTTCTAGCGTCCGTCCTATTGAGCATCTCCGTAGATCTGAATGTTCCTTTGCCTGTCGTATGTAGAGATGAGGTGACCGCGTTTCATCCACGTCTTGATCACTGAGTGATCTATCTAGTGCACTGATCTACCCCGCTTCTGTTCCACATTACCGTTTGTCTTCATGGTGAGTCTCGCGTTGAAGCAGACTTAACATCATGTTTGCTTCTGTTTCCCTTCGTTCATCGGAACATTTCCAGAGTCCGGTAGCCATACTAATAACCGTGTCTGTTTTGTGTGTATGTGAGTCTCTATCATGGATGTCCTGTCTGATGGTGTGTCGTGGTGTGGGCTTCTGTTCCTCTACCGTTAGGCAGTCTTGCTGTCGACTCTGTGCCTTTCACGCGAAAACGGAGACATTCCAAGCGGTAGTACCATCTTGTGGTGGAGGGTTGGTCTTACGGCACTGGATAGCACGGTACAAAGTGGATGTTTATTCTGCAGTCTCCTACTATGATCCATCATGTTGAACTCTGCTGGATCTGCAATGACTGTTGCTTCCACATCTTTTGCCTGATTGTTTTTTTTTCTCGCTGGAGCGACAGATGCTCTCTCTCTCTCTCTCTCTCTCTCTCTCTCTCTCTCTCTCTCTCTCTCTCTCTCTCTCTCTCTCTCTCTCTCTCTCTCTCTCTCTCTCTCTCCCCTTGAACTAGCATGTACACTATTTTGCTTGCTCTTCAACTTTCCCGTCTATGTTATGCCACCAATTCTTCCTTTACTTCTACTTTCTATCTTCAGTTTAGCGTCCAAGTCTCCGTTCTCACATTCAGGCGTTTTACATCGTTCAGTAACCTCTCGGTTTAGCGTCACCTGGGTTGATTATACTGAAGATTACATTCTTCTGGTCACGAGTTACCTTGACTTACGAGAGGGGTGTTTAGGAATGTCCAAGTTGTTTTTGTTTTTCTATGTTTGCCGAGATGGCTCTCTCTCTCTCTCTCTCTCTCTCTCTCTCTCTCTCTCTCTCTCTCTCTCTCTCTCTCTCTCTATATATATATATATATATATATATATATATATATATACATATATATTATTTATTACTTTTTATTGTACTTTGTCGCTGTCTCCCGCGTTAGCGAGGTAGCGCAAGGAAACAGACGAAGGAATGGCCCAACCCACCCACGTACACATGTATATACATACACGCCCACACACGCACATATACATACCTATACATTCCAACGTATACATACATATACATACAGACATATACATATATACACATTTGCATATTCATACATGCTGACTTCATCTATTCCGTCGCCACCCCGGCACACATGAAATGGCACCCCTCTCCCCCCGCGCGCGCTTAAGGTAGCACTGGGAAAGGACAACGAAGGCCAAATTCGTTCACCTTCAGTCTCTAGCTGTCATGTATGATGCACCGAAACCACAGCTCCCTTTCCACATCCAGGCCCCACAAAACTTTCCATGGTTTACCCCAAACCAACCTTCAGAGATAGACGAATGGCTAGGCTGACTGTGAACCACCTGACGTAATCAGGATTCGAGCCGATGTGCTCAATTCGTGGCAGGCCTTAAATGCGTCATGGTTATGAATGTTAACCACTACGCCACAGAGGTCCATTATTATTGCTCATGTCTCTGGTTACCTCTGGCGCCTGTAATGGATTTTTTACGTTCACAGGCAACGCATGAAGTGAATCAGTTGTGTTCTTAAAGCACTGTGTCATTGGACAAATATACACTCGTACCCTCACTCCTTACTCGCCACACACACACACACACACACACACACACACACACACACACACACACACGAGATGATAAAAATATATTCAGAAAATAACTGATTTATGATAACGAATATGAGTGCTTGCAGTTGTACTCCAGATGTTCCGAAGAAAGTTAGGGGTTCGTCAGCCAAACCTGAAATACACAAGAGTTTCATTACAGGTGCACAAACTAGATACCTGAGTAAATCTGACAAGTTTAATTATTTGGATAACTGCGAGATTTGAGAAAAAAGATATATATGCCGCTGTTTCATGATCGGGTGACGCGGGAACCACTGTCGGAAAAACGAAAATTAATGTTTTTCAACGCATGATAAAGAGTTAAGATTTGACCCGTGTTTTATCTTCCCATTTTCTTTTTATTTCAATAAACCTGCTTTGCTCTTTTTACGGGCATTTGAGATCTGTTAACGATCCAGCCGAGTGCATTCATTAAAGTGTTATACCTGCATCACATTATTAAATAACGTTATGAAGATATGAAGTCTCTCTCTCTCTCTCTCTCTCTCTCTCTCTCTCTCTCTCTCTCTCTCTCTCTCTCTCTCTCTCTCTCTCTCTCTCTCTCACACACACACAGACACACACACACACACACACACACACACACACACACACACACAAACACACACGCCTTTTGCTCATGCATGCTCATTTTCGCTCATACATACCCATTTCCGCCCTCCGAGATAATGACCTTTCTCTCTCCATATATATATATATATATATTCCTCAGTGCTCCCAGAATCACTTCCGCCTCCATGGTGACATTTGCTGCCATGTCTACTCCCAGGTATCTAGAACGGTTCACTTCTTCCAGATTTTCTCCATTTAGATTCACATCCCAGCCAATCTGTTCGTCTGTCCTGCTGAACCTAATAGCCTTGCTTGTATTCACATTTACTCTCAACATTCTCCTTTTACACACTTTCCCAAACTCGATTACCAACTTCTACAGTTTCTTACTCGAATCTGCCATGTCATTAGCAAACAACAACTGATTAAATTACCAGACTAGACTCCGTCATCCCCTACAGACTACATACACCCCCCCTCCCTCCACTTCAAGACCCTTTTACCTTAACTCCCTCATCACCACACCCATAGACAAATTAAACAACCCCTTCCGCAGACCAGCCTTCACTTGGAACCACTCACTAAATCCATCCATTAGCTTCCCTCTCACATCATGTATTCGTAAGACCTTCCATAAAGCATCTCAGTAAATGCTGTCATTTATGGTTCCATAAATACCACGTGAATTATTTCTCTCTATTTCTCGCGCATATTCTTCAAAGCAAACGCTTAATCCACACATCCTCTACCACTCCTAAACCCACAGTGCTCCTCCTTAATCTGATGCTGTCTACATGCCTTCACCCTCTGAACAACCACTCTGCTATACTGCTCACTAGGTATGCTCAAGAAACCTACCTATGCATCTGTACTTTGCCTTTATGCGGTTCCACTAGCCATGCATTTCGCAAATCCTCAGGCACCTCAACATGATCCATACATATAGTGAAAATCCTAATTAACCAATCAATAACACAGTCAACCAGTTTCATAAGAAATTCAACTGTAATACTCTCCATTCGGAGGTAAATATAGATACGTTCATGTAATTTCATTGATCATACCATGCCAGGTTTGCCCGTTCAGGGCAATATGAACATCACTAGAATTTGCAGGTTTTGAATTGGCTACTTTTCCGTGACTGTCATCATGACCAACATTATTGACGGTGATCACTTGTACCAAACCTTTATAAAAGATTCCAACATTATAGAAGAGATCCTCATTTGTAGTTAGTACTCGATCTTAAATATTCTCGTCGCAAGTAGGTTCCTCGTCTAATTGGATTCGGTCATTATCAAGGAAACTTAGGTGGAGTTCACGCACGGAGTTACTGGAAAAGAATTCTCTCTATTTGAATATGTTTTCTCATTACTTCCTGCAGGCCTAAGTATGAAAGTCCTCTCGTACGCAAATGAATTTGTAATCACACCACAGCAACCCGACACCGCAGAAGCAGCGCGACATAACTCGAGTTGGAAGAGTAGCTCACCCAGAACAGTATGTCTGCCTCTCCACATAAGTCTTTAGTCGCCCCTTTTGAAACACCCGACACACTCACGATTCCACCCTACCACCTCCCGTCCGTCCGAATGGTCAGTCGCTCTCACTCAACAAAACATCAACTATTCTTAGCCTTACATAAGACACATGCATGGAATTCAGTCCTTACACCTCGAAACATAAGCATATAAACCACAAACAAATTGAATGCCTTCAGAACGCTAGCTGGTACCAGATTTAGACAAAGAAAATCTCCATGTGTTCTCGAAAAACAATACATCCGCTTCACCCAATATACGCCTCGCCTGCCAGGTCATCCACCCTGTCAAAAGCAAATATAAAAAAACTGTGAACCACAAAAAACAGAGGACTCAGAACAGTCACAGGCAAACCAGCAACTACAAACACTCAGCATCTACACAGTAAAACAAATATCCTACCAACATACCCAATATGCTTGGCACTGAATTCCTTACACACAAGACCCTTTCCATCCAGAGTACTCCATAACCAACCTCCATCCTCCCAGTAGAATGAAAAAGCTGAAGCCCTTCGTCACATTTCACCACCTTATACCCACAGATCTCCCACCTCTCAGGTCTAACTAGCTTGTGCAAATATCAACGAGGCTCAGTTACCCAGAGGAAACCACGATGAGAGGATGCCACGCTCTTACTCCTCCCGTAGCCCCAGCCTTAGCATGCAGTATACACAAACGAGATTGTATGCGGTACAGATTAAGGAAACAGCCAACTGTGATACTGAATATGTTAAAGGGAGACTCGATCTCCAAGCACTGGGTTTAAAGTTAAAGGGACCATCACTGGCTGGGGACGTCGAGTATAAATGATAGAACCGTGTGAAGGTTTAAAGGCCTCAGCGTCTCACTAGGGTTAAGATATCTATGAAGAGCTGTGGTCAAATGGCCGATTTTGTTTGAATGCCTCTTCGTTCTTTTTCTTTAAATCTGTTGGATTTTAAAATTCCGCTATATGTGAGAAACGTTTTTTTTTCCCATCGGTTTGACTTAAAGGTGAAGAGATTTTGTGTGAGTGATTTTCTGGTGGAGGAGAGAGCTTCGGGGCCCAGATCGCTTGGGGGTTCTTGATGCACACTGATGGGTCAGAAATGGCGTGTGTGTGTGTGTGTGTGTGTGTGTACGTGTGTGTTAAGGATGTTCAAGGGCGACGTCGTTCCTCCCAGTAAGAACCTGTGTAAGGCTGCATATTAGGATTACAGAGGGTAGAATCCCTTATCAACAGGTTCGGGCGTATACTCTACACAAGCTTGTTTGATGGTACGCTTGTAGGGTTCGACGAGAAAGTTACTTAGGACGTGTATCTATATATATATATATATATATATATATATATATATATATATATATATATATATATATATATATATATATCTATATTTTTTTTTTTTTTTTTTTGCTTTGTCGCTGTCTCCCGCGTTTGCGATGTAGCGTAAGGAAACAGACGAAAGAAATGGCCCAACCCACCCCCATACACATGTATATACATACACGTCCACACACGCAAATATACATACCTATACATCTCAATGTACACATATATATATATACAGACATATACATATATACACATGTACATAATTCATACTGTCTGCCTTTATTTATTCCCATCGCCACCTCGCCACACATGGAATAAAATCCCCCTCCCCCCTCATGTGTGCGAGGTAGCGCTAGGAAAAGACAACAAAAGCCACATTCGTTCACACGGTCTCTAGCTCTCATGTAATAATGCACCTTTCCACATCCAGGCCCCACAGAACTTTCCATGGTTTACCCCAGACGCTTCACATGCCCTGATTCAATCCATTGACAGCACGTCGACCTCGGTATACCACATCGATCCAATTCACTCTATTCCTTGCCAGCCTTTCACCCTCCTGCATGTTCAGTCCCCGATCACTCAAAATCTTTTTCACTCCATCTTTCCACCTCCAATTTGGTCTCCCACTTCTCCTCGTTCCCTCCACCTCCGACACATGTATCCTCTTGGTCAGTCTTTCCTCACTCATTCTCTCCATGTGCCCAAACCATTTCAAAACACCCTCTTCTGCTCTCTCAAAAACGCTCTTTTTATTTCCACACATCTCTCTTACCCTTACGTTTCTTACTCGATCAAACCACCTCACACCACATATATTGCCCTCAAGCATCTCATTTCCAGCACATCCACCCTCCTGCGCACAACTCTATCCTTAGCCCACGCCTCGCAACCACACAACATTGTTGGAACCACTATTCCTTCAGACATACCCATTTTTGCTTTCCGAGATAATGTTCTCGACTTCCAAACATTCTTCAAGGCTCCCAGGATTTTCGCCCCCTCCCCCGCCCTATGATTCACTTCCGCTTCCATGGTTCCATCCGCTGCCAGATCCACTCCCAGATATCTAAAACACTTTACTTCCTCCATTCTTTCTGCATTCAAACTTGCCTCCCAGTTGACTTGACCCTCAACCCTACTGTACCTAATAACCTTGCTCTTATTCAAATTTACTCTTAACTTCCTTCTTTCACACACTTTACCAAACTCAGTCACCAGCTTCTGCAGTTTCTTACATGAATCAGCCACCAGCGCTGTATCATCAGCGAACAACAACTGACTCACTTCCCAAGCTCTCTCATCCACAACAGACTTCATACTTGCCCCTCTTTCCAAAACTCTTGCATTCACCTCCCTAACAATCCCATCCATAAACAAATTAAACATCCATGGAGACATCACACACCCCTGCCGCAAACCTACATTCACTGAGAACCAATCACTTTCCTCTCTTCCTACACGTACACATGCCTTACATCCTCGGTAAAAACTTTTCACTGCTTCTAACAACTTGCCTCCCACACCATATATTCTGAGTACCTTCCACAGAGCATCTCTATCAACTCTATCATATGCCTTCTCCAGATCCATAAATGCTACATACAAATCCATTTGCTTTTCTAAGTATTTCTCACATACATTCTTCAAAGCAAACACCTGATCCACACATCCTCTACCACTTCTGAAGCCACACTGCTCTTCCCCAATCTGATGCTCTGTACATGCCTTCACTCTCTCAATCAATACCCTCCCATATAATTTACCAGGAATACTCAGCAAACTTATACCTCTGTAATTTGAGCACTCACTTTTATCCCCTTTTGCCTTTGTACAATGGCACTATGCAAGGATTCCGCCAATCCTCAGGCACCTCACCATGAGTCGTACATACATTAAATAACCTTACCAACCTGTCAACAATACAGTCACCCCCTTTTTTAATAAATTCCACTGCAATACCATCCAAACCTGCTGCCTTGCCGGCTTTGATCTTCCGCAAAGCTTTTACTACCTTTTTTCTCTGTTTACCAAATCATTTTCCCTAACCCTCTCACTTTGCACACCACCTCGGCCAAAACACCCTATATCTTCCACTCTATCATCAAACACTTTCAACAAACCTTCAAAATACTCAATCCATCTCCTTCTCACATCACCACTACTTATTATCACCTTCCCATTAGCCCCCTTCACTGAAGTTCCCATTTGCTCCCTTGTCTTACGCACTTTATTTACCTCCTTCCAGAACATCTTTTTATTCTCCCTAAAATTTAATGATACTCTCTCACCCCAACTCTCATTTACCCTCTTTTTCACCCCTTGCACCTTTCTCTTGACCTCCTGCCTCTTTCTTTTATACATCTCCCACTCATTTGCATTTTTTCCCTGCAAAAATCGTCCAAATGCCTCTCTCTTCTCTTTCACTAATAATCTTACTTCTTCATCCCACCACTCACTACCCTTTCTAATCAACCCACCTCCCACGCTTCTCATGCCACAAGCATCTTTTGCGCAAGCCATCACTGCTTCCCTAAATACATCCCATTCCTCCCCCACTCCCCTTACCGCCTTTGTTCTCACCTTTTTCCATTCTGTACTCAGTCTCTCCTGGTACTTCCTCACACAAGTCTCCTTCCCAAGCTCACTTACTCTCACCACCCTCTTCACCCCAACATTCTCTCTTCTTTTCTGAAAACCCCTACAAATCTTCACCTTCGCCTCCACAAGATAATGACCAGATATCCCTCCAGTTGCACCTCTCAGCACTTTAACATCAAATATATATATATATATATATATATATATATATATATATATATATATATATATATATATATATATATATATGTATGGCTTAGTTCTAGGTTTAAACAAGTATCTCGTTAGTAATGTAGGTAGAAGAAGGTGGAATCAAAATGATCCCATATAAGGTAACTTTTCATATTGTTTTCATGTAGGCCAGTACGACAGTCGTGGAGAAAGTAGATTTCTAATACTTTATCTTGGTGACCCTGGCCGTGATTTTGACGTATTGGGATGAGATGAGACTGTGAATGAAATCGACAATGATAGGCAAAAACAAACCTTGTATGCCACGTCATACAAATGTTTCAAAGATAAGAATATGAACTTTAAGTGGCTGACTTGGTACAGGTAATTGGTGTCATCAAGGACTTTGGTCATTTTGACCTAAGCAGTTACAGACCTGATTACTCAAATCGTACCCGTTTGTAATTGATACAACGCGAGTAATCGAATAATGCAACATACATTTATCGTTATCAGAATTGCTAGCACATGGCACCATTTGTCAATAAGATTAGTTAAAAACATTACTATAAATACGACTGAAATATAGAGTAGACGAATTCCCTACCTCTCATCAAGTCCACGAATAATGCTAATAACCCCTTCATATTTACACTCAAATTGTTATGCATTACTCAACATTTTAAAATACTCATTTTTCGCTCTCCTTGCACAAAACTCTTGGAATCTGGTCTTCACAACTGCCACGAAGAAGCTCAAGCAACCTAAATTTAGGTCTTTTTGCTCATGGGGTCCCCATTGTGAACATTTACATTTGTGGGGCCCCCATCCTCTCAACATTCACACTCGTGGGGCCCCCATTTTGTGAACATTTACATTCATGGGTGCTCCTTCTTGTGATCATTCACACGTGGGGCCCCCTTCTTGTGACCATTCACACTCGTGGGGCCCCGATCTTGTGAATATTCACATTCGCGTGGCCCCATCTTTTTAACATTCACATGCGTGGGGCCCCGATCTTGTGAACACTCACACTCGTGGGGTCCCTCTCTTATGAACTTTCATACACGTAGGGCCCCCATCTTGTAAAAATATTCTGTTATCATACATTTTCTGTTAACATGTAGCGTGTGTGTGTGTGTATGTGTGTGTGTGTGTGTGCGTGTGTGTGTGTGTGTGTGTGTGTGTGTGTGTGTGTGTGTGTGTGTGTGTGTAATTACTTATTTTTCCTGTACGGAATTTGAGTTTTTACAGTCGTGGGGCCCTATCTCTTGAACATTGTCGACCATTATACAACTCTTAATTCATGTATGCTGAATGCATGGGCTGATTTCTCAGTGTGTGTGTGTGTGTGTGTGTGTGTGTGTGTGTGTGTGTGTGTGTGTGTGTGTGTGTTTGCTCTTCAAAATTATTTCTTACCAAATCTCAGCTTTTCTTTATTACCCAACATTAGATTCGGTAATTAAAATGTTTCATAGTCCCTGAGAGTATAATGAGTAACTTACATTGACGTAACACTCTCCGTTACACAGGATTTAGGAACTTACCATTTCGTTAACATTTACGTCTACAGATTGTTTACCTGTGCTGACTCACACGTGAGAGAAATGAGCGGAAAGTTCACACAAGTGTGTACGTGGGAGTAGGTGAGCAGCGGCTGGCTGTGGGATGGTGTGTGTGGGACGAAAAGGAACTCCCTAGGGTGATGTGGGAGGAGAAGAGAACTCTCTGGGGTGATTGGGAAGAAAAGGGAATTCTGGGGGTGATGTGAGAGAAGGAGGGAACTCTCTGAGGTGATGTGGGAGAGGAGAACTCTATGGAGTGATGTGAGAAAGAAAGGAACTTTCTGGGGTGATGTGTAAGAAGATGAGGGACTCTCTGGGTGGTATGAGGAAAGAGAGGAGTAAGAGGACGCACACTCTGGGTGATGTGAGAAGGGAGACTAACTCTCTAGGAGTGGTACGAGGAAGGAGAAGTCTCTCTGGAATCGTGTTAGGGAAGAAGAGCGACTCTACTTATCCTGGTGTGGATCAGAATCTAAATACGGTGATTTGGAGGAAGAGCAGATTACATAACGACAGATAGAAGGAGCACCACACGAAGATCCGTCAGGGTAATTCCAGAAATCTCTGACGCTTTCGTCCACGAACAGCAGGTGACACAGCACACGGTCAACACGGACCTCTCAGTATCAAAGGGCCTGGTGGATAAGTGGCTGAACGCAGCCTTATCCAAGAAGCGTTAAGGAAACGTAGTAAAAGCACTTTGTTGTTGAAGGCCTTGCTACCACTGGTAACTCTGTCTCCCGCCCAACTGTTACCAACACACCGATTCTTGACGATGATGGCATGATACAGCCGTGCATCATCATCTTGTGTGGATGACGTCCTTTGTCAGTAAAGCGACCTAAGTGACTGAGGAACTTTGTAAACCTGCAAAGAGATTGTCAGGCACAGTTAAAACTTCGCTTCGTAAGTAAGATGATGTTCAGCGAAATCTTCAGAGCTTCCGATTCGGAAGACACGACGAATATTAGTCTCATAACCAAGACCACGGAAGCAAAAACCAAAAAAAAGAAGAAAAATGGGACTTGTCAAAGCAGGAGAGAGATGTATCAGTGATCAAGGACTGCTTGCGTTAGATGGCCTCATCTCTGGAGAACGCAACAGTGGGATGCGTGTAAGTTTGGGAATAAAGAACAATTTTCCGAGGGATTAGAACAACACACACGGTGTCTCTGTTCAAGATGATTTTTCTTCTCTTCAGAAGGGAATAGTACTGATAACATCGGCATAAAGAGGTGGGGAGGATGCTGAGTTGGAAAGTGTCAAAATGGTTATTTACTGCTCGCAATGAGACAATAATTGAAGGACTAGAATGCATCATCATACGCATGGAGGTATTAGAAAGCCAAGTCTTCTCTATCCGGCGGAACATATTCCTTCCTGGAACGACAGAGAAGAGAGAGCGTACATATAAGTTCTAGGAAACATCTGAAGAGACATTGGAGTGTCTGACATCTACCATCTTTACTGGGAGGGCTTCAGAGGAACCCAGTGGTCTATTGTCGTTTGAATGCGTTTGTATTCCTTTGACTTTCAAAGGTACCCACGTCTGTATGTACTACCGTCGGAATTATGGAACAGTCAGGATAGCTTGTTGTGCTCTTTGATACAGTGTTTTCTTTAAGTTGAACCCAACCGGCCGCGTTGCGCAACATGTAACTATGAGGTACCTACAGGAACAAAGTGACTCTAGACAATTGCCCCATTCAGGGAAGCTAAGTCGTTAGCTTAACCTAAAGCTAGATTACATAACGCATGGATGGTGTGCTAAAAAGGGACGAGGGAAAGAAAGATTTGTAGGTGTAATGTGACTGTGTAGGGTGATTATGGAGGATGATCTTGAGAGAAAGATGCTGGAATCTGTAGGGTGATGCTTGGCAAGGAAAAGGACTGTGAAGGATGATTGGGGAAGATGAGCAGTGTGATGGAAGAAAGGGGTGTATGTATTGTTGTGTGGGGGAGAGAAAGGGCTTTTGAATACAGTGGTGTAGGGAAATGTTGGGGACTAATTTGAGAATTGGCTGGGGAGAGAAGGGAAGTCAGGGGAGTGGAGAGATTCTAAGGCGTTGAGAAGGGGTGAGGAAGAGAGATGCAATTATGGCGAGGGGGTTGTACGCAGCGTTGCCTCTGGACGGGCTGGGAGGGAATTGTATAAAAGATGAGGACTATGAGGACATGTAGAGTTATGTGAGCCAGTTAGATGTTTTGACGGATGAAGCAGATTTCAGTGTATTCTTAATACAACAACGAAGTCACTTTTCTGTTCCATGTAACTATGGGGATAGAAGAAATCTTTTAATATTTTCTGACTGAGTACTATTAAAGTACAATCTTGAATGTGGCAAAAAACTCATTATATTTACGTCATGTTACTGATAGAATCAAGTCAAGGAATCGTACTATATATATACTGCATTGTCGGATCGTAGTGCTTAAACCATCCTCCCATAACCTTCGTTCATAAATTATACCATTTTAGCCAAGGGACTTATCCATCAGTCCAGAGATTAAAACCATCCTACCAAAGACGTTGGATAATCGTAACCAAGGGATTAAACCATCAGTCCAGAGATTAAAACCATTCTACCCAAGGCGTTGGGTAATCGTAACCAAGGGATTAAACCATCAGTCCAGAGATTAAAACCATTCTACCCAAGGCGTTGGGTAATCGTAAGCAAGGGATTAAACCATCGCTCCAAAGATTAAGACCATTCTACCCAAAGGTGTAGAAATATCAGACACAAATGCATGACCCATCTAACCTAGACGTAAACAATAGCTTAGAATACTTTACCCGTAACCTTAAGCCGTCACATCCGAGGAGTTAAACCATAATAATCTGGGATTTGAATTATCGTACCGGAGGGATTAAACCCTCGTGTGTGGAGCATTAAATTGCCGTCCCGTTTTAAAACAAATTAGACTCTGAACAAATTTCTTTTCGTGAAATCCTGTTAATCATGGAGATAGATAATGACTTTCAGGGCGGTACTTAGTTGATTAAAACGTTGTCTTAAGCATTTACCGAAAAAAAAAAAAATATCGTGGTCACCAAGGTAAGTTCCTTTTATCCACAGCTATTTGCATAAAGGAGAACGAAAGTGTTCGGGAGAGTACAGTACATGAGGTACATCTTCCGATCATTTCAAGATGCTGATCGGATTCTGATTCCACTTTGGCACATGGTTAAGACGAAGCAGATTACATATAATGAAGGGTTTCCAGCTTCGGTCGTCTTGCTCCATAGAGAAAAAGGAATAATATTAATCAGTCACTGAAACTGTACGCTAGTAATCACAATTGGTTTCCTTATTTGCTTTAACTGGCTACTTTCTGTTCATTTCTCATCTGTGAAGTACCGCGAAAATCATTTACTCATTGCGCATGTATCTGGTGTTTTGGATACCAAAAAATTTACAGATTCATACAGAGTGTCTGCCTCTATATTTCTCTCTCTCTCTCTCTCTCTCTCTCTCTCTCTCTCTCTCTCTCTCTCTCTCTCTCTCTCTCTCTCTCTCTCTTCTGAAAGGAGAAAGCTGAGAGTAAAGGTAAACATAAACCAAGCCATTTGAGGTGCCACAGGAACTTGGCAGCAGATGGGTGATAAACTTGAAGGGCCTGGGCTTTTAGAGGAGCTTGTGGAAGTACAGTTCAAAGATATGAATGTGTTGGATGTGAAATGCATGACGTCGGTATATGGTGTGAGAGGAGGGATGAGCTGATACGAAATGGAAGGGTGAGTGGAAGTTGTGGTCGTAAGAACATTATGGTTGACAGAGCTGAAGAGGGTGTGCTGAAATGTTTTGGACAAAAAGGAGAGGATGAGTGCGGAGAGGTTGGCCGAGAAGGTGTAGGTGGCAAAAGTATAAGGGATAAGGAAATGTAACGCGTACGTGGTAATGAGAGAAATGGAGCGATGTAGTTTACAGTGTTCGACATTACGAGCTAATAGATGCGAAGCGTCTGGGGTAAACCACGGAAAGGTCTGTGGGGCCTGATTGAGGATAGGGAAGTGCGCTTTCAGTGCATTACACATGACAGCTAGAGAATGGTTGTGAGCGGATGCATCTGGCACTCCCTCTCTGACACAGGAAGCCGTCAACCAGTATGAATTACATATATATTTATATATATATATATATATATATATATATATATATATATATATATATATATATATATATATATATATATATATGGAATGGTGAAGAGCTTGTACATTTGTGTGCTGAGAAAGATCTGGTGATTGAGAATACCTGGTTTGAAAAGAGAGATATACATACGTATACGTATGTAAGTAGGAGAGATGGCCAGAACATTATTGGATTACGTGTTAATTGATAGGCGTGTAAAAGAGAGACTTTTGGATGTTAATGTGTTGAGAGGGGCAGCTAGAGGGATGTCTGATCATTATCTTGTGGAGGCGAACGTGAAGATTTGTAGAGGTTTTCAGAAAAGAAGAGAGAATGTTGGGGTGAAGAGAGTGAGTGAGCTTGGAAAGGAGATTTGTGTGAGGAAATATTAGGAGAGATTGAGTGCAGAATGGAAAAAGGTGAGAGCAAATGACGTAAGGGGAGTAGGGGAGGAATGGGATGTATTTTAGGGTAGTAGTGATGGACTTTATTAAAAAAGGGGATAACTGTGTGACTGGTTAGTAAGGATATTCACTCTATGTATGGTTCGTGGTGAAGTGCCTGAGGATTGCGAAACGCATGCATAGTGCCATTGTATAAAGGAAAAGGGGATAAAGGTGAGTGTTCAAATTACAGAGGTATAAGTTCGTTGAGTGTTCTTTTGAATTTATATGGGAGGGAATTGATTGAGAGGGTAAAAGCATGTACAGAGCACCAGATTGGGGAAGAACATTGTGGTTTCAGAAGTGGTAGAGGATGTGTGGATCAGGTGTTTGGCTTAAAGAATGTATGTGAGAAGTACTTAGAAAAACAGATGGATTTGTATGTAGTATTTATGGATCTGGAGAGGGCATATGATAGGGTTGATAGAGTTGCTTTGTGGAAGGTATTAAGAGTATATGGTGTGGGAGGTAAGTTGCTAGAAGCGGTGAAAAGTTTTCGACAAGGATGTAAGGCATGTGTACGAGTAGGAAGAGAGGAAAATGATTGGCTCACAGTGAATGTCGGTTTGCGGCAGGGGTGCGTGATGTTTCCATGGCTGTTTAATTTGTTTATGGTTGGGGTTGTTAGGAAGGTGAATGCAATATTTTTGGAGAGAGGGGCAAGTATGCAGTCTATTGTGGATGAGAGGGCTTGGAAAGTGAGTCAGTTGTTGTTCGCTGATGATACAGCGTTGGTGGCTGATTTGGGTGAGAAACTGCGTAAGTTGGTGACTGAGTTTGGCAAAGTGTGCGAAAGAAGAAAGTTAAGAGTAAATGTGAATAAGAACAAGGTTATTAGGTTCAGTAGGGTTGAGAGACAAGTTAATTGACAGGTAAGAAAATTGTTCCTCTTCCAGATGTCTTTGTTTTAACAATAGGCGATTCTTATCAAATGGCTACATGGAAAGAACGTCAGCACGACCTTGAATGGAGAAAAACTGGAGGAAGTGAGGTGTTTTAGATATCTGGGAATGATTTAACAGCGAATGGAACCATAGAAGCAGAAGTGAGTCACAGGCTAGGGGAGATGGAGAATGTTCTGGGAGCGTTGAAGAATATGTGGAAGGCGAGAACGTTTTCTCGGAGAGCAAGAATGGATATGTTTGAAGGAATAGTGGTTTCAACAATGTAATATGATTGCGAGGCGTGGGCGGAGGAGGGCGGATTTGTTGGAAATGAAGTGTTTGAGGACAATATGTGGTGTGAGGTGGTTTGATCGAGTAAGTAATGAAAATGTAAGAGAGATGTGTGGTAATAAAAAGAGTGTGGTTGAGAGAGAAGAAGATGGTGTATTGAAATGGTTTGGTCACATGGAGAGAATGAGTGAGGAAAGATTGACAAAGAGGATATGTGTGTTAGAGGTGGAGGGAACGAGAAGTGGGAGACTAAATTGGGGTGGAAGGATGGAGTGAAAAACATTTTGAGCGATTGGGGCCTGAACATACAGGAGGGTGAAAGGCGTGCAAGGAATAGAGTGAAATAGACCGATGTGGTATACCGGGGTCGACGTGCTGTCAATGGATTGAACCAGGGCAGGTGAAGCGTCTGGGGTAAAGCATGGAAAGTTTTGTGGTATCTGGATGTGGAAAGGGAGCTATGGTTTCAGTGCAATACACATGGCAGCTAGAGACTGAGTGTGAACGAATGTGGCCTTCGTTGTCTTTTCCTTGCGCTACCTCGCGCGCATGCGGGGGTAGGGGGTTGTCATTTCATGTGTGGCGGGGTGGCGACGGGATTGAATAAAGGCAGCAAGTGTGGATGTGCACATATGTATACATGTACATGTCTGTGTATATATATGTATGTATATGTTGAAATGTATAGGTACGTATATGTGCGTGTGTGGGCGTTTATGTATATACATGTGTATGTGTGTGGGTTGGGCTTTCCAAAAGAAGGAACACAAGGAAGCCAAATAATGATTATTCCCTCATGAGGCTCTGTCATCTGTTCTTTACGCTACCTCGCTAATGCGAGAAATGGCGAATATGTATAAAAATGTTTATTTGTATACATATGTTTAATCCAGACTGCCTCGATAGAGAGCCCGTTCATTAAGCAATTACCACACACCTGAAGACTCAACACTTACCATCCACCTCTCCCACCACCAATCAGGTAATGGGTCCTGTGATGGACCAAGTTGTGAAGGCGTAGGTCACCTAACAATGGGGCCACCAGCAGTCATTACTTCTTCCTGCAACTTTATCCCCGCCTACACATACACTCCCTCCCGCGAGCCAAATAAACACTATGTCACTCAGGAGGAGCATAGTCAACCACAGAGTCACGCAAGTAAGACCCGTTTGACCTAACGTCTACAGCTGTTCACAGCAACACATGTTGTCCTTCGTCCACCAGCTCACAGAGTGAGGGGGGAGTAGGTCCGCTCCCGGCTGCTGAAGTCACCTCATAGACTCACAGAAAAGACTGCCATCTTAATGTCCTAGAACCAGTACTGTATGATACACGCCCATCCTCCGATTCCACTTGCAGTTCCTTAGGTATGTGTTATGGCTCCGTACGAGAGAGAGAGACAGGGAGATATACGCTCTCATTTCGTTAATGATGTGACGGTTAGATATATGCAAAAATTCATCAGCAAAATAACGTAATCTGAATGGACAATATGGTTTATATTCATATCAGTGTACGAGACTGATTTATGATATACAACAGCTTTGTAATAGCCCGTATTTGTGATTTGGCTTAATGACATCGAGGTGGAGGCATGTCCCATACCCGTATTTCAAATCGTTACGTTGTTAGTAGTTGTGGTGTTGAGAGCAGAGCGTTACTGTGATGGAGCATTTTGTTCACGTTAATAGCTTGTCTAGACAAAGCGATGTTGTGTAACTCGCCCAAGGGAAGAGCTCCCCACAAACCTAACCTAACCTAGCCTAGCCTAGCCTAGCCTAGCCTAGCCTAACCTAGCCTAGCCTAGCCTAGCCTAGCCTATCCTAACCTAACCTAACCTAACCTAACCTAGCCTAGCCTAACCTAATTACCCTACCCTAGCTTAGCCTAGCCTAACCTAACCTACCCTAGCCTAACCTAACCTAACCTAACCTACCCTAGCCTAACCTAGCCTAACCTAACCTACCCTAGCCTAACCTAGCCTAGCCTAGCCTACCCTACCCTACCCTACCCTACCCTACCCTACCCTACCCAACTAGGGTGAGGCTCTTGTGCTGAAAGGAACCAGTGTGAGCAGTGAAGGATGAAACTAGTTGATCGTAATGTCAGAATTTAATGTTCATTTCAGATAAGTCCCATCGCGTCCACAAGATCCGTCGGAAGTAACCGGCAGGGAACCGTGAGAAACAAACCTTTAAATCATATCAGTAACATGACAAATATCATTGTCATACATTTAAAGAGTTTCAATACTCTCATATGCCTTTCAATGCTATAGTGTTCCTGGTATTGGAACATCTGTGCCTGTTACTTCAGCCTCTGATACGCCATATCCAATAAGATTTCAGCCTCTGATACGCCATATCCAATAAGATTTCAGCCTCTGATACGTCATATCCAATAAGATTTCAGCCTCTGATACGTCATATCCAATAAGATTTCAGCCTCTGATACGTCATATCCAATAAGATTTCAGCCTCTGATACGTCATGTCCAATAAGATTTCAGCCTCTGATACGTCATATCCAATAAGATTTCAGCCTCTGATACGTCATATCCAATAAGATTTCAGCCTCTGATACGTCATATCCAATAAGATTTCAGAAAACATTCCAGGAGATTTGAATACTTTGGTTATATACATTTGAATTCCCTAAGTGGTGTCGTTTGTGGATGCTGTGCTTATTTCTGGACTTTATAATAGTTCTTGACGTCATGTATGATGGGAACATATTACGAGCGTTTTCCATAGAATCAGATCGAATAAAATTACTTTGACTACAGCTATTGTCTGTCTCGTTTTATAAATGAATACGAGATTTTTGTCGGTTTTGCTAATTCTATAACAGGTTTTTTTTTTTTCATACATTTTTCTTTGCAATATTTTCCCCCACAATTTTCCATGAGCTTTAAAAGTCTCCCGACCATCGAGACATATTTTTTTGTATTTCGGGGTAAAAAAAGAATTATGCAAATCACTCTTCAATACAGCACGTCACAATACGAGATCAGATGGTTAATAGCGACGCGGCGAAAAATCGCACCATTTTACCATGGTGAAAATGATATGGTTGATCTGGTCCTTGAAAATGCAGAAGCGTTGATATATGATCATCAGTCAATCATTTAGTGAGTAATTGTATCACATACAGGAACTCGTATGTACAAGACAGATAAGATGGTAATAGCAGACATCCGAGGATGAGCAATGATATTCTCCATGCAACAAAGTATAGTACACTTTGGAGAGGACCTCACCCTTCCGTGGGAGGCAACGCCAGTTATGGAATACCCTCCTGTGGGAGGCAGTGGTGGAAGAGGCAACAACAGTCAAGGAATACCCTCCTGTGGGAGGCAGTGCTGGAGGAGGCAACACCAGTTTAAGGAATACCCTCCTGTGGGAGGCAGTGGTGGAGGAGACAACACCAGTCAAAGAATACCCTCCTGTTGGAGGCAGTGGTGGAAGAGGCAACACCAGTCAAAGAATACACTCCTGTTGGAGGCAGTGGTGGAAGAGGCAACACCAGTCAAAGAATACCCTCCTGTGGGAGGCAGTGCTACTTGAAGTAAGACTTGATTGAGCTTATCTTGTATGAGCGAGGACCTTCTGCGTGAAACAGCGCTGGAAAAGGTAGTGGCACCCAAGTGTCGCTTAGTGTCTGAGGAGATATGCTGGAAAGGGCAGTGTTAGCCAAAGGTCTTCTCATAAGATGCATCGCTGGAAGGTGCCAGGCTTGTGTAAAGCGGCGTCTCAGTCATGGTGATACCTTACATAGGACAGAGTTAGAGATGGAATAATCAGTCGAGGATCATTCCATAAAAAGTGATGCTGGAAGAGGCTGCGTCCCGTCAGACGTAACCAACTCTCTCTCTCTCTCTCTCTCTCTGCCTCCTTGTGTAAGGTAACAGCTGTCCGTGACGACACCTGCTGTTAGGTACTGTTGGCATCGGCAGTCAAGGGGATTGTCTCCCTTGTGAGACCCAGTTTAATTAGGTAATCCCCAGCGAGAGCGCACACCTCCTCGTGTGAGGCATAGTAGAGAATGTAATCCCAGGAGAAATCACATTAGTAATCCACAGTTGGAGTTGTGACTCACGTCTCTCCATAACAGCGGTTTAATCATTCGGCACGAGTGGTATGTAACACGTCAGACAAACACTGTGTTACGAGTATGGTGTTGATTATATCATTTCTACAGCGTTCAGTGTCGGAGCAAACACGCATCAGCTAGATAAACATCTGAATCCGTGCGAACTAAAAGCAGCTTTGGTCCCGAGTCGTTGTTAGGATTTCGGATTATGTCTTTTGTCTTAATTGGCTTTAGTGTTATGTTAATGGCAACACAACCTACCTTAAAGTAGATCAAGTGTGGCATTGGAACTGCATTATGATCACTAAAGTAGCCTTTGTCGGTGGTGGACTCGAACGCCCTAAGAGCCGAAGATCATCATGAATGACCAAATCTAATTCCAAGGACGTCATCAGGAGTACGAACGTTGTTGGTATGTCGTAGTTGGCGGATTATTGTGTCGTCAGAGAGGGACGTGATGGTTGAGGGGAGAGAGTCCGTGCAACCTACGTAAATAGCTAAGTTAAGAAACGTTCGCTTGTCAACACAGCTCAGATTAGAAGCGAGTTGTGCTGTTACTCCTTTGATCAATCAAGCTTTTTGGGCGGCGTGTGTACAACCAGACTGTGTGGTCTTCACAGCCAGGCTCTCTGGTCTTGTTCGTAGAGATTTGTCAGGTGAGAATCTGAATTTCTGTGCTTGGCGATCCACAATGATTCAAACACTTGCAAACATCGAGTTGAAACTCTCGGACCCTTGAAGACTATATAGTTTTTTTCGGGTATTTAGGCTTCCTTGCCACTCATGTCAACTGGGATTACACAGTGTAGGTTACTGACTATGCCTCAACGGATATCCTTTGCTCTGAGTCTGGAAAGCACCATTTTCTGCTGTCTCTTCATCTTTACTTTTTTTTCCAGGAGAGTTATCATCCGATACGCCGTATCTCCTCCGATGTCCTGTGAATTTCTGTGGGTTCGCTCTGGGTACTTTGTTTGGGTACTTTGTACCAAGTTTGTTTCAGTCTTGGCAAAGACCATTTCGGCCACATCATTTGGAGAGTTTGAACACTTCAATCGGTATGATCAGAGAATGAATTCCCAACATAACCCAGCTGTTTTACGTGCCTTTCCCACTGTCATTCCTCTTTAGGTTATGATTTGTCGTTTGTACCTCCTTAAGTGACTTTTATCCTATTTTCTATTGCCTTCTACTCGAACATCAGGCGAAATTAAGATCACTTCAACTCAGTTCGAGGAAACTTTGCAAAGCTCAGAAGGGGCTTTGGTTTCTGTGTCTGATTAAACAGTGAAAAAAAAAAAATTCTATATTCTCTTCGTCACTTGTCATGGAAATATAAGAAATATTTTCCGTCTTATGTGCTCATGTCCACAGGTCGAACTGAGGACCTTTGATATCAACAGATCGTTACGTACACAAGATGGCACGTGGATAGACGAAGAGGTGAGCGAAATATCGAGACTGTGTTTAGATCGATGTCCAGTCAGTCGATATGCACCATGGAGGTAAGCAACTTGATTACTTATCCAAATGAGAGGAATTTTCCCGTCTCGCGAAACTGATTTGGACCTCAAGAAGACTCACGAGAATATGCACATACATATTACCCCGAGGAAATGATTTTCTCAACTGTATATAAAGTAGAAGTTATTACAGCCACCCCTACCAGGCATCATCTGGGAAGAGAGGTTGTTCTTATTATTTACCAGGAAGTTTGCAAGATACTCGTTGGAGTTAACGAGTTGGTGAAGGTCTTACGCGACATGTGACGCTAGAATGTTGGGGAACTGAGATGGTAAAAGTTTAGCAGACACTATACATTATTTGTTTCAAGTACTTCACTGCCTTATTATTTTTTTTTTGTTAAATGTTGCCCGAATCACAACGTCACCGAGAGGCACTTTAGTAGAAATAAACTGCATTAAATTGGCAGCAATCGTAATTCTAACAGCTCATTTATGTATCCGAAACCCCTAAAAACCACTAGCCATCTTAGGTGTTGTAGTTCTATCAAAACTAGAACTGTTGATTTGTTTGAGCTAGGGAAGGAACCCCTTTTGGTGTGGCTAAAATGAATTTGTAAGCAAGAATATCTTAATCTGTATTAAGAGCTCTGAATAGCCTTAGAAGGTCCAGTGCTTCGTTTATAAGCCTGAATCTTATAATCCAATCCAATCCTAGGTGTTATACGGATGTAATTCAACGAAGGTGTTCAAAACAGAAGAAGGTTTCTTCAGTATTGATGTTAAAAAGCTTCTTACAGCTACACCAGCCTGGCTTCACTTGTAGTCAGAATTACACATTCACAGGCACTCATTTTTATTATCAAATGAGGCAAAGTATTTTTCTTTCCATTGGTCGGAATGTAGACTAAAGGAATGGCATACGAACAAGAACAGTTCTCGAAGACGTCATGATGATCATCGTGCTTTCGAAGAGTAAAATACCCCTAAGCGAGACGAAAGATTTCACCTTGCTTTTTGATATCTTCGATACCTTTGTGGGTGATTTAAACATGATCTGATCAAATGTTTAAGCAAAGTGGAGTAGATACCTACTGGTGGGGTCGATGAGGGGAAAACTGTGAACTTTCCTGTGGAAATATCATACTGAGCATCAATGATTCACCTGCATGTGTTGTACACGTTTGTGTCCCGGTGCCTGGTTTGGTTGGCGTGCCGCAAGGAAATTATCCTTTAGTGTTTTTACGTCTCAGAAGAAACCTATTTTGCATTAGACATAAGAAGGCTCTTTGGGTAGAACGTGATGCCACGAAGTCCTTGTGATTACATGGTTGAACAGGCCACCGTTGAAGTCGAGTGACAATTCTTAAACTCTGATGCTGATATGTAACACTGAGTATATCCTGGCATAGAAAATGTAGTAGAACTTTAAGTTCTTAAGAGACAATAAACCTTTTAAACTGTCGTTAACACTGGATTTTCCAGTGCATTGTGGCTGTCCTGATACGCCATTGCAACCGAATTTTCTGTCTGTGGTTGCAAGATTGCCATCCGAATATTTACGTTATCATTTTCCCGCCTGTGCAATAATCTTGTTACTGAATGACGTAATCACTGTACTGCTTGTTTAAGAGATTTAACATATCTCTAGTTGACCCTGGTGTTCCCCATATCATCCAGCCATTAAAACATGTTATAGATCTGGAATTTTGCTTCGAGTTGAGATTCAAAGTTAGTTAAGGAAGTTTAATGGTGAAGTTCAAGACTTCATTGTGAGAGTCAAGGTCAACTTTAAGGCTTCATTGTGAGACACGTGGTGGAGTTAAAGACTTCATTGTGCGACTCGAGGTGAGGTTAAAGACCTCATTGTGCGACTCGAGGTGAGGTTAAAGACTTCATTGTGCGACTCGAGGTGAGGTTAAAGACTTCATCGTGAGACTCGAGGTGAGGTTAAAGACTTCATTGTGAGACTCGAGGTGAGGTTAAAGACTTCATTGTGCGACTCGAGGTGAGGTTAAAGACTTCATCGTGAGACTCGAGGTGAGGTTAAAGACTTCATTGTGAGACTCGAGGTGAGGTTAAAGACTTCATCTTGAGACTAGAGGTGAAGTTAAAGACTTCATCGTGAGACACGAGGTGAAGATAAAGACTTCATTGTGAGACTCGAGGTGAGGTTAAAGACTTCATCTTGAGACTAGAGGTGAAGTTAAAGGCTTTCTTGTGTATAGCATCCTGTAAACACTTTGTGAGTTAACCTATGTTATGTTTACAACTTGCTCTCTTAGTGAGGATGTTTTTGTGTGTAATAGTCTCAAGAAATAGCCTTTTTGCCATTGGTTGAAATAATATTTTACAATATGTTGTGAATACCTTAAGCATAAACGTATCTTAGAAAACTTCTCTGATAATCCCAGAAATCATCTAGGCCGTTGGAGTGATTAAGGCAAACCTAGTAACAGTGGTTTCAATAACATCCGTGAAATTGGATGGAGATATGTGGCTCTCACCAGAATAATGGATGAAAAGTTGATGCAACCTGCACGTTGTAGGCGTAAAATTAACGTTCGTGCTGGATATGTGTATCGTTTACTAACCGGAAACATTCCGACGTAATCCATGAATTGATCTTCAGTACAGAGGATTCAAACTTGGCCTTCGTCAGGCTCCAGAGACTGATGCAGCGACATATTTTTCTCCCAACTGAGCATATTGGCAAGTGGTTGAGGGAAAAATAGATAAGCTCCTT
The DNA here is from genome assembly GCF_036320965.1 of Panulirus ornatus. Lineage (NCBI taxonomy): Eukaryota > Metazoa > Arthropoda > Malacostraca > Decapoda > Palinuridae > Panulirus > Panulirus ornatus. The sequence continues at coordinate 12,476,546 of NC_092250.1, forward strand.
ATCTCTGTTGAGAACAGAAGAAGCGTCCAGAAGAGATAGATTGTTATCTAAGTGATATCGAGAGACGCAGGCGTACATTGTTTTCCCAAAATGGATGAAGAGACATATTGTTCTTCCAATGGCAGACCTCCAAGAATTACAGTGTTTCCATCCAGCAATAAGCAAGGAACATAGATTTCAACCTTTTGCGGCTGTACAACGAAATTGCTACATGCAAGTCTACTGCGAAGGTCCATTCCGGCTGACGTGATGGGCCTAGTGGCAATATATCGCTTGAACAAATTGCGAAACTACCTTACGATTGTTAGGCGGCGCCATTGCCAACGGACTATTGAAGCCTTTTTTTTTTTTTTGCATAATTATTACACAGATGTACCGCACATGACTATTCCTACAGCAGAACAAACACACGCCAAAGATACACATAGGCATGTGGCGTTGGTAGCTACGGGCGGTTCATCAGAACTTACAAGGTGAGGCAGCAGATGGCTGATGGATAATAAGGGTGTCTTCTTATCTATGTTCCATGTGTTTCTCTGTTCAGCTCCCTATTCTTTTCGTAGTCCCGCTGTCTATCTAGTGTATAAGTTTATATATAGTTTCAGCTTTCGGTTACAGTTGATTTTATGAGCAGTTTATTGGCACCGTCATGCAGTACGCAGGGATGACCACAAAAATGCGATCGCTAAACATTGTCATGAAAATGATCACCCTGGCCATAGATCTCGAAAATCCCGTTATTCTATACCCCTCTGCTGACTATGCCACACGCAACGTCATTGAATCTGTCTTAATTGCTAATACTAAGAACTTTAATTTGTCCCCAGGCAATTTTAAAGCCCATCCTAATATTAGCCAAATCATTATGAGAGAATTGACAGAACACGAAAACAGAAAAAAAAAGTTGTACAAGACACACCCAGCTACCCAGGTCAACCCCGACCACGTGACCCTCCTTAATCACTCTCCCTTACAACGGTTACTGCCAGACAAAACAGACAGTAGTTGGTCTGTACAGATTGGTGTTGGACGGCGGGACTCATGTGTGATGTTGGGATTTAGATAACCTTGTTAAGTACTGGCACCCGATGAAGTGGACTGTCTCCACAACACATGTCGTACCACATGTATAGAAAAATTATATGTTAAATAGAATTGTATGAAGGACTGAAATGCGATTCTGTTGTGGATGAAAGAGCTTGGGAAGTGAGTAAGTTGTTGTTCGCTGATGATACAGTGCTGCTGGCTGATTCATGTGAGAAACTGTAGAAGCTGGTGACTGAGCTTGGTAAAGTGTGTGAAAGAAGAAAGCTGAGAGTAAATGTGAATAAGAGCAAGGTTATTAGGTACAGTAGGGTTGAGGGACAAGTCAGCTGGGAGGTAAGTTTGAATGGAGAAAAGCTGGAGGAAGTGAAGTGTTTTAGATATCTGGGAGTGGATTTGGCAGCGGATGGAACCATGGAAGCGGAAGTGAATCATAGGGTGGGGGAGTGGGCGAAAGTTCTGGGAACGTTGAAGAATGTGTGGAAGTCGAGAACATTATCTCGGAAAGCAAAAATGGGTATGTTTGAAGGAATAGTGGTTCCAACAATGTTGTATGGTTGCGAGGCGTGGGCTATGGATAGAGTTGTGCGCAGGAGGGTGGATGTGCTGGAAATGAGATGTTTGAGGACAATATGTGGTGTTAGGTGGTTTGATCGAGTAAGTAATGTAAGGGTAAGAGAGATGTATGGAAATAAAAAGAGTGTGATTGAGAGAGCAGAAGAGGGTGTTTTGAAATGGTTTGGGCACATGGAGAGAATGAGTGAGGAAAGATGACCAAGAGGATATATGTGTCGGAGTTGGAGGGAGCGAGGAGAAGTGGGAGACCAAAATGGAGGTGGAAAGATGGAGTGAAAAAGATTTTGAGTGATCGGGGCCTGAACATGTAGGAGGATGAAAGGAGGGCAAGGAATAGAGTGAATTGGTTCGATGTGGTATACAGAGGTCGACGTGCTGTCAATGGATTGAATCAGGGCATGTGAAGCGTCTGGGGTAAACCATGGAAAGTTGTGTGGGGCCTGGATGTGGAAAGGGAGCTGTGGTTTCGGGCATTATTACATGACAGCTAGAGACTGAGTGTGAACGAATGGGGCCTTTGTTGTCTTTTCCTAGCGCTACCTCGCACACTTGAGGGGGGAGGAGGATGTTATTCCATGTGTGGCGAAGTGGCGATGGGAATAAATAAAGGCAGACAGTATGAATTATGTACATGTGTATATATGTATATGTCTGTGTGTGTATATATATGTGTACATTGAGATGTATAGGTATGTATATTTGCGTGTGTGGACGTGTATGTATATACATGTGTATGATGGTGGGTTGGGCCATTTCTTTCGTCTGTTTTTTGCGCCACCTCGCAAACGCGGGAGACAGCGACAAAGCAAAATAAGAAATATATATATATATATATATATATATATATATATATATATATATATATATGCTAGCCTGAGCCAGCATCCCAATTCATCAACCAACCCCTAGGGGTGGATGAACAGCTGGGTTGACTGCGGAACGGCTGCCGCAACCAGGATTCGAACCTGTGCATTGCTCGACCCGGGCTACTATTCGAAGTCCATAAAAAAAAAAAACATGAACAGAAGATCCCAAACGAAGCATCAGGGGTTCGTAAGTGGCGAGAGCCAAGTATCGTAGGTCGATCCAAGTCATTTTCTCGTTGACTGCACGATGACTGTGTGTGTGTGTGTGTGTGTGTGTGTGTGGCTGCCTGCAGGACCAGAGTGCAATTTGTCTATGCAAAGCCAGGCAAGCGAACAGTAGAGGCCCGCTCTGTTTTCGTTGCAGGCCTGCGATATACAGAGAAAACATATAGGAAATGCTTGCTGTTGACATTAGCCACCCCGTAAAGTAAATTTCAGCTGTAAGTTATTCATTCACAGCGAAATACTTTTAAAGGGGTCTTGGTCAACTTCGAGAGAAAGGTCACCGTTTATGACTAAATTGGACGTACAAGTTAGAGTTCTTAAAAATTTCTTTATCCCGTTTTCTATATCATCAGGGACTGTTCTACCCATTTCCATGTAGTAAGGATCCGCTCTGGTGTTCTGTGTTATTCACGTTTGTCGTAGCTGTCGTCTGCATGTGTTGTGAGAACGCGTGTGCTTAGGTTAAAGAAATCAGCGTAACTCATTGACATACGAGCCTGTCCACGATTGACCTCTGCGTGTCCCTCCTTTATCTTTTTTTTTCGTTCAGCTACAGTATGTTTAGGTCTTTCATGGACTGAAGACCTGAAAAGAGGAAGATATGAATGGCGATGTTGGCTCTGTGGCTTTGACACTCGCACATGTGGTGAAGACATGGCACGTATATACGTACAAGGGTAAGAGACGGGGCAACATGAGTGTAAACCTCTCTCCCCATAACGCACAGAGAGTCGTCACAACACGCACACACACACACACACACACACACACACACACACACACATGGCAGTAATGAGCAAGCAGCTGAAATGTGAGTAGTAGGCCCTACATCAGGAGGCTGGACGAGAGGGAAGTAGTCTGCAAGTTGGGTCCCAGACTTTGCTTATCTTTAGAGGGAACAGCTACGGTGGTATAGTCACCTGGAACGAGTGGACGAGGGAACGTTTCTTACCAAGATGTTCTGTGAGGTCGCGGAAGGCCCATATTCAGAACCAGGGTGCGTTGGGAAGGTAGTAGTCATAAGGCAGGGCAGCGGGTACGAGTCAGCCTGGAATCGCAGGAGCATAAAAGAACCATTTGGAAAAAGATGGTAGTGAAAACGATTTAAGAATCTGAGCGGTTGACTGGTCTGTGGCCAAACCAGGAGGAGGAGTTGGTGGTGGGTGAGAAAGAAATAACCTTTTAAAGTTCGATGGGTCAAATGGAGGAACCTCTCTCTCTCTCTCTCTCTCTCTCTCTCTCTCTCTCTCTCTCTCTCTCTCTCTCTCTCTCTCTCTCTCTCTCTCTCTCACTCTCTCGCTCTCTCTTTCGCTCTATGTAGCTCTGTCCTGTCTCATCCCATATGGACATCAGGTAACTCAATCTCGTGAAACTGCTTTACTGCTGCGCCTGCATTAAGCTCTGTAGTGCGATATCGTGTGATGCTCTCAGAGCAAGGTTCCGAGCTATGCTTCAACGTGCAACGAAACTGTGAAAAGTAACCATTCTCTGTTTTGCTCGAAAATAAAAAGAGGACAAGTCTTCAGGAACCTATACGTTGCTGTAGTAAACAGCCCATTTTAAACTGAATAGTAGAGGGCATTTCCACGTTGCTTCCTCTTGAAACTGCTGTGAGGGAGGAAGGAACCTCTGGTAGAAATCGCAGAGGTACGACGCGCACACAAAGATAGTGGAATAGAACCGTTGTGGGAGGAAAGTTGTAGTGTAGCAGAGAGAGGTGTCTCTCTCTCTCTCTCTCTCTCTCTCTCTCTCTCTCTCTCTCTCTCTCTCTCTCTCTCTCTCTCTCTCTCTCTCTCTCTCTCGGCAGAGCTTTAGATGGAAGTATTTGGTCTGTACTGGAGAGGGACGGACAGTGGAGCTGGAGGTCGTCCGAGGCAGAAGAGATCAGTACCCGACACCCGGGAGGGCCCGTGAGTGTCGGATGACTTAACTCCACCCAACTTCAGCCCAGTTGGTGCCGTGTGTAACGCTATTTCCACCGTGGCCTTTGTTGTCACGCACCTTTCTGTCTTCAGTTGGGAACACTTCGCCATGTTGTACCTCAAGCAGACGATTGCCAACCTACTCGACATGTTGTAATGTTATATTCGCACAATACTGCCTTGTAAGGTCTATTTTTCCCCTGTCTTAATCAACTCCCTTACGACCCAACAATGATGAAGTAAGATCTCGGGTTAAGAGAATAACTCAGATGATATCTATCATTACTGAGTGAGTTAGCGCCTAGCATAAGAAAAGCCGTGGAGGATTTAGTTTGTAAAGGCTTTTAAAACCGCTGCTTCTGGAGGCTTTGGGTTGGGAATGTCAAATGACACGACCACACCACTGTCCTTTCATTCAGTCTTGATTTTCCCTCGCACACTCTTGCTTCAAGGTCAAGGAAATCTTTTTCTCCTCCATTTGGAGACTGTATCTCGTACATTACTCAAGTGTGTGAAGGAGGACTTTGGTGCGCTTGTTGTGTACGTGAGGGAGCGCCTTCATCCAGGTGATGACGACATGCTGGGCAGGAGGTGGGAGGAGGAGGAGGAGGTGGAGAGCTCCTCGGTTGTCGAGTACGAACGTTACCTGCATGACCGAGCGACATGGAGCGTTGCAGATGAGGAGGAAGAGGGTGGGTGTGTGTCGCTACAGCTCGGGTGTGTCTGTGTTTTTCTATACTTCTCTTATTTTGCGTCATACCCTCGACGTTCCTGACTGTACAGATTCAGTCTGCCTCCTACTCCTGTAAACCTAACGGTAGATGGAAACAAGCTCCTTTAGGCGAATGGGATTCGACCCCAGGTCATCGAAATGACAGTCAAGCTAATCCACTCGGTAGATATGTAGTCTGAAAACGATTCAGGTTTATATCCTTTCTTCGTCCATAGGTTTGAGCCCTTTATAAGGGAGTCTTCGTCAACTAAAGGAACTTTCGTTCAACTCGAAGAACCTGATACAAATGAGATAAGCTAGATGTAGCTTAAGGTTATAGTGTGAAGAAGTGACAAAGGAACAAGAGGAAAAAAATGGCCATAAGCCTCAAATATATGATAGACGGTATCCTGGAATTTTGACACTGAGATGATAAGGATAAGGATATATGATGGAGCGTTTTGGGACAAGTGTGCACATGAAGTCGTTCAGAAATAGGGGGAAATGAATAAAGCTTCTTTGACTATTAATGCTAGTTTTGATTACTGAAAGAAAATTGGAAATTTACAGATTTTCAGATCCTTTATCACATTTAATTCCCTTCGTTGCGGAGGAATAAGCTTCCCATTTTTTACCGAAGGTACCTCTACACCCACAAACACGCACAGGTACACATACTTACAGATAGAGAGATAGGGCAAGCCAGTATAACATAGTGTTACACACGCTGAGCACGGCCTCCGCAGCAGTTGGTGACCAAATCCATTTTTGTAGGCCAGTTTTACTGTACCGTATATCTTCTTCCCAGATGTCGCTGGAGGGCTATTATTCGCCATTTCCCGCTTTAGCGAGGTAGCGTTAAGAACAGAGGACTAGGCCTTTGTGGAATATCCTCACCTGGCCCCCTTCTCTGTTCCTTCTTTTGGGGGCCTTGATTAGGGCATACAGTTGCCCGTGCCGTCTTAACCAACATTAAAATCTGTGTGTAACAAAGAGGAGGAAATGTAAAAGATTTCTACTAGTACTCACACAGTTCTTTGGTTCTTTGGGATTATTAGAAGGAGAGAAAGTGGTCATCCCCAGAGCTTAAGTGATGTAAACTGTGGCTTGTAGGTACTGAAACCATGCTCACAGAATGGAGGTATAGTGACATCACAGGCGTAGTCACAAGGGGAGTACATAGTTACGGGAGACACAAGTGAAAGAACATGTTGCTCAGAAATCAAATAATTGTGTATGTGTCACCTCTGCTCGGAACTCGGGCCAGATGTGGGAACAACACCGCAGCTGAACAAATATATACGATGAACAGGTGAACAAAAGGAGGGATTTAAGGAAACCAGTCGTAATATTATTTTAAACTCGTTGGTTTGTGTGTCGAGAGGGGAGGAAGAGACAGTAGGAATTGGACTAATTAGCTTGTGTAAGTAATGGATTAAGGCTGTGTAGGAGGGTGAGGCTTCCCTAGACGATCAAGGACGACGTAAAGTAGTAACTAATTATCCTTGTGTAAATAGTGGATTAAGGCTGTGTGGTAGGGCGAGGACCCAGGACCGCGTAGTGTAGAGAGATGGCGAGTTTCGGGTAACGATGGGGTCGTGTTGGATGGTATGGGGTATAATGGGTCTTTGTAAGGTAATGTAGGTAAGGGCGCTGTTGGGTCGTTATGGCAGAGAGAGACGGAGCGTCATTTTGAGGGCGTAAAGAAAGGGAAGGGTGGCGTATGAAAGTAGGGAATTACGTAGGTGGCTTGTGGAAAAAGGATGGAGAGTGGAATATTGTTTGGATGGGATGGGATTCTATAAGGTCAGTTAGAAAAGATGAGACATGTCGAATTTCCTATTGGGGGTCAGATTGAACTGTATCATGTTGTGTGAGCGAGGGAAGGGAATATATACTGGGGTTTGGAGGGGAAATTAAAGACGCCATTGTTTGAGGATAGGGACCAAATAGAGTTGAATGATTTAGGTCAGTATGGGAGTAAATAGGCGAATGGGGAAGACTAGTGAGTTAGAGGCCCAGGGAGAGGTTTGTATGGTATGGTCAGGATATGTGACAAGCTCTTCCAAATGTGGACATGTAGAGGAACTGTGGATAACGAGGTCTAGCGAACTGTCTTCCGTGGAGAAGTGAGAGGATTATAGACGCGCTGAGTGTGTGTGTAGGTGTATGTGTGTGTGTGTGTGTGTAGGTGTGTGTGGGTGGGTGTGTGTGTGTGTGGATGTGTGTGTGGGTGGATGTGTGTGTGTGTGTGTGTGTGTGTGTGTGTGTGTGTGTGTGTGTGTGTGTGTGGATAGGAGTTTGTGAGTGGGTGGATGTGTGGGTGTGTGTGTGTATGTGTGGATGGGTGTTTGTGGGTGGGTGGATGTGTGTGGGTGTGTGTGTTTGTGTGTTTGTAAGAGAGAGAGAGAGAGCCAGTCAGATATTCGGGTGATGTAAGAGCGTAGCTGACGTGGAATATTAATTGAGTTTTATAATTTCGTGCCTTTTTACACATCACAATTATTTGTAAATATTCTCACTGAGTACCAGCAGAGTTAAATTTGTATGATAATTGTTTAGTGACCTAGTATCAGCGGGCTTAAATCACATTTAAATTCTTTAGTCTTCAAATAAGAGAGGTTAAAATATTGCAGTAAGGAGGCTAAACCATCGTGACAAAGGGTTCAATCCTCTTAACCCAGAGCTGTTTCTTTGAAGGATTAAATCACTTATTTCCAAGTGTCTAGATACTGACCGAACCTGTGTTGTTCAAGGTGTCAAGCCATTGTTCTAACGACTTGAAACAACAAAAACAGTTGATATAAATGTAACAAAATCGTATGACAGTTACATAATTACCTGCGTCAATGTAAGGTTCACGGGTGAAGATGAATACTGTCACAGAGAACATGGGTGGGTTGTTGGCGAAATGGGGCTGGCGCGTAACGCTCACCGCATGAAAATATAAGATTCCGAGGAGGGAGTCGTGTTCGTCACGTGTCGTCAAATGCGCGTGCTGTGACCTCTTGCTAGTCTGGTGAGCATATCCCTCTGGTCCTCGACCGTAAAGCATTGCCAACGGCTATGATTCAACGCTCCGTCGTCATCTTCGTCTTCTCCTCCTCTGACTTCACCTACCATTAGCTAATTCTCCAACACACAAGACCCTCACTCGCGTCGGGCAACATGTTGCCCCTCTTAACTTCGACTTTCGAAGATGTGGATCCACGTCTTTATCCTCGCCACCCAAACTTGATTCTCTCTCTCTCTCTCTCTCTCTCTCTCTCTCTCTCTCTCTCTCTCTCTCTCTCTCTCTCTCTCTCCTCGTGCAGAGTTTTCGAGGTTCCATCCCAAGCCACAGGTAGGCAAGTAAGTGTATATTAATCCGATTTTATTAAGCCAGGGCGACACGGAAACAGAGGAAAGGAGCCAGGGTGTTTGGTGTACAGAACGCTGAAGGAAACCTGAGGGTTTACACGAGTTTACCATAAGAAAGACATAGAACAGGAGGCCTGATTGGCCCACGACAGGGTTGTTTGGTGAAAATGAAAATAAGGCAGGGTGGTGGAGATATACCGAACATTGTGGATAGATAGAGAGGCAGGATGGTGGAAGTGTGCCGAACACTTTCTTTTCCTCCATTCTTGTTCGCTGTTTCCCATGTTAACGAGGTAGAGCTAGGAAACAGACGAAGCAAGCAAAAGGCCGCATTCGCTCACGTCCATTTCTCCACCTGTTGTGTGCAATACGTGGACAACCACAGCCCCTAGACCCCACAGACCTTCTCATGGTTTGCCTCGGCAGCTTTACAAGCCCTGGTTCGCTCGACGTCTTATCAAAACGCTACGGACCTGGAAGTGAGTCTTGTTTTTAAAGGGGTGAATTAAAACGTGAAGAAAAGACGCATAGAAGCAAGTGACGTGGAGTGTGTTTACAGAACTCGAACAAAAGAAGTTGGGTGCAGGGCTACCTAGTGACAGCATTAGGATCCCATTCCTTATCTTGTTTTACGGAATAAAGACTTGAAATTGAAAGTTAGAGGCGGGGTTATTAGAGGAACATGTACTCTGATAGTCATAATGGATGTCTCGTCAGTTATCATTGGCAGAAGAATTTGGCCAGCATTGGTCATCAAACAGCTATTGAACAACCACGATGCACTGCAAGAAGAAGAAGAAAAAAAGGCCTTTCGTCTGGATTTGTTTACGTAGCTGGAAGAAGCCTTGATGAGCCTAGTGTATATAGAGGGATGTTATCACATGTTCTTAATCACTAATTTGTACCTTACGGGAAGTGAATAGAAACTCGTATCGTCCTGCCCCATGAAACAGACGTAATGATCCAACTTATTTTGAAGAAGTATTCAGACACCTTCTGTCTACTATGTTCTCGTTTAAGGAGGTCTAGCTGTCAGTTATTCTATTACTGCACAAGATTATTTCTTGACGTCCATTCACATTGATCCGATTTTGAGTTTCCACTTATGTCCTGTAGTGTTTTTCCGTCTCAACATTGAAAAATCTTCCCTTATAGGCAAAGTCTTTGTGAAACAGTATGAGCCATAGTAACAGAACAGCTCTTTTTCCATTTAGAGTGTCGGTACATATTTGAACTGTATCAGCATGAGTGCCTGCATATATAGAGAGTCACAGATGAAAATGCTCGACTTGGCATCTCTCTCTCTCTCTCTCTCTCTCTCTCTCTCTCTCTCTCTCTCTCTCTCTCCTCTCTCTCTCTCTCTCAACACTACAGGCTAACTTACAACGTAATGAAATACGGAGTTGTGACATGCCCCCATTTCCACCGACAGGCTGTGGCCATAGAATATTCTAAACAATGTGGGAATAACAAAGTTCCTTTACATCGGAAATTAATATGTGATAGAGTGGATACTAGAGGACACGGTGATCCTGTCAGCTGGCCAAACTGTCTAATTTGAATAACGTAATATGTATACACTCGACTAATTGAATCATTAATAGTATTATCAAATGGTTCATTGTCTGTCAAATCGTGCAGAGCTTTGATTGGCATGTAGGGATACATAGTTGGGTATAGATGTAACGTATGGTCAAGAGGAGGGACGTCCCAACATATAAGATGGTTGGGTTTTGAGGTTTGCCGGGCTGGTATCTGTGACGGTCGGTGGCTTATGACAGAGCGTCATTATAATATGAATGCTGCAGACGACATTGCGTGGAGATGTATGTTTAGGTATGTCTCTGACACTCACCTTAAAGCAGTTTTGTGTATGTCGTCTGATCCAGCTGGGGTTGGATATAATACTCTTAACCGTCTCCTTGAGCCTCTGCTTGTCTTGCGTCGTGCCTGGCTCCGAGGGTAAAGATTTTAACAGGAAGTAAACGTTACTGGTGGCCGGGTATTACTAAGTGGCCTTCACTTCCACACCTGGTGTGGTGCTAGAACCATTACATGATGTACCTTGGCAGGATGCATGCCTGGAGACTGGAAGATCTTCTGTGGAGTCTTCATTTTGTCAAGATTTGCACACCGAAGTAAAGTCTGGGGGTGTCGTAGAATTTATTAAGATGAACTCAGTCCAATACGAATTGGATTATCGAATATACATATCGATATAGATCTTATAAAACTAAGACAGATATTTACTGGAAATTGAAAAGTGCTTTTCCATAGCAGCTGACACGGTATAGGCACAACCACGCCCCACATCGCTGGCATGACTGGTGGTAAGGAGCACGATGAGTCTGACATAAACATGTAGTGTAGGGATAACCTTGAGCTCCTCAGGTGTCTGTATAGCTTAGTACTGAAGGTGGCGAGGAAGATCTTTTGGAAAGACGAAAGACGCTTGTTTACAGCTTGTTTACAGAAAGGAAAAAAAAAATTATATATATATATATATATATATATTTTGCTTTTTCGCTGTTTCCCGCGTTTGCGAGGTAGCGCAAGGAAATAGAAGAAAGAAATGGCCCAACCCACCCCCATACACATGCATATACATACACGTCCACACAAGCAAATATACATACCTATACATCTCAATGTACACATATTTATACACACACAGACATATACATATATACACATGTACATAATTCATACTGTCTGCCTTTATTCATTCCCATCGCCACCTTGCCACACATGGAATAACAACCCCCTCCCCCCTCATGTGTGCGAGGTAGCGCTAGGAAAAGACAACAAAGGCCCCATTCGTTCACACTCAGTCTCTAGCTGTCATGTAATAATGCCCGAAACCACAGCTCCTTTTCCACATCCAGGCCCCATATATGTATGTATATATATGTGTGTGTGTGTGTCATACTTCCCTTTTGAAGAATAGAAGCCGTGTTTGTTCGAATGACTAGCTGTGATATTGATGTAGGTTAACTGATTAATAATTGGAAAATTGTGGATGATATACCGTTAATCGTAGGGTTAACCTAACTTGTCCATTAACATGCTAATTCCAGCGAGTACCAATTTAATCTCCAACATCTAATTAACAGTAATTAACTTTACTCGTTGTGTTGTAATTTTCCTCCAACGAATATAACTAGTGATTAGCACACCAGACCAATGTTCCATAACTGCTTGTCTTGCCCTGTTAAGTTCAATCGTTACGAGTGAATGGAAAAAAAGAAATCAAGTATATGTACACATGGACACACTGGTCTTCTCCTTTAACTGTATTTTTCTCGTTAATTGAAAGCCTGTAACTCTCATATATAGAAGAAACTTCATTTATAAGACTGTTTCATATATCGAGTAATGGTATACGATATATTATAATCTGAACACATTTTCTTTGGAAGAGTCAAACGTTACTCTCCCATGTGAGGCACTGCTGGAGAGGGTAATACCCAACAGTGAGGCACTGCTGGAGAAGGTAATACCCAACAGTGAGGCACTGCTGGAGAAGGTAATACCCAACAGTGAGGCACTGCTGGAGAGGGTAATACCCAACAGTGAGGCACTGCTGGAGGTGGTAATACCCTACAGAGGCACTGCTGGAGAGGGTAATACCCAACAGTGAGGCACTGCTGGAGAAGGTAATACCCAACAGTGAGGCACTGCTGGAGAGGGTAATACCCAATAGTGAAGCACTGCTGGAGGTGGTAATACCCTACAGAGGCACTGCTGGAGAGGGTAATACCCAACAGTGAGGCACTGCTGGAGAAGGTAATACCCAACAGTGAGACACTGCTGGAGAGGGTAATACCCAATAGTGAAGCACTGCTGGAGGTGGTAATACCCTACAGAGGCACTGCTGGAGAGGGTAATACCCAACAGTGAGGCACTGCTGGAGAAGGTAATACCCAACAGTGAGGCACTGCTGGAGAAGGTAATACCCAACAGTGAGGCACTGCTGGAGAAGGTAATACCCTACTGTGAGGCACTGCTGGAGAAGGTGATACCCTACTGTGAGGCACTGCTGGAGAAGGTAATACCCAACAGTGAGGCACTGCTGGAGAAGGTGATACCCTATTGTGAGGCACTGCGGGAGAAGGTAATACCCAACAGTGAGGCACTGCTGGAGGTGGTAATACCCTACAGAGGCAGTGCTTGAGGAATCAATACCCTACAGTGAGGCACTTTTGGAGGGGGTGATACTTATCAGAGGCACTACCGAAGGAAGTAACACTCTGCATTGAAGCACTGCTGAAGTGAGGTACTGTTGGAGGAAGTATTACCCTACAGTGAGGCACTGCTGGAGAAGGTAGTACCCAGCAGTGAGGCACTGCTGGAGGGGGTAATTCTCCCAAATAATGGTGTACTGGGGGTAAAGTTACCCTCCTCCAGGTTCAGAAAAAAACCAGGCGCCAAAAAAGGAGTTACCCCCCCCCCCCCCCCCCCCCCCCCCCAGTTGAGGTAGGGTGGTAGCGGCAGTCGGGAGTTGGAGCTAAAACACCCCAAGCCATCCACTTATGTATGTGTCACTGCCAGTAATTGAAGTGGGGGATGCATCCCGATACAGAAAGATCATATCAGTAATTCGCAATGAGAGTTTATGATTCAGACGTTATCTGTAATATATATATATATTTGCTCATTTGACGTGCTCTTATGTCGAGTAATTTGTCTGACGAACTCTAATGTTTTCACAGTGTTGCGTAGTCTTAGAGTCGGGTAGATTAATATCTTGATCCATACAAAGCAGGCAGCTTATCCCTGAGCCACAGGAAGATTAAGGATTATATACATACAAGTTCGTTTATACCACCTTCGTTTACCACAGTGTGCTGTGAGGGCTAACCGTGTCAGGAGAATACACATATCCCTTGTGAGAGCTCAGCTTAAAATGGTAACCGAGTTGAAATAGATTAGTGTTGGTTGGGTGTAATATCATATATATATACATAGGATTAGCGAGTTTTGTTGATGTCGTATAGTTGACAGATTACTGTCTTGCCGCGGAGGAACTTGATCAAGTTAAGGAATGATACTCTGCATCTTTTTGTTTATAGGCTTATCTTCCTCCACAGTGTAGTGTGGTAGCAAGTGGTATTGTTCCTTCCTTTTTGATCCGTCAGGCTGTGTGAGGCTACGGACTGTCGGCGTCTGCACCTTCAAAGAGGGATGGGATAATTACGGAGAACCAGTGAGATACTTTAGATGGGTCATAAAGGCTTTACTTGCCTCTGGGGAAGGACCTGTGACCACACGTCATTGTTGCATCTTTGTTTGGCTAGGCTGTTCGAGGCAGCGGACCGTCGACCCTCATACCCCTTACAATCTGTAACCTTGTATCTCGTCCATGCTAGTTCGAGGTGGGACTGGTGTAAATCCCTTAAAACACTACATTATTTGGTATCGAACAACCAAGACTATTGACGGCAAGTTAGTGCGATCCTTCCCTTCCATCTTCTGTGAAATACTGTAGGTTCGCATTTATGATGTTGCGTATTGTAAAATTGATCTTAGTACACTTTTCAGTCATAGGAACTTATAGCACCACAAGGTTATTGATTCCATCAGTTTCCATAAATGAGAAATTCAGATATCACAATAACCCCAGCTTCTCGACGTGCCATTCCTATTCTGTCACTATTGAGGGCAAGGCCAGATTAACTCCCTTAATCCAGGGTCAGACTCATTAACGCTGTGACAATTCTTGGAGAAGGAATGAACAGCTGGTTTGATTACTAACCGACTCTCGTGACTAGGATTCGTACCTACCCGCTTCACCCCTTGCTCGATGAGTATAGTGAAGATGTAGTGTCGTGAAGATATAGTTTGATTAAGATGAGACAGTGGTAAAGATGTAGCACAGTGAGGAGGAGGGTGCAGTGAAGACATAGTGTCGTGAAAAAGTGAATGCAATGAAGTAGAAAGTGTAACAAAGACTGACTTTGTGGAACTTGTAGAGCTTTAGATCTCTGATATACGTGCTTTTGATGACATGGATGTCAGATGTACGTTGCTTAGGTAGGAGTTGTATGCGATCTGAGAAGAGAGTGGTGAGCGTGTGAGAGCTTGGAAAAGAGACCCGAGTAGAAAAATATCACGAGAGATTGAGTACACAATGGCAAACAGGGAGTTAAAGATGTACTGTAGTGAAGATGAGAGTGTAGTAAGGTTGTAGTTTAGTGAGGATATAGTATTTGAAGATGAGAGAGTAGTAAAGATATACTGCAGTGAGGAAGAGGGTGCCATGAAGACGCAGTGTAGTGAAAAGTGGGTGCAATGAAGAAGAGAGAGTAGTAAAGACTGATTTGTGGCACTCTTTAAGGCTTAGATCTTAGATGTATTGTGCTGTTAATTGCTAAAAAGTATCCTAAAATCTGTTTATATGTACATATATTTGCATATTCAGAGTCCCCTAAAATGGGGTTATAAAACTATATGTATTAGTAATCATATAAAGTTTATCAACGATGAGCCCAGAAAACAATTATTTGTTCAAGGGTGTATTGGCTCGAGCGTATTCATCTGGAAAGGCCAGAGGGAGAGATTACACGTAAACTTTTATTAACCAGAAACCGTCAGAATGATATAGTTAAGATGAAATGGTGATCGGACGGTAAATTGATATAGTTAAGATGAAATGATGAAAAATATTAGTAACATCTGATGTTGTAGTGAAGCAGAGAGATTATGGTGAAGGACACGGCTGGCGAACCTTTTCGAGAGCGTGCACAAATGTGGATAATTTTCGGAGAAATTCTTTCTCGTATCCATGAGAATTTTGAGCAGCAGTTGGTAATGTCTTTCTTATTCGTATGTGAGTAGGAAGAGGGTCAGCGGGCATTATTGGATTTCTTATTAACTAACGAAGATTAGGAAGTGGTTGAAGAATGGGAGGTATTTAGGGAAGCTGTGCTGACATGTGCAAGAAATGTGTGTGACAAGAGTAAGATGGGAGATGGGAAGATTAAGAAGGGTTGTAAATAGTGGGATGACGAAGTAAAGTTGCTTGTGAAAGAGAAGAGAGAAACAAATGGGCGATGCCTACAGGGAAGTAGTGGAAATGAGTGGAAGATGTAGGAATGTGGCAGGAGATTAAGAGAAAGGTGCAGGATCTGAAAAAAGAAGGCAAGTGAGAGTGTGGGTGAGTGAGTATTAGTAATCTCTAGGAATAATGTTTTGGAAGTTAATGTGTGCGAAGAAGAAGAGAACAAATGGGGATATCGGTGAAGGAGGCAAATGAGAAAGTAGCAACAGTTAGTGATCAAGTGAGGAGATGGAGTGAGTGTTTTAACTATTGAATGTGTTTGATGACATGGATGTCAGATCTAGGGTGCTTAGGTCGGAGTTGTAAGCGAAGTAAGAGAGTCAAGGAGAGTTGCTTGAGGAAAGAATAGATGGTGAAAGTCTTGCGTAAAATGAAATGTGGCAAGGCGGCTACAGTGGATGCCGTTGAATTTATTAAGAATCGGGTTGACTGTGTTGTTGACTGGTTAGTTAGGATATTCAGTGTGTGTACGGGTAAGGTCGAGGTTCCAGAGGATTAGTTGAATGCATGTATAATGCTAGTGTGTTAAAGCAAGGCGGGCTGCGGTGAGTGTTCATACTACAGAGGCATAAACTTGTGAGTGTACCTCGTAAGTTGTATGGGAGAGTGGTGATTGAGAGACTGAGGTCATATACAGAGCATTAGAATGGGGAGGAGCAGTGTGGTTTCAGAAGTGGTAGAGGATGTGTAAATCAGGTATTTGGTTTAAAGAATATGTTTGAAAATACTTTAGAGCAATAGAAGAATTCGTATGTGGCATATATGGATCTAGAGAAGGCATATGATGGGTTGATAGAGATGCTTTTTGGAAGTTTTTAAGAACGTCTGGTGTGTGTGTGTGTGTATTTATCAAGGGTGTAAGAGAGAGGAGATTTTTTTCCAAGTGAAGGTTGGTCTGCAGCTGGAGTCATGATATCATTATGGCTATTTTATTTGGTTTTGGATTGGGTGGTGAGAGAGGTAAATGTAAGAGTCTTGGAGGGAGGAACGGGGATGGCGCCTATAGTTGACGAGGGACTTGGGAAGTGTTAGTTCTCGTTCGCTGATAACACAGCACTGGTGGCAGCTTCAAGTGAGAAATTGCAGTTGTTGGCGCTTGGAAGTGTGTGTGAAAGGAGGAAGCTGAGAGTAAATAGGAATATAAGCAAGGTCATAAGGTATAGCAAGATAGAGCGACAGGTTAAATGAGTTTGAATAGAAAGAAACTGGAGCAGGTGAGATGGTTTAGAAATCTAGGAGTGGAGATGGCGGTAGATGGAACTATGGAAGCGGTTGTGAGTCATAGGATGGATGGAGGGGCGGAGGCTATGGGATCACAGAAGAATTTGTGAAATGGGAATTCTTTATCTGGGAGGGGAGTTGGGGGTATGTTTGAAGGTAGTAATCCCAACAGTGTTATGAGGCTGTGAGGCATGGGCTATAGGCGAGGATGGGGCTATAGGCAAGCATGTATGAAGGAGAGTGGATATCTTGGATATGAATGTTTGGGGCAGTGTGTGGTGCGAAGTGGTTTGAAAGGGCAAGAAAGAGATGTGGTAGTGAAAAGAGTGTGGTTGAGGGAGCAGATGAGGGTGTGCTGAAATGGTTTGGGCATATGGAGAGAATGAGTGAGGAAAGGCTGACAAAAATTGGAACAAGGAGAATGTGAAAGGCCTACACGGGATAGAGTGAACTGGAACGATGTGTACGTAGGGGTCGACGTGGAGTTAGTGAACAAAGAGACAAAAAAAAAAAACGGGGAAAGGAGTGAAAGCCGTGTTCCAGAAAATATTGTTAGTGTGGCACATTGATCACGCATATCTTACTGTCTCAATGGATTTACACCATTGTCTTTCGTTATAAAATCCATGTGTCTGTCGAAAAGAGTTTGGGTGCAGTTGTTGTCAAAGTCCTTTTGTGTCTCGAAAACTTTTGTCAGGTCACTTGTGAGCCTTCGAGTCTTTAGAGAGAGGACACTTGCGTTCTTTGAATCATCCCATGAGTGACCTGTATCTTCTTGGTGTGAAAATATTTGCCCCTTTTGTCGACATTAGCGAACTGTAGAGGGTCATTATGGATTCTTTTTTTTTCCTTTAATCAATTTTTTTCCCATTGACTCCCAACACTGTTCGCCTTTTCTGCTGGGGGCAACATCCTCTCCAAGTGGATTAGCACAACTTCATTCAGATTCATGAATGCCACATGCAGATATCTTCGCTTTCTCACACACAAAGTCATCAAAACAAAATCACTCACAGACAAGATATACAACAGACCAGTTCTGTTGTCCAGCGCCCATTACATGTCATCCAGTCATTGAATAGGCAGTCTGTCACCTACCGAGAGAGCCTCTGGGTCAGTATGACGATCCATTAACCAACTGAAGACAAGTCCTACTCCAGAAAATCGAACCGTCAATTGCGTATGATTTCTCATGAACATTGTAGTGGCATATCTAAGAGCAGGGTTGTGGCCGGATCTATGGGTGTAGCGATTAGCGTTCCTGACCGTGACACATTCACGGGCCGCCTAGGGTCGAGCGCATAGGTTCGAATTCTAGTTGGGGTAGTCGGTCCACAGTTAACCCGGCTGTTCATCCACTCCTGCGGGTTGGTCGATAAAATGGATACCTGGTTCAGGATATATATATATATATATATATATACATTATTTATTTTTTGTATTTGCTTTGTCGCTGTCTCCCGCGTTAGCGAGGTAGCGCAAGGAAACAGACGAAAGAATGGCCCAACCCACCCACATACACATGTATATACATACACGTCTACACACGCAAATATATATACCTATACACCTCAACGTATACATACATATACACACCCAGGCATATACATATATACACATGTACATAATTCATACTGTCTGCCTTTATCAATTCCCATCGCCACTCCGCCACACATGAAATAACAACCCCCTCCCCCCTCATGTGTGCGAGGTAGCGCTAGGAAAGGACGACAAAGGCCACATTTGTTCACGATCAGTCTCTAGCTGTCATGTAATAATGCACCGAAACCACAGCTCCCTTTCCACATCCAGGCCCCACAGAAGTTTCCATGGTTTACCCCAGACGCTTCACATGCCCTGGTGTAATCCATTGACAGCACGTCGACCCCGGTATACCACATCGTTCCAATTCACACTATTCCTTGCACGCCTTTCACCCTCCTGCATGTTCAGGCCCCGATCACTCAAAATCTTTTCCACTCCATCTTTCCACCTCCAATTTGGTCTCCCACTTCTCCTCGTTCCCTCCACCTCTGACACATATATCCTCTTGGTCAATCTTTCCTCACTCATTCTCTCCATGCGACCAAACCATTTCAAAACACCCTCTTCTGCTCTCTCAACCACACTCTGTTTATTACCACACATCTCTCGTACCCTATTTTACTTACTCGATCAAACCACCTCTCACCACATATTGTCCTCAAACATCTTATTTCCAGCACATCCACCCTCCTCCGCACAACTCTATCCATTGCCCACGCCTCGCAACCATATAATATTGTTGGAACCACTATTCCTTCAAACATACCCATTTTTGCTTTCCGAGATAATGTTCTCAACTTCCACACATTCTTCATGGCTCCTAGAATTTTCGCCCCCTCCCCCACCCTATGATTCACTTCCGCTTCCATGGTTCCATCCGCTGCCAAATCCACTCCCAGATATCTAAAACACTTCACTTCCTCCAGTTTTTCTTCATTCAAACTTACCTCCCAATTGACTTGACCCTCAGCCCTTACTGTACCTAATAACCTTGCTCCTATTCACATTTACTCTCAATTTTCTTTTTTCATACACTTTACCAAAGTCAGTCACCAGCTTCTGCAGTTTCTCATATGAATCAGCCACCAGCGCTGTATCATCAGCGAACAACGACTGACTCACTTCCCAAGCTCTCTCATCCACAACAGACTGCCGGGCCTACGCGAGAGCCCATAGTCCATAATGAGTCGCGTGGCAGACTGGTCATGCGATCCATCCCTTAAAAGTAATGAGTCGAGCAGTACAAGAGTATAGGCTCAATACCACAGTGGTCGAGCATCGAGCACAAGGTGACGTAGTAGACCATCATAGTGGTTTATCAACCAGCAGAAGATGCATGATGGACCAAAACAATGGTCTCAGCAACCAACATGAGACAGATAATGGACCAGGACAGCGTTCCGTCTGGCCTCGTAAGACAGCATATTGACTGTACAAGAGCATACTACTTTGACTGCACCAGCCACAGAGTTTGCGCTGAGCCTGAGATGTGAGGAAGAGGTGTACCTTGCTACGCCTCAACCTCCTTATGGGCAGTGACTCCTGAACCTCGTCATCAACAGTGACTCTTCAGCCTCCTCATCAACGGTGGCTCCTCAACCTCCTCATCAACAGTGACTCTTCAACCTCCTCATCAACAGTGACTCTTCAACCTCCTCATCAACAGTGACTCTTCAACCTCCTCATTGCAGTGACTCTTCAACCTCCTCATCAACGGTGACTCCTCAACCTTATCAACAGTTATGTCTCAACCTCCTCATTGACAGTGACACCTTAACCTCCCTCCTCATCTGCAATAACTCCTCAACCACCTCCTCAACCGTGAGTCTCCGGCCTCCTCATCGTCAACAGTAGCCCCTTAACCTCCTCGTTCAACAGTAGCTCCACATCAACAGTGACTCCTCGTCAACATTCACTCCTTAGCCTCCTCATCAACTCCTTGTCTCTCAGGTCTCACCTCCTGCCCCCCTCACATTCCTACTCTCTTCCCCACTCTCATCTCTCTCCACCATGTCCTCCTTCATCGTCGACCTACCTACCAACCTCCCAACCCGCCCGCCGGATACCAGAGATTCGGTACAGCCATCTTGTTAGCGCCGTGTGGCGAGATGTGGGAGAATTACATGTGGGGTGCGTCTTGCGTCCGTTCTCTCTCTCTCTCTCTCTCTCTCTCTCTCTCTCTCTCTCTCTCTCTCTCTCTCTCTCTCTCTCTCTCTCTCTCTCTACCTCTCAGCTAAGAGATGTTTTTTTGTTCAGTTAATCTCGAGCTAGGAGCCATCATCTTCGTCTTATTACCCAGCTGAAACTGTGACTATATGTGTGTGTTACTGAAATATGAAGATGTCACATTTTCGATGTTACTTTATCTTGAAAAGCCGTAACCTGATTCCTTTATGGCACATGTTTCAAAACATGTTACTAGATAGAGGCTGTGGTCTCGGTGTATTGAAAATAGCTAGAGAACGAATGTTCCTGGCGCTACCTTGCTAACACGGGAAACTGCGAGGTAGGAGGAAAGAAAAAATATATTTGATTCTGTGATCAAGACCAGACAAAAACAGGGTTTTAAGAGGATTTTACCGCGTTAAGCTTCATCATTTCAGAGGAAACGCTCCCCACCCTACCCCACACACACACACACACACACACACACACACACACACACACACACACACACACACTCGTCCATCAGCTGTGCAGACATGAGTTGAATGCGAGTGATGGAAGGTCGCGTCGTCTACACTCCCCCTTCACTGGGGATAAGAGGGTTCCTGGGGACCTAAACCTCTTACACACGTGGTTGTCGGACCCATAATATGTCTATAGTGTTACAGTCTTTACTGACATGGTAGAGCCTTCTAGTTGTTACTGAGATGGGTAAATGACTCGTTGTGTTCGGTCCTCTGCTCTGTCTTGGACACTATGATTGTCACTGTACGACACCTTCCATCCCCCTCGACCCCTCCCCATTCAAGAGAACGAACCACATATTCCAGATGCATAATTTGCATATACCTCCTGACGATGGCGTCGGAGGCTCATCTGTTCTCTCATCTGTGTCTCGGGCCAGGATCCTTGAATCAGGCTTCTTAAGGATACGACCCCGTAGACAAATGTGTTCTATGAACCTTCTGACCTGGCTAGTTAGGGAAGTTCTCTCTTGTGGGCTTTGGACATTTTCTTATGCAACTGATACAGGAAGAAGATTTAAGCTCTATATTAACCGTTTCTTAGATACTGGTGTAGTAAAATGGCTCTTTGCAAATTTTACGCCACTGAATGTCGAGAGTTCGACTCTAACCAGACACTGTTCTTCGTGTTGTATGTCCTAGACTTTGCTCGTGTCTCTTCATCCCCTCGAGGTTGTCAGATTTGAACCTCAGGTTGTCTACATTGTCGTTACCTTCGACAACTTGTCCCTTCTTATGTAACAGAAGCTCAAATGTTAATCATTATCCACTCTTTTTCTCGGTAGAGGATGTTAGCTGACACAGACCTCCGTTGGATGCTGTGTGTCTGTGTGTTGATTGATGGTTTACATCGGAGACGACATGTATGACAGACGAAATACAGTTCAGGATGCATCATCATTACTGTATTGAACTCCTCAGTGATGTGAGTTAAGAGGATCGTCATTACTACAGCACACGGGACCTCCTGCGATACTCTTGAGACATGCCTGCACCTACTTTGAAGTTGTCTGATATTACCTCATTAATCACGAAGGTTGATTTCAGCCTTGAGAGTCACCAGAGAGGCGCTTGGAGTTACTGATGCTTCGTGCTTGAGATAGCAGGCGTCAGTAGCGATGGCCAGTTCATCGTGGCCCAGATGCATCTCTGGGTGCTGGATATCGGAGAGACGCATCATGCACCTGCTGAACGCACGCCCCCCCACTCAGGACTACGAAGCGTTGTCCGTCCGGCAGATGATATGATCACTGTATAGATCCGTCATCTGCAGTATGGTTCTCGACTTGAGAATCTCTCCAGTGGTGAAATATGAAGATGCCAGACTGCTGTTGTCCACGAGTACTTTGCTTTATCTTCTTTCTTCTCGTTTCATGCGCACTGTGACGAGATGCACGTATATCCATAAGGATGGCTGTTTCCACTGTGAGGGAAGGAGGAGTGCCAGTATTCCGCACGATTTATCAGGTCCCGTAGCTTTGGTCGCGTGTGTCATCCCGATGTGCACACTCCTCTTCAACTAACTCGAGTGGTCAGATCTTACTCTGTAAGTGACGGCATCGCCGATTTTACCCGTCATCCATCGTCACTCCTCAGCTTCCTCATCAACAGTTACACCTCAGCCTCTTCATAAGCAGTTACTCTTCCTCCTCAACATCAACAGTGACTCCTCAACCTCCTTAACAGTGACCCCTCAGCCTCCTCCTCAACTTCTCAACTTCCTTAACAGTGACTCCTCAGCGTTCTTAACAGTGACTCCTCAGCCCCCTTAACAGTGACTCCTTAGCCTCTTCAAAGCGACTCCTTAGCCCCCTTAACAGTGACTCCTCAGCCTCCTCCTCAACAGTGACGTGAGAATTTGAGATTAGATTTGGAACTTTTATCATGTGCTGTGAAGTGTCAAGCCATTAGGTCAAGCACAGTCATGACAAGTGTTGATTTCGGTACCATCACAAGTGTACATTAGAGGGATAGTCTCATTCTGTAAGTAAACTTGACCGTCCTTAAATATGGTTCATCGAAGTTAGTATTGCCGGAGTCTAATATCAATTATGCTATTTGTCCTCCCATTGTAAAACAGCCTGTTGTTTATCCTCATCCAGTTGGCGATGGATCTCATTGTGTAAACACTTGTTGATTTAAGATTGATGCCTTTTACACCATCTTTAACCTGTGCATTATCTCGGCAGTGGTATGTAAACCATGTCCAGTGTGGAAGGTCCAGGATGTGGTCAGTGAAGGCAGACGCTTTTGTCTGTCAGCGTTGACCATGCACCGAGGATGTCTAGATGGTCACACCACTCTCCAAGCAGAGTAACTGGTCGTGTTCCATAACCTCTTGCTTATAGCGTGGGTAGTGTTCTATTCCTCTGGTATTGCCGGAGCGTTGAAGAACGTTCTGTGATCCGAAGCGCCAGTTTACCGGAGAGTTTGACAGCAGACAACGGAGTCAGCCAGGGTGGTCATAACGGAGTGGGAAGAGCCAAAAGTGCAGATGGGAAATCCACATAGTTTCTTTTTTTCGTATGTTAGCATACCCTAGCTTGAGCCAGGTACCTGTTCTATCGACCAGCTATTTGGGGTGGATGAACAGCTAGGTTGACTGTGGACTGACTGCTGCAACTAGGGTTCGAACCGATTGGCTTGACCTTGGGTGGCTTGTGAATGCGTCACGGTCAGGAACACTAGACGGTACACCACGGAAGCTTAACAGATCCAACACTACGAGGAATCAGTATATTGCTTTAGCTAAGGCGCTCGTTAAGCTTGCTGAATACATTGCCTCCTGCTCACAGAATAAGCAGAGTCTGTACTTCCCATTAAGTTGAATATTGTGTCCGTACCTAGCCAGTAGGGCCTATTCATTACACACTCTAAGATGGAGTCTCTGACATTGATTCGGAAACGTAAAGACCATAAATTCCAAATGGCTGGAGATCACGTCGTTAATGCGCTTCGCCCTCATGGTCTTCCTGAACAGACTGCCCTCCTGCCAACGTAACTTTTTCTGTCGTTTTTATACCAGGAGATACAACGTGAATCCTCTCTTACTTGTCTGGTGTTGCATCGACCAGATATGTTTCAGTGGCACTCGGGAAGTCTGGGCGAGTGTTGCTTACGAATCTCTGCGTCATGGCACATAATATATATATGTACCCGACACACCTAAGATTAGCCAACAGGACGCGAAGGACCGTTCCTAATGATGGCGTCTTTCAAGCTCTTGTGAGTCCATGATCAGACTCCTGTGGTCGGTAGCTCTGTGCCTGGGAGGAGTATCCTTGGATGATCCCCTGTGGCCCTAGGGGATATGAGGGATGAGGCAGGTGCCTCTTGAAGGATCACCAGTGGATCATTAACGTCGTTAAGATATCAAACTGATGTGCATCTCGACCTCCCTATGCAGATCTCTCAAGCATCGTCAGCTCTCATCTTGGTTACGACCCTCAAGCAATGTCCTTACGTGCTTGACGCTATCTATGCTTGCAGTCGCTGGTGCCGTGATCCCCTCCAAAGACTTCATTTGACCACTTCTTGACTCGGTGGAAATCTGGCCATGTGGGTCGAAGACTTCATGACCTTCGCTGCTATGCTAGTTGTTGCTGGGTTACCTGCGCTTGGTAGCACCGGTCACAACATTGGCGTTGTGTGATTCCTTTTTTTTTTCCATTTTTGGAAGCTGAGGTTGAGGGATTCCTCGGCCTCCCTCCCCTTCGCTGATAGATGGTGTCATGCGTGCATGGCTTAGGAGTTGTCTTGGTCTGGCTTGTTTTTGGGGCTCACATCCGCGCCTCGGTCGCGGTGCAAGTGCTTTGGACGCTCGTGGGACAAGCAGCTCTCGGTTGTTGTGCTGGTTGTAGATACGACTGTCTTCAGTGCTGCCAGGCAAAAACAGTGGATGTACCGAGTCGCCTGCAGTGGGAGGGAGATTCATGCATTCAACTGAGCTCTCCCACTCTCCCGCCAAGGGACATAGATCCCTCGCATTGTGACCACTCAGCACTTACAAAGAGCATTCGCACTCAGCGTCGCCTACACTGGACAATCTTCTTTTAAACTCTTAAGGCTTATATTGACTTGTTATTCTAATGTAAATTTGACATAGCTTGTGGTTGAGAATATGTTCACTTTCGTATTCTTGCCCAACATTTTTTAGTGACTTTGAGGATGAATCTTACGACATTGACAAGTGTAAGTTGGCTACAGATGTATGTGGACCATTCACCTGGCCTTGAGGCACCGTCTTGATGCTCATGGTACTGTACGCCGGCCTCTGTTGCTTAATGACTTCAGCCTGACGCGATTGTGTCTCAACTCCTTTTTAAGTATATCTACCGATCCTCAGCAAGACTGGAGGATCCTGGCCCAGTCTCTCTCTCTCTCTCTCTCTCTCTCTCTCTCTCTCTCTCTCTCTCTGGAAAATTGTCTTTGTGCTGGAATGCGGCCGAAAGTAATTCTATTGTCCATTCCACTGAAGTCGCCCGCTTCCGGGAGCTTCCCGCTTGGCATTCTTGAGTCATTGGTGATGATAACATGGAATATTGTCGTATCCAGGTGACCAGTATTCGTCATGTTATTCACAGATTCAATAACAAAATTTGTAGAACCACTTTCCCGATGATTGCTTAGGATAATCTGTTGCTTGAAGTGTACTGCAGTAAGATCTTTCAATTGTTTCATTAGATTCTCCCTTCCTTCATATCAATGACGTCTTTTTCATTCTCCCAGTAGACCTCTTGATGCACGACTGGTTCAGTGTATACTTCCATACCCTTCACGAAGCATAGATTGCTCCAGTATCGAACATTTCAGATCAGCATCACCCCTCGCAGTCAGAACGAGCAAAAGCACAGAGAGAACTTTAATTTTGCGAGCTCTCTCTCTCTGAGACAGTATCTGCTGTGGTTCTGTCCCATATTTACGACGGAATATTGAAGGGGCATTTGCCCCAAGAGGTTCGGTATTCGTAAGATTTTCCTGATTCAGGTAAGATCCTGCCGAGGCTTCAGCATGGAGAGACTGAGCCTCCGAGAGGAAGTCACAAGCCGCTTACAGTGAGGTCTCGTGTCCGCCGTGTGTCCCTGGCTGAGGACACGCGCTGTGTTAGTTTGACTTTTCTTTCGTCTGTCGGAGAGATACATCTCTCATTCACCCTGGCGGTGTTGTCAAGCTTTGCCTCGCTAGTGTTTTCCTGGTGGTGCAGACCTGTGTAAAGCAACTGGGGACGTTTCCAACACCAGAGGTTCAGTCCATCCACGTCAGAAGCTAATCATAATTGGGGGAACACGGGTATAGTCTTCGCCCCTTGCGCTCTCTCTCTCTCTCTCTCTCTCTCTCTCTCTCTCTCTCTCTCTCTCTCTCTCTCTCTCTCTCTCTCTCTCTCTCTCTCTCTCCCATAATTGGTTTTGCAAGTATTAATAAGCACTCCACGTCCCCACCTGCGAGATGACTGCAGACCTGCATCAACGCTCTCGCGTCTTGAGCTGGCTGGTTGTATGCATGTGTTGTGTGTGTGTGTGTGTGTGTGTGTGTGTGTGTCTGTCTGTCTGTGTGTGTCTGTGTTTGTGTGTTTGTGTTTAGTAAGTTGTTATCTGGCATATATGATTAATTTCAAAATACAGTCGTACGGAGAACCTAAGAACGGTGTTTGCAAGTGGGGCCATTTTTCGTTTGTTCTTGATGTTACATGGCCGAAGTGGGATAGGCGACCGGGTATGAAGAAAATAAGGAATAGTGGCTCCTGCCTGCGTTGAGAGTGTGGGAAATCGTGGTTGAGGTAGAATTTTTTTTCCAAATGAGTCTAATCTATGCCTTAGATTAGGTGTGGATTAACTGGTAGCAATGGGGCTCCTGGGAAACATGCAGAAGGCTGCCTAGATGATTAATCTCATAGAAGGGTAATAGTTCCCATCTGTCGTAGGATCACAAGCCAAGTAGCAAAACCAACCAGGGGAAGAGAATATTGGAGAAAGGTGATATTCTCGTTCTGTAGCAGCCAAATAAAACAAGCAGCTAAACCAACGAGGGGAAGAGGATATTCTAGAGGGATGAGGTTATCTTCGTGTAACAGCTGCATAAACCAAATAGCAAAACCAGTAAGGGGAAGAGAATATTATAGAAGAGTAATATTCCTTCGTATAGCAGCTGCATAAACCAAGTAGCAGAACCAACAAGGGAAGAGAATATTCTGTGCTTAATACTCACAGCAGAGTATTCATAGCATCAGGCACTAGAGCAACATAGTCACATGATCAGTGTACAGTCAGTGTTGTGCATTAAGGCTTATTGCCCCGGCTCATGATTACCTCGAGGTAAACCACAGACGTAGCCACAGTCTCAGTCACTATTGTGTGTCAGTCACTGTTATGTATACCATGTCCACATATCAGTGCATAGCGACGACGAGTTATTATTTTTTTTTTCTATAGAGATCGGCATGGCGCCAGTGAAGCCCATCTTGGGTGATAGCAGAAAAATTAAGAGAGATATAGAAAGTAGAGATTAGTCAGCGCTCCGTAAGTGCCTGTTGACCTGACCGTTCGGGGAAGAAAGGTGTTTTGAGGAGAGGAAGAGAAACCGACAGCTCAGCTGTTTGGAAGAAGGAAGAGACATAATAACAGAACCTTTCCTAAAGATGCGACACTTGCACTGTAAAAGATGACAAAGAAAACTGGAGGGAAAATGCTTTGCATTATCAGGACGATGGGGAAAAAAAATTGCTAATCCTCATCTTCCGAAAGTGTCGCAGTGAAAGTTGGAAAACAACGTCATCAAACTTCTGAGCAGTAGACGAAAAGTTTGATATCAAAAGTCGGCAAGAACGCGAAGGCTTGGGATATTCTGTTACCAAGGGTCTGAGAATTATACACAGGTTCTGGTCGCTTCATTGAGGGGCATTGTAAACATCCATCGAAACCCAAATGAAACACACACTCACCAATTAATCTGTCATACGTGGTAACATACATTGGCCTTAAAATAAGATCTTTAAGTATTTACAGATCGAGCTAAGCACGTAGGCATTTGCAGACTCCACAGCAACTCAGAAAGCTAGACAGACAGCTACGCGTCGGTACGCAATCACAACCTTCGCTGTGGACGTGTGTGGAGGACTAACGTATGATAACGATACAAATAAATACCTCAAGAGATGTGTCAAAAGTTTTGGTTACGATGAGTGAAAACCTCAGAATGCTTATCACTCTCACCAAATACCACCAAATATGAGACAACAAAAACTAGAAAAAACTGATATTGAATGCTGCTTAGATATTCTGAGTCCAGCTGCAAATATTATCTCTCTAGGTGATCTCAACCCAACACACACAAAGTATAAGAAAGAAAATATAGATCTTGCTGGTAATACAAATGAACAGCTGAACAACAGGATTCACAAACCGTAGAAGCGAAATGTTAGAGTACTGAATCTTTCCTTTGGTTATCTGTCGTTTGTGATGATAGCATGTGTTCCTCTCTATGGCCATATCTATGTATGTTGTTGACTGTACACAAAGACGTGCGAAGCGATGGCTTAAAAAGTCCGGGAGATGTCAGAACCTCCATGGCAGTTCAAAACGATTTGGATCCTGTCGGGGTGAAGGAACTCGCCTTTGTTCTTTCCTGTGCGTGACTGCTTAAGATCTTGCATTCTGGTTTCGTAGAACTGCCGTCCTTGTTCCGCGGTTATCTTGGTTCTTCCTGGGTTGGCTCCTCTTTTACCCTCCCTGCTTCATCTCTCCGTGCTTTTACTTGCCTCGAGGGAAGAGACCCAGACATCCTGATCACACGGCTTGTTTACCCTAGCCGAGATATAAAGACCATTGTCTGGGTGCTGGTGGTGCTGGTCTGAGCGAGGGTTTTAGCGTTTGTGAACTTCTTTGTAGTTCCCAAGATGGTCATGGGGAAGTGTTCCAATTATTTGATTTCCCTCTGGTTCGTCAAACTGTGTTGGGTTCAGGTTAGAGAGCACACACTGCGCTTCAGGAGGGATGTTCTCAGAGATGATGTTCATGAGGTCAGTATGGACAACACGGGCAAGGGTTTTTACCTGTCCGTGAGAGGAGTGAATTCCTCTGTATTTTCTGTAGTCTACCCTGCAGCTTCTGTTAGCAAGTGTCACAATAGTGGCGTCTCTGAGGCAAGGTGATACTTCCTTATTCATCCCAGGTGTTGACTGTAATGGAGTGGAATGTTTTCAGTGCACTTCTAACCACAGATTAAAAGATCTCTGCTAGAATTCCTTCTTGGCCTGCAACCTATTCATCTTTTGATGGCTGTGACATCTGTATACTTTCCAAGTTTGCCCACACTAATATGTAAATGTCTTGATATCTTTCACAATCCCAAACAACCTGAAAGGGGCCCAGTGGTCTGTTGCTGTTTGAATTCCTTTGTATTCCTTGTATTCACCTCTACCGTCAGTCAGGCTCTCTATGGACGACTTTTAGTAATATTTGGTGTAGGACTGAGGATTCTGCAGTGGGGTCTTATTCAAAAAGCAGTCAAATTTCCCACCCATATATATGTGCGCCATGCCGACCTTGCCCATGATCAGCGCGCGCTGCTCCTTTGACAGATGGCAAGAAAGGAACAGATTCCTATAAAGCGATTTTAGGGAAGAGAACATTTTACGATTGCTGGTGATTTTGCAATGTTTAGGAACTTTACCTCCCATTGTCCATCACTCACCGTAGGTTGCTTTAGATTGAAGGTGCTTGAAATGAGTCTTTTCCGGCAATTTAAGTTGGTCCATCTTTTTAAGCCATAAAGTTATAGTTATTTTCCTCCACTATGTCGTCAGACTAGCTAGCTTCGGTGCACTCTGGAACTAACCACGTTCATGAGTTCGGTGATGACCTTTTAATCTGGTTTACTGATCGTGAGGGAGTTTAACAACTCGTCAAGCTCCTGTTGGAACTGTTCTCCGTAGCCGATGTCATTAAGACCAGCAACACCCACGAGAGATCTTGACTGGTGTGGAACCCTTGTGGTGTGTTGGAGCAATATGGAGGCCAGCTGTTAGACTCGGATTAACCCATGGTCAGTCTTTCAGGCTGGCGGCCATGCAAGGCTCTGGTGACGTTCAATTCCTGGATTTGATTTGTGCCATCACGATTGACGACATGATGAAGCCACTTCTAGTGGTCGGACCTTGGGTGACTTCAAATTGCCTCATACTTCTCTGCTTGCTTAAGAGAGTGTTTGAGCTCAGGAGTCTGTGCCCACTACTATTACTCGAGAGGTGTAAGTAATCGTTGTTCGTCACTCCTAAGCCATAAGTTCCCGTCATCTTCTATCCACTGAATGCCGTCCTTAACCATACGGACGTTGGCGCACGACGAGAGTCTGTCTTTCGTTGATGTGAACTTGATTTGTGTTGTATAAGCTGAGTAAAAAAACAAAGTTTCCACCATCTGAGCTTCGAAAAGTTGATATTGACTTGATGGAATCGATTCAGTAGAAACTGGAGGTTTAATGGGACACTCATTGATGTCTTTAGGAAGGTCTGGCGTCTCTTTCAAATGAGCCAATTTATTTGCAAGGCGAACTCCATGAATGCCGCCACCTTCATATGCTGCTTCACCGAATCTGAGGAAAGTGTGGCCACATTTTAGCTCACTCACAGAGCGTAGAGCGGTCAACACTAAACATTATGAATATACGGAATGGGTAGGTCAAGTATATCGCGTTGAGTAACTGTGCACTGTAAATATAGTTACCCACAAAGAATGTCTCAGCATTCTTATCCAAAGTATGTGCCGCCTCGTGAATAAAAACACGTTCCATCATAGGAATAATACCAAACTACTGATATGGTAAATATGTTCTTTTGGCCAATACTGTCTGGCCCGCCAAGTGGTAAGGACAACCATGACACGTAGATGAACAAGATAGACAACATTGTAACTGGCAAAAGCAAGGCCAGGCGGATGACTGACAAATATCCCAGACACGGATAACGGAACATCGATCCGTACCTTCCTGCGAAATAAGACAAGAGGAGATAACTACCATCCTGGTGCAAATGGGACGGGACACAAGACACCACGACAGTCAAACGAGGGCAGTATGTCACAGGACTGATTAGAACACTCCCATAACAACGCGTCAGGCAATAGATGTGACACCTCTGGTACCTGCCAACATAGAAACACGAGCCTCAGGAAGCAGGACGTACTGAAAGAGCTGGTCTCTTTGATAGGGTCACTCACCCTCAAAATGGGTGAAGTGGGAGTGTTAGATATCACGGCTGAACGCTATGGTTATTCCAGGAAGAAGGAAGCAGCCAAACACGAGCTCGCAAGACTACAACGAACATCTGAGGGACATCGTAAGATATCCTACCAAGGTAAGCTTGAAAACCAGCTCCACACATCATCTGTAAGTGGAAATGGTTGAGAAACCAAACCACAACGTCGCTGGAAGTAGTTCAGAAGAATATCTGCACAAAATTGTTACTTTATGTGAGCACGAAGTTGTTATTCTGATTATGTGACGGTGTCGAGTAATCCTTAGCTGACGAGATGAATGTGGCTGATTTGAGATGCACTCCAAACATGTTTCAGAATAAGTGAGAAAGGAAAGATTAAAAAAGTTCAAAGCAGAGAAGAGAGAGAGAGAGAGAGAGAGAGAGAGAGAGAGAGAGAGAGAGAGAGAGAGAGAGAGAGAGAGAGAGAACTGTGTTCCTTTTTTAATATGCAAATACGATTTGGAGATCCTGTGAAAGAGACAAAGTTTCACCGTGAAGAGAGATATTGTTAACATACGCTTTCTTCCAGGACCAGAGAGAAGAAGGATGTAGTTAACATGCACGTTTTTCCTGGACCAGAGAGAAGGATATTGTCGACATACGGTTTCTTCCGCGACCAGATTCCAGGAAATCATTCTTAGTAAATGCGAAGTATTTTTATCAAAGGCATTATATATATATATATATATATATATATATATATATATATATATATATATATAAGGGGATAAGAGTGAGTGCTCAAATTACAGAGGTATAAGTTTGTTGAGTATTCCTGGCAAATTATATGGGAGGGTATTGATTGAGAGGGTGAAGGCATGTACAGAGCATCAGATTGGGGAAGAGCAGTGTGGTTTCAGAAGTGGTAGAGGATGTGTGGATCAGGTGTTTGCTTTGAAGAATGTATGTGAGAAATACTTAGAAAAGCAAATGGATTTGTATGTAGCATTTATGGATCTGGAGAAGGCATATGATAGAGTTGATAGAGATGCTCTGTGGAAGGTATTAAGAATATATGGTGTGGGAGGCAAGTTGTAAGAAGCAGTGAAAAGTTTTTATCGAGGATGTAAGGCATGTGTACGTGTAAGAAGAGAGGAAAGTGATTGGTTCTCAGTAAATGTAGGTTTGCGGCAGGGGTGTGTGATGTCTCCATGGTTGTTTAATTTGTTTATGGATGGGGTTGTTAGGGAGGTGAATGCAAGAGTTTTGGAAAGAGGGGCAAGTATGAAGTCTGTTGGGGATGAGAGAGCTTGGGAAGTGAGTCAGTTGTTGTTCGCTGATGATACAGCGCTGGTGTCTGATTCATGTGAGAAACTGCAGAAGCTGGTGACTGAGTTTGGTAAAGTGTGTGAAAGAAGAAAGTTAAGAGTAAATGTGAATAAGAGCAAGGTTATTAGGTACAGTAGGGTTGAGGGTCAATTCAATTGGGAGGTGAGTTTGAATGGAGAAAAACTGGAGGAAGTGAAGTGTTTTAGATATCTGGGAGTGGATCTGGCAGCGGATGGAACCATGGAAGCGGAAGAGGATCATAGGGTGGGGGAGGGGGCGAAAATTCTGGGAGCCTTGAAGAATGTGTGGAAGTCGAGAACATTATCTCGGAAAGCAAAAATGGGTATGTTTGAAGGAATAGTGGTTCCAACAATGTTGTATGGTTGCGAGGCGTGGACTATGGATAGAGTTGTGCGCAGGAGGATGGATGTGCTGGAAATGAGATGTTTGAGGACAATGTGTGGTGTGAGGTGGTTTGATCGAGTAAGTAACGTAAAGGTAAGAGAGATGTGTGGAAATAAAAAGAGCGTGGTTGAGAGAGCAGAAGAGGGTGTTTTGAAATGGTTTGGTCACATGGAGAGAATGAGTGAGGAAAGATTGACCAAGAGGATATATGTGTCGGAGGTGAAGGGAACGAGGAGAAGAGGGAGACCAAATTGGAGGTGGAAAGATGGAGTGAAAAAGATTTTGTGTGATCGGGGCCTGAACATGCAGGAGGGTGAAAGGAGGGCAAAGAATAGAGTGAATTGGAGCGATGTGGTATACCGGGGTTGACGTGCTGTCAGTGGATTGAATCAAGGCATGTGTATGGGGGTGGGTTGGGCCATTTTTTTCGTCTGTTTCCTTGCGCTACCTCGCAAACGCGGGAGACAGCGACAAAGCAAAAAAAAAAAAAAAAATATATATATATATATATATATATATATATATATATATATATATATTCCTATGAGTCCACGGGGAAAAATGAAACACGATAAGTTCCCAAGTGCACTTTTGTGTAATGATCACATCATCAGAGGAGATACAAAAAAGAAATATAAGTCAGTTGATATACAACGAAGAGACGTAGCTAGGACTCGTATCATAAACTTATTATGTGGACAAGAAAGGGAATTCTTTACAGATTTTATCAACGATAAGGCTATGCAATTTGTATAGACCTTCACTAATATTAAGGTTATAATTCTTTGTGTATTCAATAATAGAAGATTCAATGATATTTCTCATTGTACTGGAGTTAGAGTTAATAACTGAGATGGCATTACTCCGGTCAATACAGTGATCATAGTTTTTAACGTGATTAAACAAGGCATTTGATTCTTGTCCTGTTCTTATACTATATTTATGTTGCTTAAGATCTTACAGAAAGATCCTTACCAGTCTGCCTAACATACAGCTTATCGCAATTTCTACATGGCACTTTATAGATGCATCCAGGAGAATTTTCTGGTGAGTTCCCGATTAAGATATTTTTTATAGTATTATTGTTGCTGTAGGTAACATTTACATTAAAGGATTAAAGCAACATGGGAAGTAAAGTAAAATTATTATTGAAAGTGAGAACTAAAAGATTTTTGGTGTCAATGGAAGGTTTGGGTTCAACTCTATAAAATGATTTCTTTGCAAACTTGAGGGATTTATCAATGAAAGACCTACGGTACTTTAACTTAGATCCAATAGAATATATCTTCTCAAACTCATCAATATACTCTGGACTGCAAATATGTAATGCCTTAATGAACATAGATTAGAACGATGATAATTTAACTCTGTCATGCTAAGGTGAGTAATAATTGATATATGAGCATACGTTGGTAGGTTTTCTGTATGTGCTAAACTTAAACTTGTTTCCTTGTCTATAGATAGTGCAATCTAAAAATGGTAACATACCATTATTTCATTTTCTACAGTAAATTTGATGGAAGTTACTGAATTGTTAAGTAAGGGGAGAAATGTTTGTAAATTTTCATTTGTTGGCTAAGGCAAGGAAAAAGTGTCGAGTTTAGCATATATAGAAAACCTACCAATGTATGCTTTAAAATTGCTTGGGGACAAATTAATAGTTCTTCGTGTTAGAAATTAAGACAGAATCATTGACGTTGCTTGTGGCATAATCAGCAGAGGGGTATAGGATAAGGTGATTTTCAAGATCTATGGTGTGATCATTTTCATGACAATGTTTACCGATCGCATGTTTGTGGTCATCCCTGTGTGCTCCATGACGGTCCCAATAACACATCTCCGTTTTAGTTTTCCCTTTCCGGCGTATATGAATATTTTCACACGCCTTGTATTGGACGGCGTAAACACTCCTAAGTAGGCCAAGTCATGCAACATAACATATTCGGTCGGGACTGAGGTGTAAGTGGTAGAAGACCTCTGAGTGAGAAATATATGCCGAAGTGGGTGAAGGCACTTGCATACATCACAAGATTACGTCCAGTTCTTGCATACGGCTCTGTTACATGGAGCCCTACTCTATAGTGCGGCAGAGACGTGCACATCGTAAAGATATTGGTACTCATATATGTATTATATATAGACAACATGGATAAGTAAAGTTGGAAAAGAAAGGATCAGATGACATATTCTGAAGATGGGGCCAGTGAGGGATCTGAGATGCTCAGCAGTTGACAGGCTATTGGCCTCATGAAAGGATGAAAGAAAAGCATTAAGATTGATGGAGAATACAAGCATTTTTCTGTCTTTGTTACATAGTTCTGTCCTGCACCGTTCTGTATAGACATCAGGTACCTGTATGATATGAGCTGTCTTCGTGGTTCTCCTATACCAAACTCTGCACTGGAGTTTTCTGATGCTTTGAGAACATTTATTACCCAATTTCCAACTGTGTATTCACTTGCATGTGAGACCTGAAATGTAACCAGTATCTTTACATGAAAGAAAAATAGATAAAATCCCTTCAAAGAAACTTGTTGCTCGAGCAAGTCTGCCGGTATAAGATGTCTTGTGAGTAGTGTGTCGTATCTGCTTCTGGAAAAAGGATTTATGTGGGAAATGTTTGTGGTGGAATGCGTAGGTATGTAGAAAACCTAGGCAGATCCCGTTCATAGAAGCCTTTTCATAGGAGAGTCTATATAAGGAGTGTAGCATGGAGCAGGATCTTGTACAGTTATTTACTCCCAATATCTCTCATTCTCAAAAAGAAAAAGACTTACACATGAGCCACTGGGCAAATGTGCTGTCAGTCTTTCCCACGTACTCTCTCGCTCTCTCTAGCAGCAGCAGCAGCAGTAGTAGAAGCAGTGAGTGAAGCTAGAATACGATATTGCTGGTGGTGGTGGTTTTGGACAAAGCTGAAGTGATGACCGGGGGAAGGATGTGCGGGTGCGGGAAGATAGGGGACAAGTGGTGCTGCGACGCTGGGCGGACTGTGACACGGGGATGAGATGAGTGTGAAGCAGACTCGACTGCGATGCTGGTTCGAGCTGGTGTCGTAACCGTGGGTTCATAAGCTCATGGTTTTATGTTGACAGTGCTGAAAATGGGAAGTGGTGTGATTGTGATGATTGGATGAGGCTTTGGTAAGGCTGGAGAATACTTGCCCTCACGAAATATGGACTGTTACTCTCCGATCTCATCTCTGGAAGTGGTATTTTGGAGTGATACATAAAGATGTTAGATGTTGATGTAATGATGCTTGTACTGAATCCACCAGCTGACTCCTCCTAGTCAGTAAATGACTGACAATTATACATACGTTATATTATTTTGTGGGCGGACAAACATATTTTATTGAGGAGGTCGTCGATAGATGTTTACAGGGAGTTGACTACTTAGGAGGCATTACGTTCCTATAAGATGTATGCAACAGGAACTTTTACAGCTATGTGAGTCTTGGGCATAATCCATGCAGTTGCATGAGGGACATTAGGTAACACTTTGTCGTATAGCGTCTGGATTTCAAACAAAAAAGTTCAGTATACTTTGAACGTGTGAGAAATTCAGCTGTAGTGTCATCCACGCCATCTGCTTTGCCACACTTCATCTTACGCAAGGCTTTCGCCACCTCTTGTCTTTTCACCTAACTATTTGCCGTGGTTTCTCCTTTGCGTGACTCCACGTCTCGAACACAGCATCTTTCTCAGTTAATAGTCCTGCAGAATACTAACCCCATCCTCTCTTCACTTTTGCTTTACCTCTTACAACGTCTCTTCACTGATATTCCATTTCTTCTCTTGTTCTCTTCATAGTATTCGCTTCCTTCCGAGACATTACTTCTACCTGCAAGTTCATCAATGCTCCCTCACCCTAACTCTGTTCTGCCCTCTTTTTCAGCCTCTGCGCCTTGCTCTTAACTTCCTGCTGCTTCCTCTTGTATATATCCCAATCACTCGCACGCCTTCCCCACAAATAATGCTCATACACGTCTCTTTTTCTAACAAAACTTTTTTCGCCTCGCCACTCAGTACCGTTTCTCACGTCCCTACACCCTACCTAATACATGCCACACCTTTTGCCATTCTCACCCAATCTCTTTTGGTATCTCCACACGCGAGCCTCCTCTCCAAGCTCAATTATTTTCACCATCCTCTTCCCTCCCATATCTTCTCCTATGTACGTCCGAATCCGAGATGGCTACAATTGGGGCATAGAATTGGAATTACCCTGTCGGCTGCCACCATGAAATCAGAGATGGATTGCAGGTAAGGATGATGTGTGAAAGTAGAGGACTATACATACATGTGGTATGTGGCTCAAGAGAAAGAAGATCGTACGGAGAGAAAGGAGCGCAGTAAGGTTGTGTGGAGAAGCAGAAGGACTTCGAAGGTTGGTGTGCGGAGGCAAAGGGACTGTATCGTGTGGTGTGGGCATGGAAGAGGGAGGTGTAGGTTGTGTAAGTAATTACATAGTAAGTTAATAGGGACGTGGGCTCTACAGTGAGGGTGACCTAATAGACTGAGGCTGTATTTTGGGGAATGACGTATTGTATAGATAAAAGGGGGAGAGAGATGCCTATAGAGAGGCCAATGGAGGATTATGTGCGTAATCAGGATAATTAGCTATTGAAAAGGTAAATGTGTAGTGTTGTTGTGGAGGAGAAGTGTTCACTGCGCAATATGGAGACGAGGTCACAGACATGCGGAGATGAGAGCCTGCCAGTTGCTCTGGTGATGAAGGGATGTGAGCAATCAGAATATTAGAAAGGTTTAAGCAATCGGAATATTAGAAGGATTTAAGCAATCAGAATATTAGAAGGATTTAAGCAATCAGAATATTAGAAGGGTTTATTCCTTGATTACTTTTACACAAGAGTGACACAATACTCGATACACCTTTTTTTTTTTTTTGAGGTTTTCTCTTTACTGACTGCCGGCTATTTACAATTTGTTATAATATCACAGGAGTTTAATTTCCGTGTAATAGGCGTGAAATTAGATAGATTTCGTCGACGGAATAAATCGCTACTAGTCAGGGGACTGAGCATAGATTACGTTATAATTAAATCTTCTCATTTCACTTAAAGTACAAAGACATCGTTGCAATTATGACAGAAAATTTCGGTATGTGCATCTAACAAAAGCCTATAGCCTATATGGAGCCGGCAATATAACTATACCTCATCAGTATGTTGAAGCATATCTTGAACGGATCATATTCACTTCAGAATGCAAGAAAAAGTATGTTGGTTACTTGGTTGGTTATTTGGGGCCTCGGGCCTCTATCGACTGCCAGTGTCATCGAGGCCACCAACTTCGTTATAACCCTCAGTCAGAAAGTCTTGCTACACTGAGGGCGCAGTATAGTCCTAATACCTCACACACTCCCATTGCATGTACGATCGTGGGGTATATAGTGCCATGTTTCTCCGTGTTCTTTGTCTTCATAGCCACTTGTCCGTTTCTCATGCCTATTTACATTTTAGTGATACCCTTGTTGGTGGTGAACAAGATGGATCTAGGAAGAGAAGAGGATGTACACGTCAGACATTGCACATGAGTTCTAGGGACAGCATATGGTAAAGTGTATAGAAAAGAACTATGTGGTGTTCTTACTCGTAATGGTGAGTATAGCTCACTTTCGAATACTGCTGAGAGGTATCCTAATGAAAGCATTGCTTGTGTGACTGCTTGTATGTGGTAGAATGAGTGTGTGAGGTGAAATGAATACGGGAGTAAGAGATTCTGGGATGAGAGTGAGGTGAGGCGAATGTTGTGTAGTTGTTAATTGTGGAGGAACAGAATGGTGCGAGTGGGTGCTTTGGAATGAATGTGGGAGTGCATCGTGGTTCTTTTGTGTCACTCCAGTTATTCGGCGCTCTTTCGAATGGAGCATTTCATGAGAGTAAAAGTAGGTTGACTGCTGTGTTATTGTTGACCTTGGAGGAACAGAATTTAAGCGGCAGCAGGTGTTGTTTGCAGATGGTGCCGTGTTGCTAGGCTGATCAAAGGAGGAATTGGAGAGAATAGTTGGTCACTACTTTGATGAAGTATTTAGGAGGTAGAAGCTGAAAGGGAATAAGAACGTTGATCGTTGGGAGATCACAGTGTAAGAACAGGTTACATGGGCAGGAGCTGATGGTTGTGGACGACTTTAAGACCTTGGAAGTGAAGTCTAGTAGAGATGGCAAAAGGAAACTTGATATGGAATTGATAGTCAAGCAAGGGAGAAAACGCACTGAAAGGTATGAAACTTGCTTGAAGGTGCACTTGTCCCAATTATGATACTCGAATGTACAGCCCGCGTTTATACAGGTCAGATGGAAGGTAAGATCGGTACAGATGGAAAACAAGCATTATAGATGGAATTAGGAGAATAGATAGAAACAAGAATGAAGATGTGAGAATGTTATTTGGTTTGAAGATGTGATTAGAAAGATGACTTGTGATATGGTTAGGTTCTAGAACGATAGGCAGACGAT
This sequence comes from Panulirus ornatus, assembly GCF_036320965.1. NCBI lineage: Eukaryota > Metazoa > Arthropoda > Malacostraca > Decapoda > Palinuridae > Panulirus > Panulirus ornatus. Next base: position 12,516,171 of record NC_092250.1, read on the forward strand.
ACGTTGGTCAATATGATGTACAGAAGTACAGTGGGAGGTACACAGAGGGACAGACCTCGTAAGAGATGGATAGATGTTGTGGGGATGATAAAGGATCAGATCCAACAGACGGACGGAGGCACAATCAGTAAAGACGCGGATCTAACAGCGAATCGCATTAGTGTGTAAAGTGAAAATGTGATGATCACTTTTATAGTTATGGATACAAAGGTTTCATTCAACACACTGGACAGAGGTTGAGGCTAATGCTCGGAGGTTCTGTGCATCCTGATTCATCGGATGAAACCGGGAATAAGATAATGGTATGCCCTTTGCCATGTCGGTTATCATAACAGTGATAATAAAGTAAATTACATTTTTAAGATGACCCAGAATTTACCTGCAAGTCATTACACTTGCCATCGGAAGACTCTGCAAAACATATGCCAGTCCGAACACCAACATCCTGTCAGAACCAGTCAAGTATTAGTGTCCGTCGTCAGATCTAGTGAGGAAGCGAGAGTCTCAAAACACTGGGCCATCATCAGTAGCCTTTACTATTTAGTGATGCTTTACCCAAAGGACCTGACCACCGTGAGCCGTTCCTTTTTGTTGATGCTTCACCTGCGGGGCTAGACACCTGGGTACCGTCTGATGTTATTGTTTTATTACCTGTTGGACCCAACGTGCACTGTTGCCTTTAAAACATGATAGTCATTAACCACCAGCTTTTTGCAATGAAGCTTCGTCACTGGCCACACCATCCCGTCACAGCCATCACTCCTTCCCGCAGAATACGATCATTAACACTGTAGAAAGCCTAAAGGAATTCTGTATGTTGCGTGTCCCTCCCTCTTCAACACATGCGTGATATACATCCTCAAACGTGTCTTTAGTTGCGAGTCATGGCTTTGCACAGTAATAACAGACAGATTAGGTATTGATTCGATAATTGAATGCAATGAAGCAGGGGTCGCTCGGTATTAGATGTTGCTTTGTGATACATATGAATTATGTAATAATCCATATTATTTAGATGGCTGAATGATAGTCTGCCTATGAAATATGTAGGCATATGACACATCCTTATATAGATATAATGTTAGTCACCGCTGTATTAAGACGACAGGATAATGTTATCAAGTTGAGATATATTACCACAGTAGCAGCTGTGGAGACATGACCTCAATTTCCTCAAACGTACTTCATTCATGAATGCATACACAGACAAGTCATTGTACCAGTGACCTACAAGATGCTGAAAAGAGTCACTGATTTGGAAAGATTCTTCAGAGAGCTGAAGGGGGGGAGAGTTCTAGGAAAATTTGGAGGAAAGGTGTAAAGAAATATTTTACTGGTAAGAGAATAATTGACAGTTAGAATTCAGTGTGTAAATTTCATATGCTGCGAGAACCTAGATTTTGTCACAGCAAGGCTCGGTGCTTCATACAGGGATGATACAAGATTATCTCTATTTCCAGTAAATGTAGAATTATAATTAAACATTGACTAGACACACATACACTCCACCCCTCCATACACACACACACACACACACACACACACACACACACCACCGCTCGGCTCATCACGAATGCCTCCGGCTACCCAAACAGATCAGAAAACAAGCATTTTGTAGCACCTCATGGAGACCAGAAGGTCATTCGCTCCATCTGTTACCAGCTCTGGTGTTGGATGACCCCCTGCTGCCTCTGGTTAACTCTCTCCTGATTATGACTGTAAAGGTTTCTCCCAACGGCTTTTCTGTTACTGAGTATGATCCACAACACATACTAAACCTCTGTGTGTGTGGTTGTGTGTGTGTGTGTGTCTGTGTCTGTGTTTTATCAGCATATTCCCTCCCTGCACACAGTACTTATCATCAGTTACGTATGGAATATAGAGTACTGGCGTCATTCTTCTGTCTGTGTTCAGCTGGAAAGCAAAAACTGAAGTAGTGTAGCCATCTCTTGAGGGGTAAGAGATATTCCACCTTATTACCGTTTCGGTGATCCTATCGGAAATTTACGAGAGAGAAAAATGATACGAGGGCTTCCGTGACCTTACGTCAGACGCACTAGCCAGTCACACTCACCATGACAGGTGTGGTAGCCTGTTGTGCAGAAGGCGTTCGATCACACACCAATGTATCAGCTTCCTTTTACCCGTGACGATAATGATTAAGAACAGTGGATCAGTGAAAGTGGAGAGGAAAATGATGGATGAAATGCTGGTGATGACTCGGTTGAAAATGTTGATAGTGATATAATTACCTGATCAATGAAAATGAAGAGGAATATATCGAATATTATACTATTGGTGAGTCATTTAACCTCGGAGGCTAACATAATCTGGCCATATTCATGGTGACTACTGCAATTTCCGCTCATTCTCCAATATCCACTCTCAGCTGATCACTAGAACTCGGGTAAGAGCACCTTAAATGATTGTTGTAGTTTTTCTCTTTCACGTACGTAACCAGTGGTTGGTGTGCCAGATAAATATTCATAGCTTTTAAAGCTTGGTGGGTTCTTCAGCCAGGCTTGATCCTAGCTTCGATGCTTCGTTCGTTTTTGGCTTCGATGCTTCGTTCCTTTTTGGCTTCGATGCTTCGTTTGTGTTTGGCTTTGAAGCTTAGTTCGCTTTTCGGCTTTGATGCTTCGTTTGCTTTGGGCTTCGGTGCTTCGTTCGTTAAGGGCTACGATGCTTCGATCATTTTGGGCTTCGAAGTTTCGTTCATTGTGGGTTACGATGCTTCGGTCATTCTGGGCTTCGAAGCTTCGATTATTTTAGGTGGCCTAGTGGCCAGATATAGTCCACACCAACGTTCCTTCCACTATATGACCCCCTACCCTTTACACGCTATTCCTTTTCTCCTACTCTGTGCACGGCTCTTCTTTCCCCAGACAGCCACCCCTCTCACCGCCCTTCCCTTAACAGAGCCTTCGCCTCACCCTAAGAACTGCCCTCCTCTCCGCAAGCCTCCCTACCTCCTTGCATGTCATCTCTTTCCCTAGACCCCCATTCAGTGGCCAGCAAGGCCTGATTCTCCTCAGTCTTCCAGTTTGTGGTGGCCCGTCTGGTCAGTGTGGCCGTGGTATCTTGTCTGGCCAGTGCACAAAGCCTTCACCATTAACCGTGCTGACGTGTGCCGGACATGTTTCATACCCAAAAAATCCATAATACCGTTCTGTAGTGATTTCTGTTGTATATATATATATATATATATATATATATATATATATATATATATATATATATATATATATATATATATTTATTTATTTATTATACTTTGTCGCTTTCTCCCGCATTTGCGAGGTAGCGCAAGGAAACAGACGAAAGAAATGGCCCAACCCCCCCCCCATACACATGTATATACATACGTCCACACACGCAAATATACATACCTACACAGCTTTCCATGGTTTACCCCAGACGCTTCACATGCCCTGCTTCAATCCACTGACAGCACGTCAACCCCGGTATACCACATCGCTCCAATTCACTCTATTCCTTGCCCTCCTTTCACCCTCCTGCATATTCAGGCCCCGATCACACAAAATCTTTTTCACTCCATCTTTCCACCTCCAATTTGGTCTCCCTCTTCTCCTTGTTCCCTCCACCTCCGACACATATATCCTCTTGGTCAATCTTTCCTCACTCATCCTCTCCATGTGCCCAAACCACTTCAAAACATCCTCTTCTGCTCTCTCAACCACGCTCTTTTTATTTCCACACATCTCTCTTACCCTTACGTTACTCACTCGATCAAACCACCTCACACCACACATTGTCCTCAAACATCTCATTTCCAGCACATCCATCCTCCTGCGCACAACTCTATCCATAGCCCACGCCTCGCAACCATACAACATTGTTGGAACCACTATTCCTTCAAACATACCCATTTTTGCTTTCCGAGATAATGTTCTCGACTTCCGCACATTCTTCAAGGCCCCCAGGATTTTCGCCCCCTCCCCCACCCTATGATCCACTTCCGCTTCCATGGTTCCATCCGCTGCCAGATCCACTCCCAGATATCTAAAACACTTCACTTCCTCCAGTTTTTCTCCATTCAAACTCACCTCCCAATTGACTTGACCCTCAACCCTACTGTACCTAATAAACTTGCTCTTATTCACATTTACTCTTAACTTTCTTCTTCCACACACTTTTCCAAACTCAGTCACCAGCTTCTGCAGTTTCTCACATGAATCAGCCACCAGCGCTGTATCATCAGCGAACAACAACTGACTCACTTCCCAAGCTCTCTCATCCCCAACAGACTTCATACTTGCCCCTCTTTCCAAAACTCTTGCATTTACCTCCCTAACAACCCCATCCATAAACAAATATATATATATATATATATATATATATATATATATATATATATATATATATATATATATAATATAGGAGGCCACGACGTTCATCCACTACATAGTAAGAATACATAAACTCAAAAATGATTGCCATACTGTAGAAAAATCTTCATTTAGTTATTATTTATGAAGGCTTGAATTAATAAATGAGTTAGTGAGAGAGAGAGAGAGAGAGAGAGAGAGAGAGAGAGAGAGAGAGAGAGAGAGAGAGAGAGATTCGTATATATCAGGAAATGGCATTTATTGAACGCCAGTCGTAGGTTCTCCCTAGGTATAAGGCGATGCTCCATGAGGCGATAACGCTTAATGGTCACTCTTCCGTGTGGGGCAGTACCAATCATGGGTCACCCTGTGGTGTAGGGTAGTGTTGGAGGAGGCAGTACAAGTCTTGGGTCACCCTGTGGTGTAGGGTAGTGTTGGAGGAGGCAGTATACAAGTCTTGGGTCACCCTGTGGTGTAGGGTAGTGTTGGAGGAGGCAGTATACAAGTCTTGGGTCACCCTGTGGTGTAGGGTAGTGCTGGAGGAGGCAGTATACAAGTCTTGGGTCACCCTGTGGTGTAGGTTAGTGTTGGAGGAGGCAGTACAAGTCTTGGGTCACCCTGTGGTGTAGGGTAGTGCTGGAGGAGGCAGTACAAGTCTTGGGTCATCCTGTGGTGTAGGGTAGTGTTGGAGGAGGCAGTACAAGTCTTGGGTCACCCTGTGGTGTAGGGTAGTGCTGGAGGAGGCAGTACAAGTCTTGGGTCACCCTGTGGTGTAGGGTAGTGTTGGAGGAGGCAGTACAAGTCTTGGGTTACCCTGTGGTGTAGGGTAGTGCTGGAGGAGGCAGTACAAGTCTTGGGTCACCCTGTGGTGTAGGGTAGTGCTGGAGGAGGCAGTACAAGTCTTGGGTCACCCTGTGGTGTAGGGTAGTGCTGGAGTAGGCAGTACAAGTTTTGGGTCACCCTGTGGTGTAGGGTAGTGCTGGAGGAGGCAGTACAAGTCTTGGGTCACTCTGTGGTGTAGGGTAGTGCTGGAGTAGGCAATACAAGTCTTGGGTCACTCTGTGGTGTAGGGTAGTGCTGGAGTAGGCAGTACAAGTCTTGGGTCACCCTGTGGTGTAGGGTAGTGCTGGAGTAGGCAGTACAAGTCTTGGGTCACTCTGTGGTGTAAGGTAGTGCTGGAGGAGGCAGTACAAGTCTTGGGTTACCCACCCATGTCAGACAGTGGTGTAGACAGCAACGCCAGTCAAGGCTGACCCTTCCCTGTAAGGCAGCAGTGGAGGAGATAACACAGCAGCCGAGGCTGGCGCCCGTCTCGTATCAGTCGCTTATGGAAAAGATAACGCCAAGTTAAGACCCCTTCCTCCAGTGTCAAGCAGCCCTGGAGACGCCTTCGTTGGACAAGCAACACTCTCTTTTGGCAGACTGTGCGCCATGAAAGATATGTCTATGAATCAAGTGTCAGGGGAAACCATCGTTACATATAAGGGTCGTCAGCTCGTATGAGCCAGTGCCTTGGAGACCAAGGACCCTCTCTCTTATAGGAAGTCTCCTGTGTCAGTTGTTTGACCGTGCAGTGTTAATGACGAAGGAGGCTCTGCCGTTTGAGGCTAACTCCTCCGTGAGAGCCAGTGCCTGCGGGGAGGCAACGCCGTTCAGCGTTCAGTATCTCTCGTAACGCAATGACGGAGGAGACGTAAAACCCGTCGAGATCATTCTCGGCTGAGGCTGCGTCGATCTACGCCTGCCCCCCGTCAGGTGAAGTTACTGCCTTGGGTTATAACGCCGGTCAGCCGCTCGTGCAAGGCTTATGGAGGATAGAAGCTTGGTCAGGACTCGTGTTTTCTAAGTTGATCTCTACCTCAGGCGCTCATGGTGGTTTATTTGTCCTAATGTATATTTGTTCATCTGACGGGAGTATTTGTTTGCAGGGTAATAACAAATACAGTCATGAGCACACGAGTAATTCATGTGTCGCCACAATGTTTCGTGTGAGACAGACGTCGATTCCTTAATGAATATCGCAATCCTTGCGCACTGGACGCGCTTGGCCCTGAGCCACTGGAGTATTAAGGATTATGCAATTTCCCCTTAATTGCAGTAGTGAGGTGTTAAGCGCATCACAAACTACCTCGGCGCAGATCAGCGAGGCTGTGGACTACATCAGGAGGAACTACCGTGGACGCTGGAACTCCGCTGACAAAAATGTTAACATCAGGTTAAGCGCTGATGAATTCCAATTTGATTAGCGAGAGCGTTGTTGGTGCGATATAATTTACATACTGCTGCTGTTTTACAATCGGACAATAACGATTATGTTACATACTGCTGCTCTTTTACAGTGGAACAGTATGATTTACATACTGCTGCTGTTTTACAGTGGAAAACAATATGATTTACATACTGCTGCTGTTTTAAAGTCGGACAATAACGATTTACATGCTGCTCTTTTACGGTGGAACAATACGATTTTCATACTGCTGATATTTTCCAGTGGAACAATATGATTGACATACTGCTGCTATTTCACGTTGGTACAGTATGAATTACATAATGCAGCTCTTTACAGTGGAACTGCTCTTTTACGTTGGTACAATATGATTTACATAATGCAGCTCTTTACAATGGAGCTGCTCTTTTACGGTCGTGCAATATGATTTACGAGAGGCTGGAGACATCTCACGTTGGGTATGGAGTCTCGTCTACCTCCATAACCTGGCTGGTCGAGATGTCTTTGCAGACATTTATCCATTGACTTTTGGAGGCTCCTGTTAGTGGTAAATATGTCTTGAATATTTGGAGGTAGCCATAGTTTGTCTCTGATATTTACAGTATCATTTTGTTATTGATCATGGTAGATCATGATATCATGGTGATATACAAAATTTCCACACCTGTCTAGCCTAGCCGTTGATTTCCACATCTGCCGGGCCGATGATTTCCACATCTGTCGAGCCGATAATATCCACACCTGTCGAACCGATGATTTCCACATCTGTCGAGCCGATAATATCCACACCTGTCGGGCCGATAATTTCCACATCTGTCGAGCCGATAATTTCCACATCTGTCGGGCCGATAATTTCCACATCTGTCGGGCCGATGGGGAAGGATCCTTTTGTTGAGTGTAAGCTCAGATCCACGCTGGTTAAGATTTACAACCCATTGTGTGCCAGTTTGTCTGTCTTTGTTGCTACTGGAAAACTCATCCGTGACATTGTGTCTCAAACCTTATATATTTGGGTACACTGAAGTCCCTTAGAAAAAGAACTTACAGTTGGGACTGAGTTTCCAAGAATATTCAGAACGGTTTCAATGGCCTTCGTTGTGCTGTGATTTCTTGAGGATTAGGAGCTGGTGGGTTACAGATGTATAGCTTGACTTCCCAGATTGTCGTTCGTATTCTGCCACTCATGTCTACTAGGTTGAAGTTTGGGATCCATACCTCATATGGAATTCCGTGGCGTAGCGGTTAGCGTTACTGGTAAACATTATTCAGACCAAGAGCGAGTGCAGACACCGGACGCCGTCCATTACATACTCAAGAAGGTGCAAACACCGGACGCCGTCCATTACGTACTCAAGAAGGTGCAAACACCGGACGCCGTCCATTACGTACTCAAGAAGGTGCAAACACCGGACGCCGTCCATTACGTACTCAAGAAGGTGCAAACACCGGACGCCGTCCATTACGTACTCAAGAAGGTGGAAACACCGGACGCCGTCCATTACGTACTCAAGAAGGTGCAAACACCGGACGCCGTCCATTACGTACTCAAGAAGGTGGAAACACCGGACGCCGTCCATTACGTACTCAAGAAGGTGCAAACACCGACGCCGTCCTGAGATGAACGAAATACTTCAGAAGCTCTGAGACCCGGTGTGCAGTTCGCCGATAATCAAAGAGAAGCGACGCGAGTGAGTTCCTCATCTACGTCCCTGTTTCATATATCTGCCTTGGCCATTATGTAAGCCATACGTCCATCCGTTCTCCTCCAGGTCCGTGTTTTATATATCTGGTTTAACCATTACGTAAGCCATACGTCAATTCGCTCTATAGCTGGTTTAGCCATAATGTAAGCCATATGTCCATATGTTCCCCTCTAGGTCCGTGTTTTGTATATCTTGTTTAGCCATTACGTAAGCCATACGTTCTCCACTAAGATCAAAGTCTTTGCTTTCTCTCCCTATAATAGTAAATGACTGAGTCAAAAGCCCCGGCACTAAACATCCTCACACGAAAGAGGCGGAGATGTGTACACAGTTGTTGGTCATTATCGTCTGTCCTCCCGAGAACTTTTCTTGCCCAAGACGCACCGTCCAGACTGAAGACGCTAAACACTTAGTCCTCTGTCGTCCTGCTCCTGCCTCACGAAGACGTGCTCATAGCCTCACCACAGTGGAGGGGTGTGTGAAAGAACCCGCATAGGTGAAATGGCAAGTAGATCAGATACCAAGAGATTTCTATCACTCTTCTTCTACGAATGTGTTTTCACTAAGACTTAACCAGGGCATATGAAGCGGTCGGGGAACACCACGGATGAATCTTTGGCGTCTGGTTTGGGATAGGGAGCTGTGGTTTTAGTGCAGTATACATGAAATCTAAACAGTAGATGTGAGCGAGTGTGACACCATTTCTTCGTCTGTTCCTGACGCTCCCTCGCTAACACGGGATATAGCAAACGTGCAGGAGAGAAAATAGAAAGGAGAGAAAAATAGAAATGAAATGCAATACAAGTAAAAATAACTACCTCCAGATTATGAACTGAGCCCAGCTCTTCCAGTCCTGGTCGACTCGGAAGGTGACACACTGTCCTGCCACTTACCAAACCAGAGAATAACTCTTGAGTTGATATACCGATGGATTGTTTGTACTGGATGCTGATGTGATATGCTGGTCTTGTGTCTTGTGGCATGGCAGACACTCAGGGGTCGCCTCTCTCGGTCTGTCGTTGGGAATCGCTCCTTATCCAGTCTATATTAACCTCGGTCCCAAGACTTTATCAGAAACGCATCGAGCTTTTTCTCTTCTTTTTTTTTCAGGTCTTCCCCAGCGTTTGATAGACTGACTGGCGCTTGACCTTTAACTCTAGCTTGTCCATTTTGCCTGGGTCAGGCCCCTTTAAACTGGAAATTAACCCGGCTCATACCTCGAGCAAAAAAAAAAAAAAAATTACCCCTTTGACCTTGGAACGTAATTAAGATGTTTTTGATATTCCTCAGACAATATTTCCACCTTTACTAATTAAATTCCAAATAGCTGTGCGCCCTTGCAGGCAACACAGATGTATAGCGGAACACCTTCTCCTAGTTACGAATTCCAATGCCTCTTGTATTAGGATCTAATTATCGTACTGTATCGAATGATTTATTCTGTAATACGCAGAATAATGAGTCGGAACTAAAGATACATTAGGCCGCTTTCAAGTTTATTCGCGCCGAGCTGATGTAATTATTTAACTCATTTGTATCGGTCTAATTGACGTAAACTGTACATGATAATGGGACGGGTTAAATCCTATGGTGTAATCAGTAATTAATTCTTAATGATGTCATGCTGATCCCCTGCGGCTAGATGTCTGCCAGGGTGACCTTTCCAGCCAGGGAACATTCTTCAGTTCCTCAACCCGAAGAAAATGTTGAGGCCGTACCTCACACACACACACACTCTCATAATTGGTAAGGGAACATAATGTATTCTTTTCATGTTAGCTGACAACTGAAGCCCTAATCGAGACCATCTCATTAACGCTATATATATATATATATATATATATATATATATATATATATATATATATATATATATATATATATATTATATTCATTTATATATTTTGCTTTGTTGCTGTCTCCCTCGTTAGCGAGGTAGCGCAAGGAAACAGACAAAAGAATGGCCCAACCCACCCATACACACATGTATATACACACACGTCCACACACGCAAATATACATACCTATACATCTCAACGTATACATATATATACACACACAGACATATATACACATGTACATAATTCATACTGTCTGCCTTTATTCATTACCATCGCCACATCGCCACACATAAAATAACAACCCCCTCCCCCTTCATGTGTGCGAGGTAGCGCTAGGAAAAGACAACAAAGGCCACATTCGTTCACACTCAGTCTCTAGCTGTCATGTAATAATGTACCGAAACCACAGGTCTCCTTCCACATCCAGGCCCACAGAACTTTCCATGGTTTACCCCAGACGCTTCACATGCCCTGGTTCAATCCATTGAGAGCACTTCGACCCCGGTATACCACATCGTTCCAATTCACTCTATTCCTTGCACGCCTTCCACCCTCCTGTATGTTCAGGCCCCGATCACTCAAAATCTTTTTCACTCCATCTTTCCACCTCCAATATGGTCTCCCACTTCTCGTTCCCTCCACCTTTGACACATATATCCTCTTTGTCAATCTTCCCTCACTCATTCTCTCCATGTGACCAAACCATTTCAAAACACCCTCTTCTGCTCTCTCAGCCACACTCTTTTTATTACCACACATCTCTCTTACTGTATTATTACTTACTAGATCAAACCACCTCACACCACATATTGTCCTCAAACACCTCATATATATATATATATATATATATATATATATATATATATATATATATATAAGGTTATTAGGTACAGTAGGGTTGAGGGTCATGTCAGTTGGGAGGTAAGTTTGAATGGAGAAAAGCTGGAGGAAGTGAAGTGTTTGTAGATATCTTGGAGTGGATCTGGCAGCGGATGGAACCATGGAAGCGGAAGTGAATCATAGGGTGGGGGAGGGGGGCGAAAATTCTGGGAGCCTTGAAGAATGTTTGAAAGTCGAGAACAATATCTCGGAAAGCAAAAATGGGTATTTTTGAAGGAATAGTGGTTCCAACAATGTTGTATGGTTGCGAGGCGTGGGCTATGGATAGAGTTGTGCGCAGGAGGGTGGATGTGCTGGAAATGAGATGTTTGAGGACAATATGTGGTGTGAGGTGGTTTGATCGAGTAAGTAATGTAAGGGTGAGAGAGATGTGTGGAAATAAAAAGAGTGTGGTTGAGAGAGCAGAAGAGGATTTTTTGAAATGGTTTGGTCACATGGAGAAAATGAGTGGGGAAAGATTGACCAAGAGGATATATGTGTCGGAGGTGGAGGGAACGAGGAGAAGTGGGAGACCAAATTGGAAGGGGGAAAGATTGAGTGAAAAAGATTTTGAGTGATCAGGGCCTGAACATGCAGGAGGGTGAAAGGCGTGTAAGGAATAGAGTGAATTGGAACGATGTGGTATACCGGGGTCGCCGTGCTGTCAATGGATTGAACCAGGGCATGTGAAGCGTCTGGGGTAAACCATGCAAAGCGTGTGGGGCCTGGATGTGGAAAGGGAGCTGTGGTTTCGGTGCATTATTACATGACAGCTAGAGACTGAGTATGAACGAATGGGGCGTTTGGTGTTTTTCCTAGCGCTATCTCACACACATGAGGGGGGAGGGGTTTGTTATTCCATGTGTGGCAAGGTGGCGATGGGAACAAATAAAGGCAGACTATGAATTATGTACATGTGTATATATGTATATGTCTGTGTGTGTATATATATGTATACATTGAGATGTATAGGTATGTATATTTTGTGTGTGTGGACATGTATGTATATACATGTGTATATGGGCGGGTTGGGCCATTCTTTCGTCTGTTTCCTTGCGCTACCTCGCAAACGCGGGAGACAGCGACAAAGCAAAATAAAATATAATAAATAATATATATACCCAAGCCTAAATCATGTACCAGTTTCATCGACCAGTTCCCAGGGGTGAATGAACAGCTGGATTGATTATGGACCACATGCCACAAGCAGGACTCGATCCTATGGGCGGGTTCGTGAATGTGTCACAGCCAGGAATGCTGACCATAACACCACGGAGGCCCACATCTCCTCTCTCTCACCCATAAGTGACACCTGGGGTGTCTAACAGACGATAACCAGCCTGGATAACTCAGAGACACACACATGGAAATCAGATCACAGTAGTTCGATGTGGTCATTTTGGACTGAGAAAACCGGATGTTGAATACGATCATCAGTGAACCAATTGACCAAAGACTCGTATGGAGGTAAAGGTAAAGGAATTGTTTACGGATAATTGGCCATCGGGATGTCTTGTTTTACTCATCTTAGGTGTAGAAAGCCTTCGTATAAAATCAGCTTGAGTGGACTACGATTTAGGAAAGTAAACTCTGCAATACCGATTGTAGTTTGATCATAGGAAGCCAGACACAGCGTCCTCTGACCTCGACATACCCACTGTGCAAGCCATTAGTACACGTAGAAAACATTGTGCGGTACAGGCTGCCGGCAGAATTTAATAGGGACATTCATATTCATGGCCATAATTTGTCATTCACAACCAAAAGTTATAAGGCTTTTAGTCAGAGTCTGAGTATACTATGAATGAATGCACGAGCCACACTTGGGTTCGATTCCCGGGAGCGGTAAGCGGCTCACAGTTAATCCTAGCTGTTCTCCCTCCCCTAGGGGTATCTAGCTTAGGGCTGGGATATGACTTTTTATCAAGGATACATGAGGGAGTCATGTTTGGGGCTTTAAATCGCTTTAGCCGTCTCACCTAAGAAAAAAAAAGAGAAAATGATCAATGAAAATTTATATGATTATTGAACTTAAATCTTTCCTGGAATTTATTTGCTGTGTTCTCGAGAAATCTCAAAGCCATTTCTATGCAGGTGAATTGGTAATGTTGGCCAATTTATTCCATGTCGGGACATTTCTCGTTAGTATCTTGCAATGCAAACACTTGTGTTAGGGTTTTCATAACAGTTAACACAATGGCCTACGTTATGTATACGTTTGCTGGACCGCTTTTGCTACGCTAATTTTTCGCCTGGCTCCGACGCGTCCCCAAGGACTATGGCTTACATGATTGTGTTACTACTAATACTGCTACTACTCGTATCTCCTGCGTGTCGTAAAAGGCGGCTAAGATGGGCAGGGGCAGGGAGCTAGAAACCCATTCTTTCGTATCTTCTCACCTCCCAAAAAACTGGGAACAGAACAGAGAGCTTAAACGAGGAGTGACTCTCGAAGGCTCAGTCTGGGGAGTGTGAATGCACATGGATGTAGAGAGGGTCAGGAGGAGGGAGATATAGAGAGGGGAACGTGGATTTTCTAGCTCTGAGGGAAGGGGTTCCGAAGAATGGCTTGGAAATGTTCTAGAGGTAAATTCTGGGATTAGTGGGAGGGCTAAAGCTAAAGAGAGGATGCGGGAATGAGTTCTGAACTGATGTGGGTTGCAAATGAAGGTAGATAACGAGAGGTGAGTGACCGTCATTGCTTAGGCACCTGATGGCATGAGGAATGAGGAAGTGAAGCGGGTAATTTAGGGAGGGAGGAGCTGAGCGAGTGCTTCAACAATTTTGTTTTAAGGGATCGAGTATTAGCGGTTGGGGATATGAATGGAAGAGTGCCTGATGTGGTAGTAGAGGGTATAATTAAGGACGTGAAGCACTCGGTGTAAATGGAAATGGCGAACAGCTTGAAGATATGTGTGCTGAGGAAAAGATTGGTGATATACTTGGTTTCAAAAAAGGTGCATAACTAAGTCTACGAGGGTGAGCGTAGTTGGGGTCAAGGACATTATTGGTTTGCATACCCTGAAAAACTGTTGGATGTGAACGTGCTTAGAGGGGCAGCTAGTGGGATGAATGGTCATTTCTTGGTGGGGGTAGATATGAAAATTCGTTGTTCCTTAAGGAAAAGAGAACACCAGTGGGAAACGGGTAGTGAGAGGGAGTGAACGTAGCAAAGAATATTCTCTGCAAAGATATGGAGGAAGACTGGGCGAAGAGTGGCATAAGGTGCGAGTAAACCAAATTGTGGGAATGGAAGAGGGGTGGAAGATATATGAGGTAGCATTGCTTCCATGTGCGGGTGAAGTCTGTGGTATTCGGAAGGTGGGATATACGCATTTGAGAAAGGAACTTCAAGTTGCTGTTGTAAGCTGAAAGAAAGAGGTATGAGCACTTTATGCTGGGATGGAGTGCGTGGCATTGAGAGATGTAGAAGAGAGAGTGGTAGAGGGTCATGAAGAAGTTGCAGAGTAACGAGAGATGGGCTGAGAGATTATTGACAGACTTTAAGGAGAGTATGTTTTGGATGGAGGTAAACAGTGTGAATGAGAATAAAGAAGAGCATCAGTGAGGGAAGCAGACTGGAAACAGATGTCAGTCAAAGAATAAGAAAAAAGAAGTTGGATTGAGTATTCATGGGGATGACAGAGTGTTGGATGACAGGTGTATTGCACGAGATATGCTGACCGAGGGAGTCATTGGCGAATGATTTGGTGAAAGGAGAAGAGGTGGTGAAAGACTTGCATTAGATAAAGTGGGGCAAAGCAACTGGTGTGGATGGAGTAACTGTTTGATTTGTCAAAAAAACGGGGTGATAGTGATGTTGATTGATTAGTCAGGATCTTTAATGAAAGTATGGCTCAAGGTAAGGTATCTAAGCACCAGTAGAATTATTTTTCTTTACATAAAGGCAAAGGGGACAAACATGAATACTGTTGAGTATACCTGGTAGATTGTATGGCAAAGTGGTAACTGAAAGGTGATGACACAGACAGAGCGTAGGAAAGGGGAAGCAACACTGTATCCTTAGAAATGGAAGAGGATGTGTGGATAGGTATTTTGTCTGAAAAATAAAAAGTGTGAAAAGTAAGATGAGAAAAGGGGGATTCGTATGTGGCATTCATGGATCTGGAGCAAGCAGCATATAGTAGGGTTGACAGAGATATGTTATGGTGGATGCTACGAAAATATGATGCGGAAGTAAAGCTGCTACATGCAGTAAAGGTAGTAAGGTGTGTGTGTGTGTGTGTGTGTGTGTGTGTGTGTGTGTGTGTGTGTGTGTGTGTGTGTGCGAGAAGGAAAGGATGAGGCAGTGTTTTTCCGGGTGAAGGTGGACCTGCGTCAAGGGGTGTGTAATGTTACCACGGGTGTTTAGTTTGCTTGTGGATGAAGTGGTGAGGTAGGTAAATGCGAGGGTCTTGGAGAGAGAGGCGGATCTATAGTATACAGGGGGTAGGAAGGGGGGATGGGAGGTGTGTCCACTGCTGTTTGCGGATGATGCAATACTTATGGCAGACTTGAGTGAGAAACTGCAGAATCTGGTGTCGGAGTTTCTGAGATCGTATAAAAGTTGAAAGTTGATGTCAATAAGAGTAAGGTGATGGGATTTAGAAAGGGATGGAACAGATCGGCTTGAGTGCGAGTCTGCTTGGGAAGAACGTGGTGGAAATGGAGTGCTTCAGGTATCTGGAAGTGGTTTTGGCAGTGGATCGAATAATGGAAGCTAAAGTGAACTATAGGGTGGGTGAGGGGGGGGCAAAAGGTCCTGAATGCAATGATGAGTACGTGAGGTCAAGGATGGTTATGTATGATGGTATGATAGTCTCAGCAATGTCGTATGGACGCGAGTTGTTGGCTCTAAGTGGTAAAGGAAGGAAGTGGGTGAATATTGTGGAATTGAAGTGGTGTGAGGAACTTTGTGTAAGTGGAAGCAGTGTAAGAGACGGGTGAGGTAGTAAGCAAAGTATGATAGAGAGAGCTGAGCAGCAGGATGTGCTGTAATGGCTTGTAAGTATGGAGAGGATGAGCGAAGAGAGAAGGAAAAAAAAAAAGATATACGTGTCATAAGTGGATGGGGCAAGGAAGAGGAGGAGACTAATGAGAGGGAGGGGATGAAGTGGAAGAGGCTCCTAATCATCGGAGCCCAAACATGCAGGAGAGTGAGAGGCATGCATGGGATAGAGCTAGATTGGGATGGTATTAAGTGGAATAGTCAGTGTGGATATCAGAGACTAGTGGAATGTTACTTGATCTTCCTAGTTGACATATGTACGTTTACCTCTGTGGCATAATGTACAGGCTAATAAAATTCTCGTCATAAGCTGTTGACCAGCATAGCATATCATATTCGTAATGTGAATTTAGGTATTTCTCCCGAAAAGCATAGAGAAGGTGAGGGGGATATCTTGACCCTGTTCAGATGTATCTTTGTTTGGCCCTCAAGGACCTCGACGTTGACTGTTGCCTCGGGGAACTTGGAGGGACGAGCGGATGATTAGCGAGAAATGTCGCCCTTGTCCCATAACTCTGGTTAATTGTGATTAACTAGCGAACGAGTTTCGTGACACTGGTTAATCATTGTAAATACTGTATGAGTTCCGCAGCTCGAACTGATCGCGACAGATGGTGAACCAGTTTAGTTAATCGTATCAGATGAATCGTAATAGATATTGCACCCGTTTCGTGCCTCCTGTGAGTAATGATTAGTGAAGATGGCAGCCATTTCGTGACACTGATTTCGTGACCGATTGATCGGGGACGATGGAACGCCAGTTCTGAGCTTCAGATTAAATGTTTTGAACGTTGCTCAAGTCTCACGCCTCATTACTCATGGTACTTGGGATAATCGTGGTAGATAGGCATCAACCTCATGCCTCACAATCATTGTGGTAGATGATGTGATCAATCGCGTTATCTGCGTTAACGATTAGGTCAATATTAATCGTGGTAGCTGTTGGGATCGTCACACGTCTTTGGGTTGATCGTGTTATTTAGCCTCGGTTGATCGTAGTCAGTGTTGTGCCACTGATCGATGGTGGAAGTTGTTGTGCGAGTCTGATGGATCATTGACCATGATAGATGATGCACCACTCAAGTGTCTCGCTCAACGTTGCTGGATGTTTGATCAGTTCTGCGCCTCCGACGGTACTCATGGTCTATATATATATATATATATATATATATATATATATATATATATATATATATATATATATATATATATATTTCTTTTAAACTATTCGCCATTTCCCGCGTTAGCGAGGTAGCGCTAAGAACAGAGGACTGGGCCTTTTTTGGAATATCCTCAACTGGCCCCCTCTGTTCCTTCTTTTGGAAAATTTAAAAAAAAAAAAAACGAGAGGGGAGGATTTCCAGCCCCCCGCTCCCTCCCCTTTTAGTCGCCTTCTACGACACGCAGGGAATACGTGGGAAGTATTCTTAATCCCCTATCCCCAGGGATATATATATATATATATATATATATATATATATATATATATATATATATATATATATATATATATATATATATATATATATATATATATATTTACATATTTGCCATTTCCCGCGTTCGCGAGGTAGCGTTAAGGACAGGGGACTGAGCCTGAGGGAAAATCCTCACTTGGCCCCCTTCTCTGTTCCTTCTTTTGGAAAATTAAAAACCGGAGGGGAGGATTTCCAGTCCCCCCGCTCTCTCCCCTTTTAGTCGCCTTCTACGACACGCAGGGAATACGTGGGAAGCATTCTCTCCACCATATCCTCAGGCAAAAATGTTGATGAGGTTAGAGAACGATTTGTGAGGTGAAGTTCACAAGCAAAGATTTCGTCTGTGTTTTTCACATAATTATGGAGACGAGGCAGATGCTGAAGGACCAGTTCTTACCGGCAGCTGGAGGAGATGTGCCGCCACACGGTCGCAAGTCCCGGATTTGTTTCATTAACATGCAGAATCCCGAAGGGTGATTATTACACTGAGAGAGGTCATGATTTTCGTTAAAATTGTCTCGAATGTGAGAGGAAGTAATGCCTCTCCAGGGCCCAGTACAAAGCCTTGGGTTGTCTATCACCCAGGGCGAGACAGACGAGTGTATGTGCTTGGCCTTCACCCATCGCTAGACATAATGCACCACTGCAGCTAATTTTTCTTCCCTGCAGGAGACCTATACTGGATATGTATTCTCTTTACAAGAAGTGTATGGCAATGCTACAGCAGTTCATGACCCATTAAGAAACGGAATAGACTAGTTCGTCTCGGTCTGTTACCCATCGCAAGATATATATTGGGCCAATGTAATGGTCTAGACAAGATTAACTCTTTACCCACGTGGCGATATGCCAGCATGAAGAATATATGTATGTATATATATATATATATATATATATATATATATATATATATATATATATATATATATATATATATATATTTCATTTATTTTGCTTTGTCGCTGTCTCCCGCGTTTGCGAGGTAGCGCAAGGAAACAGACGAAAGAAATGGCCCAACCCACCCCCATACACATGTATATACATACACGTCCACACACGCAAATATATATACCTATACATCTCAATGTACACATATATACACACAGAGACACATACATATATACCCATGCACACTATTCACACTGTCTGCCTTTATCCATTCCCATCGCCACCTCGGCACACATGGAATACCATCCCCCTCCCCCCTCATGTGTGCGAGGTAGCACTAGGAAAAGACAACAAAGGTCCCATTCGTTCACACTCAGTCTCTAGCTGTCACGCAATAATGCCCGAAACCACAGCTCCCTTTCCACATCCAGGCCACACACAACTTTCCATGGTTTACCCCAGACGCTTCACATGCCCTGATTCAATCCACTGACAGCACGTCAACCCCGGTATACCACATCGATCCAATTCACTCTATTCTTTGCCCGCCTTTCACCCTCCTGCATGTTCAGGCCCCGATCTTTCAAAATCTTTTTCACTCCATCTTTCCACCTCCAATTTGGTCTCCCACTTCTCCTCGTTCCCTCCACCTCCGACACATATATCCTCTTGGTCAATCTTTCCTCACTCATTCTCTCCATGTGCCCAAACCATTTCAAAACACCCTCTTCTGCTCTCTCAACCACGCTCTTTTTATTTCCACACATCTCTCTTACCCTTACATTACTTACTCTATCAAACCACCTCACACCACACATTGTCCTCAAACATCTCATTTCCAGCACATCCACCCTCCTGCGCACAACTCTATCCATAGCCCACGCCTCGCAACCATACAACATTGTTGGAACCACTATTCCTTCAAACATAGCCATTTTTGCTTTCCGATATAATGTTATCGACTTCCACACATTCTTCAAGGCTCCCAGAATTTTGGCCCCCTCCCCCACCCTATGATTCACTTCCGCTTCCATGGTTCCATCCGCTGCCAGATCCACTCCCAGATATCTAAAACACTTTACTTCCTCCAGTTTTTCTCCATTCAAACTTACCTCCCAATTGACTTGACCCTCAACCCTACTGTACCTAATAACCTTGCTCTTATTCACATTTACTCTTAACTTTCTTCTTTCACACACTTTACCAAACTCAGTCACCAGCTTCTGCAGTTTCTCACATGAATCAGCCACCAGCGCTGTATCATCAGCGAACAACAACTGACTCACTTCCCAAGCTCTCTCATTCACAACAGACTTCATACTTGCCCCTCTTTCCAAAACTCTTGCATTCACCTCCCTAACAACCCCATCCATAAACAAATTAAACAACCATGGAGACATCACACACCCCTGCCGCAAACCTACATTCACTGAGAACCAATCACTTTCCTCTCTTCCTACACGTACACATGCCTTACATCCTCGATAAAAACTTTTCACTGCTTCTGACAACTTGCCTCCCACACTATATATTCTTAATACCTTCCACAGAGCATCTCTATCAACTCTATCATATGCCTTCTCCTGATCCATAAATGCTACATACAAATCCATTTGCTTTTCTAAGTATTTCTCACATACATTCTTCAAAGCAAACAGCTGATCCACACATCCTCTACCACTTCTGAAACCACATTGCTCTTCCCCAATCTGATGCTCTGTACATGCCTTCGCCCTCTCAATCAATGCCCTCCCATATAATTTACCAGGAATACTCAATAAACTTATACCTCTGTAATTTGAGCACTCACTCTTATCCCCTTTGCCTTTGTACAATGGCACTATGCACGCATTCCGCCAATCCTCAGGCACCTCACCATGAGTCATACATACATTAAATAACCTTACCAACCAGTCAACAATACAATCAACAATATATATATATATATATATATATATATATATATATATATATATATATATATATATATATATATATTCCTATGAGTCCACAGGGAAAACGAAACACGAAAAGTTCCCAAGTGCACTTTCGTGTAATAATGACATCATCAGGGTAGACACAAGAGAGAAATATAAGTCAGTTGATATACATCGAAGAGACGAAGCTAGGACGCCATTTGGTAAACATGTTTACCAAATGGTGTCCTAGCTTCTTCTCTTCGATGTATATCAACTGACTGATATATTTCTCTCTTGTGTCTCCCCTGATGATGATTATTACACGAAAGTGCACTTGGGAACTTTTCGTGCTTCATTTTCCCCGTGGACTCATAGGAATATCTTGATCACGCGCAAAATTGTGATCCTTTCCAATATATATATATATATATATATATATATATATATATATATATATATATATATATATATATATATATATATCTTTTCTTTTTCTTTCATACTATTCGCCATTTCCCGCCTCAGCGAGGTAGCGTTAAGAACAGAGGGCCTCTGAGGGAGTATCCTCACCCGGTCCCCTTCTCTGTTCCTCCTTTTGAAAAAAAAAAAAAAAAATAATCAGTAAAGTGGTGAGTCACCGAGCGTATGGTCCATGTTTGTGGGATCGAAGAGGTTTATAGTAGATTTAAAATCAATCACATTTTTTCATTTATTTTCACATTGTTTTGATTACCCCATAAGTGCTTACCTTTCGTAGCGACACTCGCTGGAAGGGAGGCAGACGACAGTAGCAAACACATATTTATAAAGAGAGAGAAAAGTTGATTCTCGAGTCCTATGGAAACTTCACAGAAGTTTTCATAGGTTCTGTTGATTTTTTTAGAAATGTATTTCCAAATTATTTAACTCTATAACGTTTTCACTCACGTGCCCTCCTAACTTTCGAGTTATTTACTGCCGTTAAGATAAGAAGGAGCTGTACCCTATATAAGCCGCCCGCAGATGGTCTTCAAATAACAGTAAACTCATACAGCAGAAAATGGTGAATGGTATGACATATTTCATTTACAAAGACGAATGATTGATTATCCGGTCTCGTTTCCTTGGCTTGGGGACCAGACGTCGGCCATAACCAATGGCTGATGTAGACCGAAGGACTCGGGAACTGAGGGATGACAGATGGAATGAGGCGAATGAGGACATAGGAAGACTAAGTCCACGAAAAGGGAGCCATGAGGAGTAACATGAGGTCTCCTGAGGCCCACGTCACTCCAAACTCATGAAATACACACACACACACACACACACACACACACACCACACACACACACACACACACACCATTTTGTCCGTTGGTCAGAATATAATCTTTCCAGTTTCTTTCCGCTGACCCTGAGTTCCCTACGTGTATTTCCAGGCGGGAGGAGGAGAAGCATACACCAGACACATGAGGGATGATCCCAACACAAGAGACGATCATTTGGCCACTCCGAAAGTTGCTCGAAACTGCGTTGGATGACCTGTCGAGTGCCTTGAGTTGACCCAACTCTCTCTCTCTCTCTCTCTCTCTCTCTCTCTCTCTCTCTCTCTCTCTCTCTCTCTCTCTCTCTCTCTCTCTCTCTCTCTCTCCTCTCCTCTCCCACCACCACCCGTCTCCTTCCCTAATTGGTTCTGCGAGTATTAATTAGGCTTCCACTTCCCCTCCGCCAGAAGTTTGATGGTCTGCAAGATGAGGTCGGCAGTCCTGAGCATCGGCTTCTTCCGTCTCCAGCTCGGCCTCGTGTGTACGTCCGTCTGTGTGTCTCATCTCTTCCTTGTGTGTGTGTGTGTGTGTGTGTGTGTGTGTGTGTGTGTGTGTGTGTGTGTGTACACCGGTAACTTCAGTGTATCTTTTTCCTTTCGTTTTGTTGATATGATTACGCTCATGTATCGTCGACAGGTTTTGGCTATCATCGAACTTCAGTCTTATACTACGAAAGAACCACTCAGTCGGTGGTATGCGAGATGTCAGTACGTTTACAGGCTACTCTACCAATGGACGATTCATGAAATCATTCAAAGAACATGTATTCTGAGATCTTAAGTATTTTCTGGTCGAGACTAAATACTTGCCTGTATGAGCTTTCTCTTCAGTGCATCCCGTACATACACAGTGGGATTTACCCATGTGATATACATGTAGCCCCGTACACCTCCGTGGCAACCTCAAATATTGCTTCCCTAAGCTTTCTTCACGACACCTAAACCTTATTCTTTTTTTCAAATTTGATGACCTTTTCGTTTTTCTTTGAGGTGGATGTCCACACTATCTCTCCTAATCCTCGTCTCACATTTATTCTTCCCGTGAGTTTCATTCACATCTCGAACCCTTACACCATCTGTAATATAAAGAAAAAGCTGGTCTACACATTGCTCTTATGTAAACCCTCGTAAACCCTCTACAAGACCGCAGCTCATGTACACTTCCTATCATAAGCCCTTTACCAGGAGCCAGTCAGCCATGCTCTTGTTTACACTGTCGTCCGGGTCTATGCAACACGTGTAGGAAACAGAGGTACACCTTGGTGGAATGACGAGTTAAGAAAGTTTTTTGAGGACGAAAAAAAGAGAGATTTTGGGAGAGCGAAGTATTTTTGACATAATAACAGTGTATAGATGGGCAAATACTGCAGTAGCCTTAAACCAGAATAAAAAAATGTTATTCATATTTTTCATAGATCCTTGTTGTTCATCGCCTGCAGTGATAACTTGCCTCTTTGTGTCTTCGTCTGTGTGTACGTAGGTGACTGATAAGTCAAATTCCCCATGCAAACGTGTACCCGTGTGCAGTGAGGACTTGGAAAGTCTGCCATGAGATCAGAGTCCCTGTGGCAGTTCTAATCTGCTTTCGGTCCAGCTGTTTCTCAGTCTAAACGCAGCTGAGTTCGGGGAAAGCTGAGTGCTTCAGCTCTCCGTGTTTCTGGTGTTGACCCACTGCAGGCTGTGTTCGGCCTAGGTCTTGTTGCTGTTCTTCGGGGGTGGCTCTAGTGTTTCCTCCTCATGGCTTCAGCTCAGCGTGGTATAATTTATTCTCGGGCGACGAGAGTCATCATCTACTGCCTCGATGTTGGTGGTGATTGTGATGGCTGGGATAGGAGCCCTGATGAAGGAACTAAAGGCAAGTTTATCTCTTGCAATGACTATGATGATCAGAAACCAGATCCAATCGGGGAAAGAAGGTACAGCTTTCCAGATATTTTACGAGTTTTTGTCTTTCATAGAGTTTGACCTGCAGTGCCTGAGGTGAACACTGGCAGGAAATAAGAGCTGCTTTTTTACGTTATCTGTGACGATACGAGCAACGGAGTGCCAAAATCAGGACCATCTCATTATACCACGAAAAATATCATTGATTCTTCTATCATTAAATACATAAAGAATTATAACTTTAATGTTAGTGAAGGTCTGTACAAATTCGGATAACTTTTTTGTTGATAAAATTTGTAAACGATTCACCTTCTTGTCCACATAATAAGTTTATGATGCGCTCGTTGTCTGTCTTGGACAGTCGCATGTATACCAAATGTCGTCCTAGCTACTTCTCTTCGTTGTATATCAACTGACTGTTATATTTCTCTCTTGTGTCTCTCCTGATGATGTGATTATTACACGAAAGTGCACTTGGGAACTTATAGTGTTTCGTTTTCCCCGTGGACTCATAGGAACCAGGTACTCATTTTAGCGACTAACCTTTAGGGAAGGATGAACAGCTGGGTAACCTGTGGAACGGCTGCCGCGACCAGGATTCGAACCTATACCAACTCGATCTTTGGGCAACTTGTGAATATGTCACGATTAGAAAACGAAGTCAATAACACAAATGATCAAAAGTTGAAAAACTAATCAAATTTTCGTGTGTTATAAACCAAAGAAATCCTTCTATTACAACAACCCTAGATAAAGATATGTAGTATCAGCGCCTTACGTATGGAATGCGTATGTCACAAGCGAAAGGAAATATTGAGATTTCTTGAGCATGCTTTAGGAACTGGTGTTTACTAAGGGGATAAAGATGATCCATGTCCCTCACTTGCCTACGTCAGAAGTGAGACACATGACCACTTCGACAAACGGAGTAGAACAGAATAGCGTGAAATGTTCGAGCCATCTCCCGTGACCATTTGGGAACAAGAAGGTTGCCGTCCCTGGTATTGCCAACGTACAGGTACTAAAGACACACACACACACACACACACACACACATGCACACAAAAAAAACTACTGCCGCACAGAAAAAAATATGGGTGACCGAGGCGAACCGTGTTTGCTGCCGTAGTGAGGAAGTCACATGAAACTCTGGACGAGACCTAAAGGTATAGACGGGATGGCATTTCTCAACGCGTTACGATTTTTAGATTTCTGAACCTATGGTTGTGCTTGTTTACAACGCGTTAGGATGTTTAGATTTCTGAACTTATGGCTGCGGTTGTTTATAAAGTGTTATGATTTTTCGATTTCTGAACTTATAGGCCTGTGTTTCTATATAACGTGTTACGATTCTTCGATTTCTGAGCTTATATAACTGCACTTATTTATAACGTGTTAGGATTTTCAATTTCTGAACCTATGTGCCTGTGCTTGTTCATAATTTCCCTTCTTTAGAGAATCCATAAGTTTTCGGTCTAGATCCGAAAGCACATCCTACACATATGTGATAGAATAGATGGGACGCTTATAGGAGCTGGTTTGTATTCGTAAAACTCACGCACAACGACAGATCCTGTAAATAAGGCAAGCGATGTCATGGAAGCGTTAATAATAAATTAAATTTACTTTGATATGGTTATTCCACTCGTGTGAAAGCCGCCAGATGCTAGAAAATAAGAGTTTAAGATGTTAGAATTCGGGCTCGATATATGTGGAAAGCCAACGCCACAGATGAACTTTGTGTATCTTTTCTTCCTGACATAAATGAGGTGAGGATTGCCAGGAACGACTTGATGGCTGAGGATGTCATAGGACGTTGTGCAGCGCAACCGACACAGGAAACGAAGCTATTTCGACTGTGTGACAGGTCCTCTTAAGTCAGTGGAGACCAGAGCCGCCTAGAAAAAAGTAATGAAACATGAGGATTTGATGGATGACATCAAGACATCAAACACAGTTACTCTGCCACAGCCTAATATAAGTATAGACAAGTATTAGGACTGAACCACCTCGGCGCAACACACGCCACTTCGGAGGAGAGTTTAGCTGATTTTCCTCCAGCTGGACGCGTATCAAGTGAGAATAATTGCTAGCGGAGGTACTTGAGGTACCACTGCGGAAGGACAAAACACTTGAATGAATGTTTGAAACGGCTCACTGCAGGTGCGCTCCGAAACACAGCACTTGACACACACCAGCGTGAAATATGCAAAGGGTCCAGATTAGAACGAATATGCCGAACGCTTTTCGAAAAGCCACAGCTCCCTCAACAAAGCACTGTAAAACTAGAAAGCGTCGACCATAAACTCGAGACATCAGACAGCACTCGGGGAGGAAATGTAGTTGAATAAGCCAAGTGAGGAGACAGAGAAGATCCAGAAACGTTCTTCATCATCTACAAAATCTGTGTCAACGACCGTCAGTACCAGTGGGCCACAAGGAACAAAGGAGGCCACACACACAGGAGTCAGTCAGAAGGGGAGTGAGATCTTGCATAAACAGTGCGAAGTAGTGTTTACTGATCCAAAAACCACAAAGATAAGGGATCCGCACCTCTCCTTCCTGGAATACAATCCCTGGATATCATCACCTCTCCTCATGCTTTTGCAATGGCCATCGTCGGCATGACAGACCCAGAACCGTGTACCAAAATCTTTTCCTTGGAAATGAAGACTACCGTTATCACGAGCACGAGCATCCCACTGACAAACAACCTGGATTCCAGCATAACACCTGTGAGCGGGTTCTCAGATATGAGCTCACCCATTCCATGGAATCAATCTGCATAACTTAGGGTTAACATGGCCTCAGGGTGAGCGGGAGTACCATGACTTTCCCTCGCTTCCTTGCTGAGACAATGAAATTAGATCGTGTCTGGAAAACAAACGAGATGCTGACGCGATGTATGCACAAAGACTCAGAAAGTCTTTGACGAGCGTGATCGTATTGTCGAAGCGTGGAAAATGCGTAGAGATGAATGGCTTGGTGACTGGGGAAATACAAACGCAGTTACGTAACTATCAGATCATAAAATGATCTTGTAATGCAGATGGTACCAGGTGCCTCCATGGTTAAAAAAAAAGGGCTTGTTTTCAGAGGAGCTGTACTTGTGCCTTCGTTGTTTCTTAATGCCCTATTTACCTTAGATTAGAATTTCAAAATGCACTTTTATCATCCTTTGCTCAGAGGATTAGAAGAATATACGGGAGTGCCAGCTGCTAGCAGACACAGCGAAATATAGCTATTAGTTCAATCTTCCTATGAACGTGTCATAGCAACATGCTCCTTATTGGAGATTAGCTTCAGCTCTTTCATCGTAGCGGAATTCTAGAAATAAAGGAGACAGAAGTATCGAACAGAGACTGACACTATAGTATCTCCAAAGACCATAGAGAATTACGGCTTGAAAAAAACCTAAAGCAGACATGACAGGATAACAGTTACCTCTTTAAAGAAGATGGTTGACTAATTTAAGGACAAGGAGGCGAAAGCCAATGACAATGCGCTGTAAGGCTTTTTATACTTACCTTTCATAGATATTGAGACACAATGACAGTATAAATATAATGATAGTATAGGGTTAATGTAAAGTTAGTCCTGTCTGACACAGGGAGAGAGAGGAAGTGATTCGGAGTCGATGTGGAGCTCGTGTGAGGCAGTATGACCTCATCTGTTGGTATTATTCGCTGAAACAATAATGCAAGATGGGTGTTGGGAGGGACCAGACGTGCGTCACGATGACCTGTAAGGGTAAATGATGATTTGAACGACGCTCAAGACAGACGGACTACCAAAGCACGAGAACAGAATGATGGTAGACGAGGTGAAGTTTGAAGTGATGATAGTAACAAGACTTCTGTGAAGTTATGGGGTCTTAGTAGGAAAGGAAAGGGGAAGTGGAGGGATAGAACAATTACTGGCCTCTCCATACACCTCGAAGCTTTGGAACACTCTAACCACTAATGTCTTTCCCGATAGCTATGACCTGGCATATTTTAAGAGGCACGTTTTTCACTTCCTCCGGAATACATAAATACTTTCCCTTGTCTCATGTTCTCCCCTTTTATTGATTCTTTTATATTTCAATTAAGGCCCGGCCACGATAATGTACTTTTGTCCCTGACAGGAAGCTCAAGCATAATATATATATATATATATATATATATATATATATATATATATATATATATATATATATATATATATATATATATATATATATTTATATATATTCCCCCGGAATACATAAATACTTGCCCTTGTCTCATGTTCTCTCCTTTTATTGACTTCTTTATATTTCAATTAAGGCCCGGCCACGATAATGTACTTTTTTCCCAGACAGGAAGCTCAAGCATAATATATATATGTATATAAATAAAAAGATGTTTTGGAAGGAGGTAAATAAAGTGCGTAAGACAAGGGAGCAAATGGGAACTTCAGTGAAGGGGGCTAATGGGGAGGTGATAACAAGTAGTGGTGATGTGAGAAGGAGATGGAGTAAGTATTTTGAAGGTTTGTTGAGTGTGTTTGATGATAGAGTGGCAGATATAGGGTGTTTTGGTCGAGGTGGTGTGTAAAGTGAGAAGGTTAGGGAAAATGATTTGGTAAACAGAGAAGAGGTAGTAAAAGCTTTGCGGAAAATGAAAGCCGGCAAGGCAACAGGTTTGGATGGCATTGCAGTGGAATTTATTAAAAAAGGGGGTGACTGTATTGTTGACTGGTTGGTAAGGTTATTTAATGTATGTATGATTCATGGTGAGGTGCCTGAGGATTGGCGGAATGCTTGCATAGTGCCATTGTACAAAGGCAAAGGGGATAAGAGTGAGTGCTCAAATTACAGAGGTATACGTTTGTTGAGTATTCCTAGGAAATTATATGGGAAGGTATTGATTGAGAGGGTGAAGGCATGTACAGAGCATCAGATTGGGGAAGAGCAATGTGGTTTCAGAAGTGGTAGAGGATGTGTGGATCAGCTGTTTGCTGTGAAGAATGTATGTGAGAAATACTTAGAAAAGCAAATGGATTTGTATGTGGCATTTGTGGATCTGGAGAAGGCATATGATAGAGTTGATAGAGATGCTCTGTGGAAGGTACTAAGAATATATGGTGTTCGAGGCAAGTTGTTAGAAGCAGTGAAAAGTTTTTATCGAGGATGTAAGGCATGTGTACGTGTAGGAAGAGAGGAAAGTGATTGGTTCTCAGTGAATATAGGTTTGCGGCAGGGGTGTGTGATGTCTCCATGGTTGTTTAATTTGTTTATGGATGGGTTTGTTAGGGAGGTAAATGCAAGAGTTTTGGAAAGAGGGTCAAGTATGCAGTCTATTGTGGATGAGAGAGCCTAGGAAGTGAATCAGTTGTTGTTCGCTGATGATACAGTGCTGGTGGCTGATTCGTGTGAGAAACTGCAGAAGCTGGTGACTGAGTTTGGTAAAGTGTGTGAAAGAAGAAAGCTGAGAGTAAATGTGAATAAGAGCAAGGTTATTAGGTACAGTAGGGTTGAGGGACAAGTCACTTGGGAGGTAAGTTTGAATGGAGAAAAGCTGGAGGAAGTGAAGTGTTTGTAGATATCTTAGAGTGGATGCAGCGGATGGAACCATGGAAGCGGAAGTGAATCATAGGGTGGGGGAGGGGGCGAAAATTCTGGGGGCCTTGAAGAATGTTTGGAATTCGAGAACATTATCTCGGAAACCAAAAATGGGTATGTTTGAAGGAATAGTGGTTCCAACAATGTTATATGGTTGCGAGGCGTGGGCTATGGATAGAGTTGTGCGCAGGAGGGTGGATGTGCTGGAAATGAGATGTTTGAGAACAATATGTGGTGTGAGATGGTTTGATCGAGTAAGTAATTATAGGGTAAGAGAGATGTGTGGTAATAAAAAGAGTGTGGTCGAGAGAGCAGAAGAGGGTGTTTTGAAATGGTTTGGTCGCATGGAGAGAATGAGTGAGGAAAGATGACCAAGAGGATATATGTGTCAGAGGTGGAGGGAACGAGGAGAAGAGGGAGACCAAATTGGAGGTGGAAGGATGGAGTGAAAAAGATTTTGAGTGATCGGGGCCTGAACATGCAGGAGGGTGAAAGGTATCCAAGGAATAGAGTGAATTGGAACGATGTGGTATACCAGGGTCGACGTGCTGTTAATGGATTGAACCAGGGCATGTGAAGCGTCTGGGGAAAACCATGGAAAGTTTTGTGGGACCTGGATGTGGAAAGAGAGCTGTGGTTTCGGTGCATTATTACATGACAGCTAGAGACTGAGTGTGAACGAATGTGGCCTTTGTTGTCTTGTCTTTTCCTAGCGCTACCTCGTGCACATTTTGGGGGAAGGGGGCTGTTATTTCATGTGTGGCGGGGTGGCGATGGGAATGAATGAGGGCAGACAGTATGAATTATGTATATGTGTATATATGTATATGTCTGTGTGTGTATATATATGTATACGTTGAGATGTATAGGTATGTATATTTGCGTGTGTGGACATGTATGTATATACATGTGTATGTGGGTGTTGGGCCATTTCTTTCGTGTGTTTCCGTGCGCTACCTCGCTAACGCGGGAGACAGCGACAAAGCAAAATAAATAAATGAATATATATATATATATATATATATATATATATATATATATATATATATATATATATATATATATATATATATATATCACACACTTTACCAAACTCGGTCACCGGCTTCTGCAGTTTCTCACATGAATCAGCCACCAGCGCTGTATCATCAGCGAACAACAACTGATTCACTTCCCAAGCTCTCTCATCCCCAACAGACCTCATACTTGCCCCTCTTTCCAAAACTCTTGCATTCACCTCCCTAACAACCCCATCCATAAACAAATTAAACAACCATGGAGACATCACACACCCCTGCCGCAAACCTACATTCACTGAGAACCAATCACTTTCCTCTCTTCCTACACGTACACATGCCTTACATCCTCGATAAAAACTTTTCACTGCTTCTAACAACTTGCCTCCCACACCATATATTCTTAATACCTTCCACAGAGCATCTCTATCAACTCTATCATATGCCTTCTCCAGATCCATAAATGCTACATACAAATCCATTTGCTTTTCTAAGTATTTCTCGCATACATTCTTCAAAGCAAACACCTGATCCACACATCCTCTACCACTTCTGAAACCACACTGCTCTTCCCCAATCTGATGCTCTGTACATGCCTTCACCCTCTCAATCAATACCCTCCCATATAATTTACCAGGAATACTCAACAAACTTATACCTCTGTAATTTGTGCACTCACTCTTATCCCCTTTGCCTTTGTACAATGGCACTATGCACGCATTCCGCCAATCCTCAGGTACCTCACCATGAGTCATACATACATTAAATAACCTTACCAACCAGTCAACAATACAGTCACCCCCTCTTTTAATAAATTCCACTGCAATACCATCCAAACCTGCTGCCTTGCCGGCTTTCATCTTCCGCAAAGCTTTTACTACCTCTTCTCTGTTTACCAAATCATTTTCCCTAACCCTCTCACTTTGCACACCACCTCGACTAAAACACCCTATATCTGCCACTCTATCATCAAACACATTCAACAAACCTTCAAAATACTCACTCCATTTCCTTCTCACATCACCACTACTTGTTATCACCTCCCCATTTGCGCCCTTCACTGAAGAAGAAAGTTAAGAGTAAATGTGAATAAGAGCAAGGTTATTAGGTACAGTAGGGTTGAGGGTCAAGTCAATTGGGAAGTGAGTTTGAATGGAGAAAAACTGGAGGAAGTAAAGTGTTTTAGTTATCTGGGAGTGGATCTGGCAGCGGATGGAACCATGGAAGCGGAAGTGGATCATAGGATGGGGGAGGGGGCGAAAATTCTGGGAGCCTTGAAGAATGTGTGGAAGTCGAGAACATTATCTCGGAAAGCAAAAATGGGTATGTTTGAAGGAATAGTGGTTCCAACAATGTTGTATGGTTGCGAGGCGTGGGCTATGGATAGAGTGGTGCGCAGGAGGATGGATGTGCTGGAAATGAGATGTTTGAGGACAATGTGTGGTGTGAGGTGGTTTGATCGAGTAAGTAACGTAAGGGTAAGAGAGATGTGTGGAAATAAAAAGAGCGTGGTTGAGAGAGCAGAAGAGGGTGTTTTGAAATGGTTTGGGCACATGGAGAGAATGAGTGAGGAAAGATTGACCAAGAGGATATATGTGTCGGAGGTGGAGGGAACGAGGAGAAGAGGGAGACCAA
Source organism: Panulirus ornatus (assembly GCF_036320965.1). NCBI lineage: Eukaryota > Metazoa > Arthropoda > Malacostraca > Decapoda > Palinuridae > Panulirus > Panulirus ornatus. Next base: position 12,547,884 of record NC_092250.1, read on the forward strand.
ATTGGAGGTAGAAAGATGGAGTGAAAAAGATTTTGTGTGATCGGGGCCTGAACATGCAGGAGGGTGAAAGGAGGGCAAGGAATAGAGTGAATTGGAGCGATGTGGTATGCCGGGGTTGACGTGCTGTCAGTGGATTGAATCAGGGCATGTGAAGCGTCTGGGGTAAACCATGGAAAGCTGTGTAGGTATGTATATTTGCGTGTGTGGACGTATGTATATACATGTGTATGGGGGTGGGTTGGGCCATTTCTTTCGTCTGTTTCCTTGCACTACCTCGCAAACGCGGGAGACAGCGACAAAATATATATATATATATATATATATATATATATATATATATATATATATATATATATATATATTGTATTATATTTCGGGAAAATTGAGGATGTAAGAGAATTACAGAAGAATGAATAGGTGAGGGAGAGTGAGAACATATAGAAAAGAATGAGGGAGTCAAAAATGAGAAAACCTATATGGCAAGAGATATGGGTGGTAAAACCACCTTATATGAGAGTGACTTTGACATAACTTATGAGGCGCTGCATTCTTGAGATTCAAGAAAACATGGCATGGTCGTGGACCAGATATCCACACCATGAGAATTTACACTCTGTGAGGACACCTTTTTTTTTTTTTTTTAGTATACCCAGCAGGCAATCCACTCTCACAGTCATATAAAGACACTAGGGAAAAAAACCACCATTAATCAAGCGTCCATTACGGATATTGAGATGGATGGTGCGAGAGAGAACAAATGTGGATGATAGAGTGGGCGGTAATTTCATAGGGAATGGTATGGGGGAAAGAAAACGAGGCGTGAACCAACAGACTGGCGATCAGAATCACGCCAAAGACGAAGACAGAAATGAGGTGAGATTATCATAGAAGTATTTGGTACGCGAAGTGGAGATATTGAGGAGAGTCAGTAGAAAATACGAGACATAACACGCAAGTAAGAGAACAATATTAATTAAGAACGTTTAGTTATTCGCCTTCTTGATAGATCACACAGAGGATGTTTCCTATGTAGTAATTACCCCACTAGAAAAAAAAAAAAGAAACACATATATGCAGGAATTGATCTATGTTCTCCTGCAGAGAGATGTGCGAAATATCAAGCACCCCGGGTGGTATGTGCCTCTGTGAGCAAGATACACATCAGACAACACGAGCCTTGAATTCTTTATTCTTTTCTTTTTCGTGTGCAACGACGACACATGGCGCAAGTGGACTTGACTCTCTTGTGGGAAAAGGCGTGGGAAGTAACATGGATTCCAGCCCAAGTGAGATATGATGTTGACGACAGTCGCTGCAGTAATTGTGGAGAATTTCGCAAGTGGTAAATGTATGGTCCAAACTAACCAAAATGCTTTTGACATGAATCGTACGTAGCTTACAAAAATTATTAATGCGATTCTGGACGAGACGAACATTATATCTAAAGTTTCCAGAAATCAGATACAGGATTTAGTGAGGACCAAATCCCAGATCGAGTCATTGTAGTGTAGCAGAATAGGAAAACACGCGTGAAGAATTATATTGTCAAAGAGTCACTTGCAGACGTGTGAAGAACTTTGTTAAGGAGTCACTGGCAGACGTGTGAAGAACTTTCTTAAAGAGCCACTGGTAGTCGTGTGAAGAACTATATCAAAGAGTCACTTGCAGATTCATTGAAAATCACTCCTGAGTGACTGAACACTGAAGGAACATGTAAAATGATTGCCCACAGAAACATACAAACAACTCTCACAACAAATGAATAAGAAAAAGCAAAGGTCCAGTGTGGAAGGGCGATGGTACTGCCTCGATAAGCGGCAGTTCGCTCGAGGCCAGTAAAGAAAACCTTTTGAGAAGACATCAAAAAACATCGACCACAAACTCCAAATATCGTCCTCGACTCGAGGAGAAAGGAGAGGGCCATTGTCATTTTGCCCAGTCACTCTGCTCCGGGTCCAGGCTCTCGAAACTATAAAGATATGCAAACTATCCTCATCCAGGGCACGAGATATCCTCTAGTGACAGAGCAGAAACTTGGAATATGATTTCGAATATTCCGAAACTGTCTATCAATACCTTACTTACTCCTCAAGTGTAATAAGATACAATGCAGTTCCTTTAAAAGCTTTCTACCAATAACCCTGACATCACATGTAATTAATACTCTCAAGGGAGGTTGTTACAGAACGAAAAGGGTTCTCTATAACCCAAGGCAACATGATATCAGGGCGAGGGACCATATCTTTCTCGTTGACTTCAGCAATACAGTGAGACTGCAGAGGGACGAGAGAACGAGCAAGATATGCTAACGTGTTATACGAATACTTTGCTAAAGTCTTTCCCATTGTGACTGTGGTGTCACAGCGTGGAAAATGTCAAACATGAAAAAGAAAAATCTTGAGACATTCAGTGAAATCATTCACTGCAAATCCCTTTCCTTAATGATGAACTCTGTACTCCCAAAGAATCGTGGTTGAATCTCTGCTGTTCCTCATCCTCAGTTCTGACGTGTATAGATACGCAAAGCCCAGTTCTACACCACCTACTGCAGAGCGTACCAGAATAAAACATACAGATCTCGTCAGTGGAAGACGCTGGAAAACTACAGATATTAACCCGACCTTCCCAAAAACGCTTAAGAGATTTACAGCAAACGGGACACAAAGAAGCGCTACGATAAACTGGTAAAGCCGTGTAAATAAAACCGCGAAGCAGTAATGTCCTGACGATTCTTATCTTAAGCGAGCTAATGTCTCATCAGCAAAGATAGCTGGGTGGATTTTACAGACCTTCAAGACGAAGGAGGTCAAACCAGTGATGACGCCCAGTAAGTCATTTTACTGTTGAGAATATGAGTATTGCAACCGGCTAAAAACCCTGAGTCTGTGTTCGAACGCTAGAGGAAGAGATGTAACATAATTCACCTTTGAGATATGGGCAGAACATGCAAGCGAGACTGATCAAACTATTGCCATTGAAACCAGAAAGCATTACCTAAAAGAAAATGAAGGAGACGGGTCTAAACGCTATTTGAAGACACTACAAAATGCTGATTGGCGAAGTATAAGATGGCCAGATCAGACGAGATGTGATGGTAACGCAGTCCTATGGTCTACGGCCTCCAACAATTCCATTTAGCAATGCAGCAACATGGCACTTCGTTCTGAGACCAGCATCTTGGGGTAGATACCTCCAAAAGCCATTCTGAAGTGCACGTGAGAAAAGAAAGAACGTTCGGAAATCGTTGTTGGAATTCGTATGCTAAACGATATTCACACAAATGGTTTACAAACGCCTCAGAGCCATGGAAACCGGCTGCATAATTACATGAAATGATCTTAAGTTGAATTCATTCTTGGATTTTACTTCAAGAGGACAACTACGAATGTACGGACACACAGAGCAAATAGAAGGAGTTGGTGTTATGAATGGATCACTTATGAAAGGAGTACCACAAGTGGAGCGAGGTGACTGTAGGCGAGCAAATACTTCACCTCAGGAGCAGTGGAGCGGAGAGGGGGCCATATTGGATGTGCTTGAGGAAGGAGCGTTATCACTAAAGTGCTCGAGGAAGAAGTACTTTTCCAAAGGCGAAGTGCTTGATGAAGAAGGATTGCTCCAAAGGAGGAGTGTTTGGGGAGGGAGCACTGTTCCAAGTGAGCAGTGCTTTGAGGGACCACTGTTCCAAGTGAGCAGTGCTTTGAGGGAGCACTGTTCCAAGTGAGCAGTGCTTTGAGGGAGCACTGTTCCAAGTGAGCAGTGCTTTGAGGGAGCACTGTTCCAAGTGAGCAGTGCTTTAAGGGAGCACTGTTCCAAGTGAGCAGTGCTTTGAGGGAGCACTGTTCCAAGTGAGCAGTGCTGTGAGGGAGCACTTTTCCAAGTGAGCAGTGCTTTAAGGGAGCACTGTTCCAAGTGAGCAGTGCTTTAAGGGAGCACTTTTCCAAGTGAGCAGTGCTTGAGGGAGCACTTTTCCAAGTCAGAAGTGCTTGAGGAAGACGCCCTCTTCTAAAAAACTATACAGACCACAGAAACCCAGAATGCAAGGGCGATGGTGTGGCTTTAACAGTTAATTTAAGAGGAAGGAGTAGAGATTTACGAAGCTCAGAAATCCGCAAGCGATTTGTCTGTCGATGAGAAGAAGAGGAAAGAAACTTCAAATCGATGGTGTATGCATCGTCTCTCAGCCTCTCTCATTTCGTCCAGTGCTGTACCATCCCAGTGGAACACTGAGTAACTGTAGTTTACTGAACGTCTTATTGGTCTCCTTACAACAAGCGTTTAGCTCGGGTCGATTAATAACCCCATTAAGAACACCTATCACATAATACTTTGCTGAATATTGACGTGCAATGGAAAGCATGGTACTTGACCAAGTATTTTTCGTGAAAAAAATATTAAAATTCTTTCGATAAGTATTTCTTCGTCGAAATATGTCACCCAATATATGCTGCGTTGTGAGACGCGTACCTTGGCTCCGGCTGGAAAATAGTTTGTGTAAAGCGATACCAGTGAAAAATGTTGGTGTTCAAGAATACCTCAACAGATCACGTAACGAGGAGCCGTGTGAGGTGATGGTAAAAATTTTGCAGCAGATGTGTAGCATAGCGTAATGTCCCTGATCCTAAGCAGCGACTGGGGGATGGGATAAGCAACTGATGCTTCCATTAGCAAGTCCAAGTGATTTACAACTCGTAAGAATTAATGAGAGATAGAACACGGGTAGATTAACTGCAAAAAGGCCAAACGTAAGGTTTAAACTCTAGAATTTTTTTTTGGAATCAGTGGAGGGTACTGAATTAGAGCCACAGGCAAGAATAAGCTACCAGAGGTCACCACGGGCCTTGCGAACCATGTATACTATTAGCCAAAAGGACATCTTTAATAATCCAAGCAGTGCTTATGAATGATTAATCAGCCATACCCGGTCAAGATGTTAGACAAATGGAATGAATCATGTTGCATCGTATTGCATTAGCGGTTGTGCCGTTGAGACAATGCAGTGTGGCAGAGAAGTTGATGAAGCGATCTACCAGACCCAGAACCAGGTTGATAAGTCATGGACTCCATGACATTCACTAGGTCGAGAAACAATCACTCGAGTTCCATAGCGGTAGAGGATCATTGGTGTTAGAGGCCAGTGATGGAGAGTTTAAGACCTAAAGAGGTTCCAGATGACGTAAGTGAAGTCGGTAAGACACACAAAGGGAGACCGAGGTATCAGACAAACACCATCGAAGATAAGAGGATGAAATGGAGTAGATTGGGGAGGGGAAGACGATTACCCTTCAGGCTAGCCAAGCGGAAAGGGAATTCGTGGCATGTGTCTCATAGGTATAGTCAATAGACTAAAGCGAAAATATCAAAATTATGCTGTAGCTGACAAAGTCGATAACATTCTTGCGTTTGAGGGCAGTAATAATGATCATGAGAGTAGCATAATAAGGTAAAGGATGCTCTTCAACACCAGTGGATAGACAGAAGCGAGAATGAAGACACAAGGAAATATATGTTCAGATGCATCGAAGGTCAGCTAAGGCAGGGTAATGGCATGCAAACTGGGTATAAAGAGGGCGTTATGGCTCTCGGCCTGCAAGATCATATTGAACGAAGGAAGGACAGGACGGAGGAAAAGAAAGCCATGGTCATACTGGAAACTCCAGGCAATAAGGGGATGATTGGTAGCGTAGGGAGTAAGAGAAGGATGCAGGATACATTGCACGGGAGAACCAGCCACTAAAAGCGACGACGTCTTCAATGCGAGGGAGCTTTAAAGGAAGTTCCTGAGGCAGTTGCACTGCTAACAGTGGGAAATACAATAGGATGTGTGGAAATATTAACAGCAGAAGAGAAAAACTGAGGAAATGTGGAGAGAAAGAACAGATAGCTTGAGATAAAGTAAGGACAAGAGGTGATTCTCATCCAGTTTGACAATAGGAAAAGTATTACTAATATGTCGGCGTGGAAATATCGGATATGATTAGTCTCAGCAGATGGCGAGTATTATCAGTTTTGATATACTCTTAGAATATATCCTGGTTCATATTCCCCGATGATCCCAGACTTCAGACCTCTTATCTCTGCGTCCACCTCGTTGATCAACGAGATGGACTGAGGTTTAAGGGCCTCAATCGCGTTCAATGCAGTGGACGAGTCCTGGAAAATGGTGATACCTCTTTTTCATGTATTTTTCTTTCCTTTGCAATACTTACCCAACAGCTTCCCTCAGCCGTCCAGATGGCGATGTTGGCGATCTTAAGGAAGCCCTTGGCTGCCTGTCGTTACTCAGGAGCAAGAAAACTGCGTTGGTGGTGTTTATATTTGGTAGACCCTGCCTGTAGTAATTGTTGGAGGACCGAGTTAATGTTGACCCCCCCCCCCCCCCCTCTCTCTCTCTCTCTCTCTCTCTCTCTCTTTTCTCGTCTCTCTCTCTGTGCAGACGCATCTGGTCATGTCATATCCAGTAAAGGTCCGTGCACGAGGTGTGGGAGCCGCCGTGCAACTCACTCCTCGATTAACAAGCAGCGAAAGCTTCAGCTGCTCTACGTAACCCCGCCACCTGACGAGGACGCTCCGCCCTACCGTTGTCGAATTCGTCCCACCAACTCATCCCTCCCACAACCTGACGTAACTTATAAGCTGCCACCTGTGGCTGACGCTACAATTCCAGCTCCATAACCACACGATGGAGACTGTCGATTTAAGTGTTTCGAATCAAGTTCTTTTATTGACTTTTGCCTGAAGGTGCCTAGCCCATAGGCGAAACGTATGTAATATTGAATGAGCAATGGATCTGTCGAGAGCATAGGAAAACGGGCGAACCCGAAGTGCAGTGTTGACATGATATATTTAACTCCGCTTTGGTGTCTGGAATTGTGCCAGCTGAATAAAGTCGGTTTGGGGATCCCTGGAGAATGGAAAGGTTATCCTTATGAAATGTAGAGTGGGTTGAGGCATATCCCTAGGAAGATACGCTGGAAAATTATGCAAAAGAATCTTGGAAACATTAATGAGACTGATGATCGTACATGGAATGTCTGAGTGGCCGGCCGGTGGCGTTTGGTAACAAAAGAAGTGGTTTTTTTATATGTGGAGATTAAGTGGGAATACTATACTGTGTATCATATTTACTTTCTTTATCTAGAGGAGGATTTTAAAAGGATACTTAGGAAATTATCATGGATTAGATCCAGAGACGAAGATTTCCGCAAGAAACTGTGTGTAATAGTCAAGCCAAAGGGATATATGATTGATGAAAGTAAGTGGTTTAAGTGTCATGCTGTTCTAAGACCAGGTGTCTCATCTCCGGTTCTTTTCATCAGTTACGTGGATAAAGTCAAGCTCGAAGTCGGACCGTTCTGTGAAGGAGAGAAAGGTGATTTGACTCGTTCACACGGCGGAGCTTAAGCCATTACTGGCTTAGAGAGAGGACGCTCTTAAGCTATGTATTAAAGATAAGCTGTGTCTGGACGGAATATAGTGATGTGAGCAAGGAGGGGCAGGCGGTAGGGTTGTATGTTTTTATTCTTCAATTATCTTCGAAGTGTGGTATTAACTGATGCCTTTATATAACCGGAATTTAACTGAAGAATATCCAAAAAGCTAAATTGATATATATATATATATATATATATATATATATATATATATATATATATATATATATATATATATATATATATATATATTATCCCTGGGGATAAGGGAGAAAGAATACTTCCCACGTATTCCCTCCGTGTCGTAGAAGGCGACTAAAAGGGGAGGGAGCGGGGGGCTGGAAATCCCCCCCCCCCCCATCTCTTTTTTTTTAATTTTCCAAAAGAAGGAACAGAGTGGGGCCAGGTGAGGATATTCCTCAAAGGCCCAGTCCTCTGTTATTAATGCTACCACGCTAACGCGGGAAATGGCGAATAGTTTAAAAGAAAGAAAGAAATATATATATATATATATATATATATATATATATATATATATATATATATATATATATATATATAAGGTAAGTTTGAATGGAGAAAAACTGGAGGAAGTAAAGTGTTTTAGATATCTGGGAGTGGATCTGGCAGCGGATGGAACCATGGAAGCGGAAGTGAATCATAAGGTGGGGGAGGGGGCGAAAATCCTGGGAGCCTTGAAGAATGTTTGGAAGTCGAGAACATAATCTCGGAAAGCAAAAATGGGTATGTTTGAAGGAATAGTGGTTCCAACAATGTTGTATGGTTGCGAGGCGTGGGCTATGGATAGAGTTGTGCGCAGGAGGGTGGATGTGCTGGAAATGAGATGTTTGAGGACAATGTGTGGTGTGAGGTGGTTTGATCGAGTAAGTGATGTAAGGGTAAGAGAGATGTGTGGAAATAAAAAGAGCATGGTTGAGAGAGCAGAAGAGGGTGTTTTGAAATGGTTTGGGCACATGGAGAGAATGAGTGAGGAAAGATTGACCGAGAGGATATATGTGTCGGAGGTGGAGGGAACGAGGAGAAGTGGGAGACCAAATTGGAGGTGGAAAGATGGAATGAAAAAGATTTTGAGTGAGCGGGGCCTGAACATGCAGAAGGGTGAAAGGCGGGCAAGGAATAGGGTGAATTGGATCGATGTGGTATACCGGGGTTGACGTGCTGTCAGTGGATTGAATCAGGGCATGTGAAGCGTCTTGGGTATACCATGGAAAGTTGTGTGGGGCCTGGATGTGGAAAGAGAGCTGTGGTTTCGGGCATTATTGCATGAAAGCTAGAGACTGAGTGTGAACGAATGGGGCCTTTGTTGTCTTTTCCTAGCTCTACCTCGCACACATAAGGGGAGAGGGGGATGGTATTCCATGTGTGGCGAGGTGGCGATGGGAATGAATAAAGGTAGACAGTGTGAATTGTGTGCATGGGTACATATATATATGTGTCTGTGTGTGTATATATATATATATATATATATATATATATATATATATATATATATATATATATATGTACATTGAGATGTATAGGTATGTATATTTGCATGTGTGGACGTGTATGTATATACATGTGTATGGGGGTGGGTTGGGCCATTTCTTTCGTCTGTTTCCTTGCGCGACCTCGCAAACGCGGGAGACAGCGACAAAGCAAAATAATAATAATAGTTATATATATATATATATCAAAGTCAGTTCAGTTGTTTAGGGCAAGACATGGCAACTTTTGAAGAACATGAAATTCTGATCAAAGTACCAGAGTTTCGCCTCGACCTCGGCATCAATAGACTATATACCTAAAAGTTAATAAGCTTAGGTACTGTGGGAAACAAGCATCTCCCTTGGTAAGGAAAGGTGAGGAGGATGCACTGAGAAAAAAGATCGTGATTGGGGTCTACTATGACAGAGGATTGCTTGAAAGACCAAAAAGAGACGGCGCGATGGAGAGATCACATCACTGCAGTAGCCTGAGGAAAGGACCTGTTACGGCGCAAACTGATCTCTCTCTTTGTGGCGTGAGGGATATACGTGAAACAACTCACATCCGACCAAGTAGGATAAGTCTCCGATCGAAAGAATGTAAATTAAAAGGGAAAACAATATTGATCACAGTTTGTAAATGATGGGTAGTTTGCATTTGCAGACGAGGTGGGAAGTGACGTTATCCTGTCATATATTAATGAGATATAAGGCTAAAGGGGAAAAACTGGACTTGATTAACCAAAATTTTGCAAGACCAAGCGATGCGGTGCCACTGACAAGAGTGTCATTAACGATGAGAGTGAGGGAGACAGTAAAATGGACGACGATATACTGACACGTAGGATAGGCTAGTGGAAGCTGCTGTCTGTCCTGGGAAAATCATTCATGAAGTGCACCAGTGAGTGACCTGTGTGTGTTCATGACCCGCCTGAGAAACTATGACCAAATGTTCATCAAAATGTTATCATGTGTGAGGATGATGATTATGCTAATGCCAGTGAGCGGCGTCTCGGCCAGGCGTTAAACGTAAACTGGAGAATCTCGTTGCTCTTACGGATTGTAAGTGAATCATTAATGTCACTGAGGGGTGATATGTAGCAGGAGAGAGAGAGAGAGAGAGAGAGAGAGAGAGAGAGAGAGAGAGAGAGAGAGAGAGAGAGAGAGAGAGAGAGAGAGAGAGAGAGAGAGACCGATGGAGCTGTACGTTTTGTGAAGAAAGGCTCAAGATCCTTGAGGAAGAATTTGGAATATCAGTACAAAATATTCGCACTTTTGTTAAGACACTTCAGAAAACACACTTGGAGCGTTGAAGAATATGTGGAAGGCGAGAGCATTATCTTGGAGAGCAAAAATAGGTATGTTTGAAGGAATAGTGGTTCCAATAATGTTGCATGGTTGCGAGGCATGGGCTATAGATAGAGTTGTGCTGAGGTGGGTGGATGTGTTTGAGGACAATATGTGGTGTGAGGTGGTTTGATCGACTAAGTAATGAAAGCGTAAGAGAGAAGTGTGGTAAAAAAAAAAAGAGTTTGGTTGAGAGAGCAGAAGAGGGTGTGTTGAAATGGTTTGGTCACATGGAGAGAATGAGTGAGGAAAGATTGACAAAGAGGATATATGTGTCAGAGGTGGAGGGAAGAAGGAGAAGCGGGAGACCAAATTGGAGGTGGAAGGATGGAGTGAGAAAGATTTTGAGCGATCGGGGCCTGAACATACAGGAGGGTGAAAGGCGTGCAAGGAATAAAGTGAATTGGAACGATGTGGTACACCGGGGTGGACGTGCTGTCAGTGGATTGAACCAGGGCATGTGAAGCGTCTGGGGTAAACCATGAAAGGTCTGTAGGGCCTGGATGTGTAAAGGGAGCTTATGTTTTGATGCATTGCACATGACAGCTAGTGACTGAGTGTCTGTTCCTGGCGCTACCTCGGTGGAGCGGGGGATGCTATTTCATGTATGGCGGGGTGGAGATGGAAATGGATGAATGCAGCAAGTATGGATAAGTACATGTGTATATATGTGTATGTCTGTGTATGTATATGTATATATACGTTGAAATGTATATGTATGTATATGTGCGTGTGCGGGCATTTATGTATATACATGTGTATGTGGGTGGGTTGGGCCATTCCTCGTCTGTTTCCTTGCGCTACCTCGCTAACGCGAGAGACGGCGTTTAAGTAAAGTATATATATATATATATATATATATATATATATATATATATATATATGCGCCCGTGGTGGCATTTACGTAAGTGAATTGGGAGGTCTGGGCTATGATGAGAGGTTGGAAGTACTGAAATTGCCTTCCTTGATAACAGGAAGGGAAAGAGGAGGATATTCATTTGACGGCGAAGAAGATTCAGGATTGAGTAAGCAGTGTAAATGAGACGAATTTACAGAAGACGGGGTGCAGAGGAAAGAGGACGGAAGCGGACATGCAAGCGGTGAACCATGAAGCGGGATGTCAGCGAAAATCTTGAAATTTAACAGAACAATTAAAGAGTTTGAATTCATTATGTTGGAGCAGTGTGTGTGTGTGTGTGTGTGTGTGTGCGCGCTCGTGTGCGCGAGGATGATATAGAATTGATATCAGATGATAAGGAAGGTGAAAACGAAAGAGGCATGTTTGATGATTAGCAACAATACGCTGATAATAAGAGCGAGATAAGAGCGAGTGAAAATGCAGAAGTTAAAAGTGAAACGAGCAATATATGAGAAAATGATTTATGATAAGAGGAAAGGAAAGTGATGAAACAGCAGCAACTGATATGAAACGTAGGTAGGACTCTGGTTACGACCTCAGACGGAAATGCAAAGGGTTTTAAAGAAGATACAGGCGCTCCTTGGTGTGTAAAGCAGGTGGACTGATGCCAGGAGAGGATGGGAGTGGGGAAGGAGTGGGAGGCCTGTAATAGACATCGGAACTGCAACTACTGACACACTCAAGATGATTATCGTGGAAAACGTAATGCAATTTCACCCACAGCTGAATTCGAGGTAGCCGAAATCTTACGAACTTCTCGACGAATGTCGTATGTGATACGTGGGATGAATACATGAGTAAATTACAGTGAGTTGGACTACACAGACGTCCATGAAAGGTTTGCTGGGCTGATGTAGATGAAGTAGACGAAATTATGGGTATGAAGGATGGATGATGCGACTGACAATGAAGAGAATTAGTAGTGCATCATCTTTGGCCAGGTTATGATGATACTGATACAGCCCAAGACAAAGACGATTGTTTTCATAATAACCTCTAATGAGGCAATCAGCGAAAATGGGAAAAATCTGAAACGCGAACAAGATCGAGCGGATACGGAGGTCTATGTATATGAATAAGGGTAAGCCAGGAATGACAGAGAATTCATTAAAACAGACTTTGAAACAGGTCAGTGAATATATTTGGTAGATTTGTTTATGAAAGACGTGTGTGTATTTCAATTTGATGGAGGATATTATGAACAGAAATCTGGTATGGCAATGGGTAACCCTCTTTTACTTGAATTAAGTAATCTTTAAATGGAACTCTTTGAAGCAAAGTTCCTAAAGGATATCTTACCGTCTAATGCAATTTGGTTTTGGTACATCGATGATGTTCTATGTGTTTGGCCAACAAATGAAAAATCACAAACATTTCTCCCTTTACTTAACAAATTAGTACCATCCTTTAACTTTACTGTAGAGATTGCAAATGATGTTATGTTTAGATTGCATGATCCATAGGGATGGAAACAAGTTTAAGTTTACTGTATACAGAAAACCTACCATTGTATGCTCATACGTCCATTATTACTCAGCTCAACATGACAGAGTTGAATTATCACCATTCCAGCCCATGTTCTTTAGGATATTACGTATATGCTATCCAGAGTTTACTGATGATGAGTTTGAGAAAATATATTCTATTGGATCCAAGTTAAAGTATCGTAGATCTTTCATTGATAAATCCCTTAATCTTGCAAATAAATCATTTTATAGAGTTGAACCCAAACCTCCCCATGACACCAAGAACCTTTTAGTTCTCCCTTTTAGTAATAATTTTACATTACTTCCATTGTTGCTTAAATCCTCTAATGTAAATGTTGCCTTCAGCAGCAACAATCTTATAAAGAATATCTTAATCAGGTGCTTACCAGGAAGTTCTGCAGGCTGTGTTAATAGAGTACCATGTAAAGATTGATATGTTTCATGTTGGGCAGACTGGTAAGGATAAGTATAGCATAAGTATAGCATAAGAAAGGGACAAGAATCAAATACTCTGTTTAATCATGTTAAATATTATCATTGTATTGACAAGAGTAATGCTATCTCAGTTATTAAATCTAACTCCGGTACCGCGAGAATTATCGTTGAATCATCTCTTATTAAGTACACAAAGAACTTTAACATTAATACGAATACGAATTGGATAGCTTTATTGTTGATGAGATTTGTAAAACTTCCCTTTCTTGTCTACATAATAGAGGTAGCGCTAGGAAAAGACAACAAAGTCCTCATTCGTACACACTTAGTCTCTAGCTAGCTGCCATGTGTAATGCACCGAAACCACAGCTTCCTTTCCACATTCAAACCCCACAAAACTTCCCATGGTTTACCCCAGACACTGCACATGCCCTGGTTCAATCCATTGACAGCAAGTCGACCTCGGTATACCACATCCTTCCTTGCACGTCTTTAACCCTTCTGTATGTTAAGGCCCCGATCACTGAAAATCTTTTTCACTCCATCCTTCCACCTCCAATTTGGTCTCCCACTTCTCCTCGTTCCCTAGACCCCTGTCACATATATCCTCTTTGTCAATTTTTTCTCGCTTATTCTCTCCATGTGACCAAACCATTTCAATACACCCTCTTCTGCTCTCTCAGCCACACTCATTTTATTACCAAACATCTCTCTTACCCTTTCATTACTTACTCGATCAAACCACCTCACACTACACATTGTCCTCAGACATCTATTTCCAACACATCCACCCTCTTCCGCACAACCCTATAGCCCATGCCTCGCAACCATATAACATTGTTGGAACCACTTTTCCTTCAAACATACCCATTTTTGCACTCCGAGATAACGTTCTCGCCTTCCACACATTCTTCAACACTCCTAGAACCTTCGCCCCCTCCCCCACCCTGTGACTCACTTCCGCATACATGGACCCATCCGCTGCCAAATCCACTCCCAGATCTCTAAAACACTTCACTTCCTCCAGTTTTTCTCCATTCAAACTTACCTCTCAATTAACTTGTCCCTCAACCTTAGTGAACCTAATTACCTTTTACATTTACTCTCAGCTTTCTTCTTTCACACACTTTACCAAACTCAGTCACCAGCTTCTACAGTTTCTCACCCGAATCAGCCACTAGCGCTGTATCATCAGCGAACAACAAATGACTTACTTCCCAAGCCCTCTCATCCACAACAGACTGCATATTTGCCCCTCTCCAAAACTCTTACATTCACCTCCCTAACAAACCCATCCATAAACATATTGAACAATCAAGGAGACATTACGCACCCCTGCCGCAAATCGACATTCACTGAAAACCAATAACTTTCCTCTTTTCCTACTCGTACACATGCCTTACATCCTTGATAAAAACTTTTCACTGCTTCTAGCAACTTACCTCCCACACCATATATTCTTAATACCTCCACAAAGCATCCCTATTAACTCTTATCATATGCCTTCTCCAGAACCATAAATGCTACATACAAATCCATTTGTTTTTCTAAGTATTTCTCACGTACATTCTTCAAAACAAACACCTGCTCCACACATCCTCTACCACTTCTGAAACCATACTGCTCTTCCCCAATCTGATGCTCTGTATATGCCTGTACCCTCTCAATCAATACTCTCCCATATGATTTCCCAGGAATACTCAACAAACCTATACCTCTGTAACTTAAACTCTCAGCTTTATCCCCTTTGCCTTTGTACAGTGGCACTATGCAAGCATTCCGCCAATCATCAGTCACTTCACCATGAACCATACATACATTGAATATCCTCACCAACCAGTCAACAACACAGTCCCACTCTTTTTTAATAAATTCCACTTCAATACCATCCAAAACCGCCGTCTTGCCGACTTTCATCTTCCGCAAAGCTTTCATTACCTCTTCTCTGTTTACCAACCCTCTCACTTCGCACACCTTCTCAACCAAAACACCCTGTATCTGCCACTCTTTCATCAAACACATTCAACAAACCTTCAAAATATTCACTCTATTTCCTCCTCACTTCTCCACTACTTGTTGTTACCTCCCCATTAGCCCCTTCATCGACTTTCCCATTTGTTCTCTTGTCTTACGCACTTTACTTATCTCCTTCCAAAACATCTGTTTATCCTCCCTAAGATTTGATGATGCTCTCTCACCCCAACTCTCATTCGCCCTCTTTTTCACCTCTTGCACCTTTTTCTTGACCTCCTGCCTCTTTCCTTTATACATCTCCCAGTCATTCGCATTACTTCCTAAGCAAAAATCGTCCAAACGCCTCTCTCTTCTCTTTCACTAACAATCTTACTTCTTCATCCCGCCACCCACTACCCTTTCTAATATGACCACCTCCCACCTTTCTCATGCCACAAGCACCTTTTGGGCAAACCATCACTGCTTCCCTTAATACACCCCATTCCTCCCCTACTCCCCTTATGTCATTTGCTCTCACCTTCTTCCATTCTACACTCAGGCTCTCCTGGTACTTCTTCACACGTCTCCTCTCCAAGCTCACTTACTCTCACCACTCTCTTCGCCCAACATTCTCTCTTCTTTTCTGAAAGCCCATGCAAATCTTCGCCTTCGCCTCCTTAAGATGATGATGAGACATCCCTTCAGTTGCCCCTCTCAGCACATTAACATCCACAAGTCTCTTTCACGCGCCTATCAATTAACACGTAATCCAATAACGCTCTCTGCCCATCTCTCCTACCTACATGCGTATATTTATGTATGTCTCTCTTTTTTAGACTAGGTATTCCCAATCACCAGTCCTTTTTCAGCAAACAAGTCTACAAGCTCTTTATCATTTCCATTTACAACACTGAACACCCCATGTTCACCACATTACTCACCTTTGCATTCAAATCACCGATCATTATAATCCGGTCTCGTGCATCGAAGCTGCTAACACACCCACTCAGCTGCTCCCAAAACACTTGCCTCTTATGATCTCTCTTCATGATCATTTGCTTAGACACCGATAATCGCCTATCTCTATCCATCCACTCTCACCTTCACCCATATCAATCTAGAGTTTACTTTCTTACACTCTATCACATACTTTCTTAACTCCAGCTTCAGGAGTAGTGGTACTCCTTCCTTTGCTCTTGTCCTGTCACCAACCCCTGACTTTACTCCCAAGACATTCTTAAACCACTCTTCCCCTTTACCGTTTAGCTTTGTTTCACTCAGAGCCAAAACATCCAGGTTCCTTTCCTCAAACATACTGCCTATCTCTCCTTTTTTCTCATCTTGGTTACATCTACACACATTTAGACATCCCAATCTGAGCCTTCGAGGAGGATGAGCACTCCACTCATGACTCCTGTTTCCCTTTTTAGAAAGTTAAAATACAAGGAGGGGAAGGTTTCTAGGCCTCCCCCCTCCCGTCTCCTTTAATGCCGTCTACGACACGTGAGGAATGCGTGGGAAGTATTCTTTCTCTCCTATCTCCAGGGTAATATATATATATTGTAAAAAGATAAGAGGTAGTAAAAGCTTTGCGGAAGATGAAAGCCGGCAAGGCAGCGGGTTTGGATGGTATTGCGGTGAACTTTATAAAAAAAAAAGGGGTGACTGTATTGTTGACTGGTTGGTAAGGTTATTTAATGTATGTATGACTCATGGTGAGGTGCCTGAGGATTGGCGGAATGCGTGCATAGTGCACTTGTACAAAGGCAAAGGGGACAAAGGTGAGTGCTCAAACTACAGAGGCATAAGTTTGTTGAGTATTCCTGGGAAATTATAGGGGAGGGTATTGATTGAGAGGATGAAGGCATGTACAGAGCATCAGATTGGGGAAGAGCAGTGTGGTTTCAGAAGTGGTAGAGGATGTGTGGATCAGGTGTTTGCTTTGAAGAATGTATGTGGGAAATACTTAGAAAAGCAAATGGATTTGTATGTAGCATTTATGGATCTGGAGAAGGCATATGATAGAGTTGATAGAGATGCTCTGTGGAAGGTATTAAGAATATATGTGGTGGGAGGCAAGTTGTTGGAAGCAGTGAAAAGTTTTTATGGAGGATGTAAGGCATGTGTACGTTTAGGAAGAGAGGAAAGTGATTGGTTCTCCGTGAATGTAGGTTTGCGGCAGGGGTGTGTGATGTCTCCATGGTTGTTTAATTTGTTTATGGATGGGGTTGTTAGGGAGGTGAATGCAAGAGTTTTGGAAAGAGGGACAAGTATGCAGTCTGTTGTGGATGAGAGAGCTTGGGAAGTGAGTCAGTTGTTGTTCGCTGATGATACATCGCTGGTGGCTGATTCATGTGAGAAACTGCAGAAGCTGGTGACTGAGTTTGGTAAAGTGTGTGGAAGAAGAAAGTTGAAAGTAAATGTGAATAAGAGCAAGGTTATTAGGTACAGTAGGATTGAGGGTCAAGTCAATTGGAAGGTAAGTTTGAATGGAGAAAAGCTGGAGGAAGTGAAGTGTTTTAGATATCTTGGAGTGGATGTGGCAGTGGATAGAACCATGGAAGCGAAAGTGAATCATAGGGTGGGGAAGGGGGCGAAAATTCTGGGAGCCTTGAAGAATGTGTGGAAGTCGAGAACACTATCTCGAAAAGCAAAAATGGGTATGTTTGAAGGAATAGTGGTTCCAACAATGTTGTATGGTTGCGATGCTTGGGCTATGGATAAAGTTGTGCGCAGGAGGGTGGATGTGCTGGAAATGAGATGTTTGAAGACACAATGTGGTGTGAGGAGGTTTGATCGAGTTAGTGATGTAAGGGTAAGAGAGATGTGTGGAAATAAAAAGAATGTGGTTGAGAGAGCAGAAGAGAGTGTCTTGAAATGGTTTGGTCACATGGCGAGAATGAGTGAGGAAAGATTGACCAAGATGATATGTGTTTCAGAGGTGGAGGGAACGAGGAGAAGTGGGAGACCAAATTGGAGGTGGAAAGATGGAGTGAAAAAGATTCTGAGTGATCAGAGCCTGAACATGCAGGAGGGTGAAAGGCATGCAAGGAATAGAGTGAATTAGAACGATGTGGTATACCGGGGTCGACGTGCTGTCAATGGATTGAACCAGGGCATGTGAAGCGTCTGGGGTAAACCATGGAAAGTTCTATGGGGCCTGGATGTGGAAAGGGAGCTGTGGTTTCGTTGCATTATTACATGACAGCTAGAGTCTGAGTGTGAACGAATGTGGCCTTTGTTGTCTTTTCCTAGCGCTACCTGGCACACATGAGGGGGGAGGGGGTTGTTATTTCATGTGTGGCGAGGTGGCGATGGGAATGAATAAAGCCAGACTATGAATTATGTACAAGTGTATATATTTGTATATGTCTGTGTGTGTATATATATGTATACATTGACATGTATAGGTATGTATATTTGCGTGTGTGGACGTGTATGTATATACATGTGTATGTGGGTGGGTTGGGCCATTCTTTCGTCTGTTTCTTTGCGCTAGCTCGCTAACGCGGGAGACAGCGACAAAGCAAAATGAATAAATATAAGATAAATAAATAAATAAATATATATATATATATATATATATATATATATATATATATATATATATATAATATATATATATATATATATATATATATATATATATATATATATATGACAGTGAGTGACACTCATTCTATGAGGTACAAATATTCTGGCGCCCGAAAAGAGACCGGCATTCCTACATTCTTTTATAATTTTGCGTTCTGCAGACACTGATACATTGCAGGTTACTTTATTATGATATTTGCGTGTTTATTTCAGTCTTGTGCACTCCCGTTAGTGCATATGGTTGAGACACTAGGACTGATGATTAGCGCGAATAGAGGCAGTGTGAGCTATTCTGCCATCACCTCCAATGTCCTCTTCGCGTGCTGAGTGAAGAACAGAGGCTGGCGACTATGGGACTCACGAGCTGAGCCCTGTTATCTCGCAGTACACGCAGGTCGCGTTGGAGGACCTGAACAGACAGACAGACAGATGACCGAACAAATCGTATTGACAGCAGAGCACAAACAGACAGACGTGATGATGGTATAGGTGGAATATAAGTCATCTGACTTAGCATCAGGAGCAAGTAAGTTCATCCGCGTGTTGTAGACCTTTCCCCAAGTGATACAAGCTAGATAATCAGCCATATGGCACCTATGATGTGCTGTTAATCCCAGCGTTCCCTGAACTTCACCCACACAGTGAATCACAGAGAATTAAGGTCTTCGTCAGCCTCTCTCAAGACCTGGATCAGGGCTATACGCTTGCAAAGCTGCTTACTTACATGGATGGATTTTTCAGTGATATTAAGGCTATACTGGTCAAGGTTCTAAGCCGCCAGGACAGATCACTGAATAATACCTGCGACACCATGATTGAGTTACTCGGAAAGCCTATGGCCTAACTGAAGAGAATGCCAGGACGCAGTCTTGAGGTGTTGAACTTCAGGAAAATGGGATGTCATTGCAATTTGGTGTCCATATGCAGGGGCCACAGACGAGGCTGAGATACATGAAAAAGGAGGATGTCATTGACTTATTGCTCAGGATCCACTTGGAAAAGTTTCGTTTCAGCCCGAAATCGTTGCTTTGTCCAGTTATAAGACGCAGCAGACCGAAACGGTGATGGGAAAAGCAGATACTGATTCTGAGACATCACTAATTGCCAACGACACCTCAAGATGAACCAGCTAACCCCAGTAGACTCACTCACCACGTCTGAGTCACCGGTCTCAGCTGGCTTACTCACCACGTCAAAGCATACACCCTCAGCTGTAGCGAATTCAGTGACTACACAAAAGATTAATGGCAAAATGGTATTAAAATTGGGTGAAAGTTCCACAACTTCTTTACTCAGTTTGATGGACAACGCTTCACCTAGCGAGTGAAGCATGAACACACAACAGCAGTAGCTCTCCAGGTCCCTGCTCGATATAAGGCTGAGTCCGCTACTATGGCCAAAAAGCCGCTAATGAGCCCAATCACCCACGCAACGATGTTACCAACTTCTGTTCCTGTCATCACAAAACCAAAGGTGGAGGCAGTCGTCGGATTCTACTTAAGCCTATCCTACAACACTGATGCCAGCCCGTACCTTGTGACGTGCTACAGACTCCAACAGGATCCGACACTACAAGTTCCTCCCTTACCCGAACGGCTTCTGTGGAGATGGAAGGAGATTCGGGCTTACGGGGTAACGGAGACGTTAGCTCGTGTCTTCCGTGAAGATCGGGCCGAAGGAAACGCCTGGAGAGGCAAGCTTTTATAAGTCCAGGTTATTCACGGTACCGTCACACTACTAAGTGAATCCGTGATGATTGTCGTCACCACTAACTTACCCCCCGGGAAATCTAATGCCACTTTTATACATAGTCGTATATTAGCACTCATCCTGGGCAACATCCACAGCATCAGATATTGATATTAAATCTGACGCCAGGGAAATCTGATGCCACAGTTATGCCTAATCCTCTATTTGCACTCATTCTGGGTTATGTTCAGGGCGTCAGGAATGGTGTTAACATGACCCCAGTACGTCGTATTTGAAGGTACTGCCGCTGCTCTCACCAGGCAAGCCATGTACAAGGTCGTCATATATATATACCCCGTGCATGTATATGATGCTGAGAAATCAACGAAAACTCGAGACGTCCAACTTTAACATTAGGAAGACCCGTCTCTTGCCACAATAAGGTGAACGGTGTACGTAAACTCGACTAGTTACGTGCACAAGGAAGAGAGGATGCACCGAAAATCTGTCACGTCCGTAGGAGACGAGCAGAATGAATTTGTGGCCACAGCCACACACTCAGTTACCATGTGTCCTCCCATGAGTGTATTCACGCCTCGTTTTACTGGCCAGGAATGGGCCAGAGTGTCATCAGACTTTCGAAGTCATGGGATATGTGTCGAAGGCCTCTCGATCGCGAGTGGATAACCAAGGCCACCCCTTTCATCCATTGCCCGATATATCAGAACCCAATCAGCGTGTGGCAGTGGATATATTGGGACCGTTCGAACCACAGGTTCATGAGAGCTCCGGGTATTTACTGACTTGCGTTGACTTTACTGCACGCTAGCCTGGGGCAGCCCCCATTACCCTCGACCGTAGCCCAAGTTACGAGGCTGATTTTCGTCGTATTTCGATGCCCAGGCAAATGCTGAATGACAGAGGGACTGAATTCACTCCGGCCGTGGTGGAATACGTCCGCCATTTGATGTCGATTTAGGGGTCTGAGGCAAACTACCTACCATCCAACCGTCTTGAGTATAACTCTAAGTTGAACCAAAATGTTGCTGAGTATAGCGACAGAGCGACCGAGAAGCGCGGCTGCGCTACATAGCATCGTTCTTACTTGCTTATCGACAAGCACCTCAGAGCTCTCTCAAGCTGTAACCATTCCAGTCAGTGCACGGTAGAGCTGTTACTGGACCATTGATAGTCGTCGATGAATCACGGAATAATGGCCAACCAGACGTAAAGGTCAGGACAACTTGAGTTTTGTGATTGGCCTGGCTGATCGACCTATAATGCGACGTAACCAAGAAGGAACCAAACACGTGCAATAGAGTTGCTACAACCAAACAGGTACAATAGAGTTGCTACAACCAAACAGGTACAGTAGAGTTGCTACAACCAAACAGGTACGATAAAGTTGCTACAACCTAACAGGTACGATAGAGTTGCTACAACCAAACAGATACAATAGCGTTGCGACAACCAAACAGGTACAATAGAGTTGCTACAACCAAACAGGTACAATAGAGTTGCTACAACCAAACAGATACAATAGCGTTGCGACAACCAAACAGATAAGATAGAGTTGCTACAACCAAACAGGTACAATAGAGTTGCTACAACCAAACAGATACAATAGAGTTGCTACAACCAAACAGATACAATAGAGTTGCTACAACCAAACAGGTACAATAGAGTTGCTACAACCAAACAGGTACAATAGAGTTGCTACAACCAAACAGGTACAATAGAGTTGCTACAACCAAACAGGTACAATAGAGTTGCTACAACCAAACAGATACAATAGAGTTGCTACAACCAAACAGGTACAATAGAGTTGCTACAACCAAAAAACTGTAACTTGGACACTGAAAGCTGGTAGGCCATAGCTTGTTACTGCTTCTTTAACAAAACAGAAAACTCGGTCTGTGGAAGACCCGATCGAAGTTAATCAGATCATGAAGCCTCAGCTGTGTAGCCGCTGCGGGAAACTGGGAAAAAAAAGAGACTTTACGTCAATACTAAACAAATGCTGTACATCCCAGGTTAGGCCTAGTTTGACTTGCGAACAAACAGATTGCTAGAGGACCCTCTGGCCGAGGGACATTTTGCATCAGTAGAGTCAACATCGTATTAACAGATAGTAGGAGAGCTTCGCACAGTGCACAGTGTTGAAGCGAACAGAAACGTTCCTGCGGAAGCAGTAATTACTACGGGACGGTACTCCATTAGGAGGACCGAAGCATGTTCGTAGATAGGTGCAGCGAATCCTCGGTAGATGGACTTTCCAACTCGACCAGTGCGCGCGAACCCACTCTCTCCACCACAGAAATTTGACCCAGTTGAGCAAGAGACCCATGGAACGGGAGCAGATAGATGGGCGCTACTGGGAAATCCTCGTGCTTTTCAGTGGCTGTCAGCATATTAAATGATCATAGGCGAATAAATAATATTGCTCTGATGCGTTGTATGACCAGCTGTCAGTATCAGCTAAGGCAGCTAAGGTAACTAATTCAGAGGTCACTGAAGCTTAATCAAGCAAAGCGATGATCCAGATTCCATCGCGCAAGAGTCGAAAACTGATGCATTATTACGCTCGTGAGCCAATTAGCCTTTCTGACTCACCATCGCTATGTGATGAAAATCATAGCTGGAATCAAGGGTGTGAAATGTCTTTGTCAGTGACGTTCTATTATGTAGCGAGACCCTAGACTTGGCAGTGGCTTCTAGCTGGGGATGAGCACCGTGTCACACTGCTAGTCTGGCGTATATACAGATCTCCCGGTCGTACTGCCGAGATTGTAAGATATACGTATTGATGCAGAGACTTGTTTTTTTTTAAGTTCTGCAGTGTGGCAGAAATCTGACACTATTATTCTGACTAATATGGTGGCGAATTTAGTGATATGATGTAGAAAAATACAAAAATACATACTATTAACGAAGCTGAAAGAATATAATACTTTCCTTGCTGAATTGTCCTTTTTTTCTATCTATGCTTATGATACCAGTCAGAAAAGTTAATCCAGTTCTCAGATTCAACTGAGAACGTATAACAGTACTCACGAACGTCAGTTAGAGGAAGCGGATATTATTTTCATCATTAAGAAAAAGCATTGCAGATTAAGCTGAAGTGGTGAGGATGAAGTAGTGGTCCGAGCTGGAACTGTGAGTGGTAAAGGATGAAGCTAGCCCCCACAGAGCGTAGAGGAGGTGACCAAGAGGAAAAGAATGAACATGAGCAATTATCTAGCAATGGGATTCACGTAGTGAAGGACTGTCGAATGAGGCGTCAGTTCTCCGTGAGCTAAAGATGAATCATACAGCAAATTTCTATTCTGACAAACTCCATGTATTACCTCAGGAGACTTGACTGAACAGACTACCTAAAGAGCTTGAATTTGTTGAAGATCCTGAAAGTTTTGGACAAAGTTTAAGAGGCCAGCTATCATGGAGTGGAACTGGCTGTTAAGATGATGAAACCACCATACAGTCGTCGGGACAACTTATCCTCCAGCCTGTAGCTTTGTAAGGACAAATGTTTTCGAAGTTCACCTGGTTTTGGTCACACCGCAAGTGAAATGTCACCTCTGGCGGAGGATATCTTGCTCACTTGGCGAAAGAGAGAATATTTTCTTCCGAAAATTCTCGCTACAAAAGAAGATAAAAATGTCCATTATTTTCCTTGGAGTAGAATAGACAAAGAGCTGCAGGAGACCCATTGAAGGGGTTCCTTGGGTAATGAAACTGAAGATAAGAGATCATTAAGGACAGTGTTCAGAGTTGAAGCTGAACAAGAAGTGGGACAAGAAAACGCTCGTCTTGAGCACTACACCACTCTCAGCTGACATTGGACAAAGGTGTCTGTGACATCGTGAAATAGAAATAAGTAAATGAATAGATTGATGCGATATATAAGCCATGCAAGCAAGCGAGTTAACAGATAGTGAAGGAAAGGTTAGATTGTTACTGTTAATGAGTTCTGTTGATGAGGATAAAATCGTTTGTGCTGAAAGAACTAACCAGGTCACTATATGTAGATTCAACCGATTCTTTTAATCTGTTGGTTGACCATGTACACAGCTAGGGCTCCGTCAAGCAGGTGTTGGGTCGATGGAGAGAGCTATGTCATAACATGTTGGCCTTTGCATCATGAAGGGCTGGTCTCATGAACAGTAGAACATGACAACTGTAGAAGACCATGTCGTGAAACCGCTCAAGTGAATCAAAAGCCATTCGCTTAGGCAGATGTCAAGTCTCAGTAGGTGAACATTTGAGTCCATACAGAGGTCAGGTAGCTATCAAGAAGAATAATTTCATATCCTCTGCATGAACCGAAAAAAAAAAAAGGAATACGCTAAAGATCAAAATTTTGTATATTTACTTGAGGATGAAACGTGGTCTGCGAAGAATATATATATATATATATATATATATATATATATATATATATATATATATATATATATATATATATATATTCTTCGCAGACCATATATATATATATATATATATATATGTATAGGGTGTCCCAAAAAATGTACTCATTTTTTGACACCCTATAACTCGCTGAATTTTTTCTTTTTCAGATCCAATTGACCCTGGGAAAAAAAAGAACAAAAAAAACGTCAGTGAGTTATAGGGTGTCAAAAAGTGAGTACATTTTTTTTGGGGGGGGGAACACCGTATATATATATATATATATATATATATATATATATATATATATATATATATATATATATTCTTTTTCTTTCTTTTAAACTATTTGCCATTTCCCGCGTTAGCGAGGTAGCGTTAAGAACAGAGGACTGGGCCTTTTTTGGAATATTCTCACCTGGCCCCCTCTGTTCCTGAGCATATGATCAAGGTAAGTTGTACCGTCGTGCAACGGGAATGAAGAAGATAACTCCAGATGTGAATAAGTTTCCGGGAGGAGAACATCAGACAATCTAAGCTTGTTGCCAGACGCTGCTGCCACGAAGAGCCTGTGCCGCTGGTGGATGAGCTGGGCGCTACCCTGGAGACGAAACTTCAGCGGTGTTTTTCGAGATATAATGTGCATCCCCAGGGCATTACTGGTTGAGGAAATCCTTTCATTGAAGCTAATCCAGAACAAATTGGAGCTCAGTCTGAGAGAGAGAGAGAGAGAGAGAGAGAGAGAGAGAGAGAGAGAGAGAGAGAGAGAGATATGGTACGCCGCAATGGTGCTTTCATAGTATACAACACGGAAATAATGCTTGACATATTCTGGACGAAATGCCGTAAAAAAAAGAGGGGTGGGGGGGGCGTTTGTGGTCCTCATGCACACTCAGAAACATGAATACAGGAAGGAAATGACTGTGCAAACAAGAGGAAATGCGAGAATACCTTTCCCTCTACTCCTGCTGATATGGGACGGGATCTCTGTAACTTTTCGTACCCAGGTGTGTCTCTAGGAGCAATATCATTATTCCGATTATCATTTTCTAATATTTTCTTTCCCTAAGTGATCAACCCGTTTGTGAATCAGGTTTTTTTTTTTAAATTTTAAGCAAGTTATATTTCTATTCTCACTAGCATCATTTTACTTTTTTTTTTTTTCTTTTAGTTCATCAACACAGCCGTAATTACATCTGAGACTTTTTGGACATGGATTTTACTCATGGATTCCATATAAATTCCTGTTCGGGTATATAACCTAGAACAACTTGGCTGTTCATATGCCTTATTAACGCTGGTAGAGACGTTGGCGTTGGGATGTCGCGAAATATGATAGATGAACTACCTTGTTTGAAACAAGGCTAACCACCACAGCACTGAATGAAACGTGTGTGTGTGTGTGTGTGTGTGTGTGTGTGTGTGTGTGTGTGTCCTGGACTGAGTATTCCAGTCTCTGACGCCCGCCTCTGTCATGACGGTCATACCTAGAGTGATATAATACAGTATGAGGTACAGTACCTCGGTCTGTATGGAGATGGCAGTAGTGTCCACCAGCAGGTTGATGACGTGAGCGATCGTCGCCTTAGACCTTAAGTCACAGAGAAACAGGTCTGGTGATCCCTGGATTCCAGGTGACTACCTGGAACTTTGTACCAAGTTATGTGACGGTGGCAGCACAAGAGACTCTGCCGTGTCATAAGGAAACAGCAGCTGGCTCACCTCCCACGCCACTCCCACTCCCTAGCAGACTGCATACTCTCTCTCTCTCTCTCTCTCTCTCTCTCTCTCTCTCTCTCTCTCTCTCTCTCTCTCTCTCTCTCTCTCTCTCTCTCTCCAAAACCCTCTCATTTACCCCTTAATCACTCCAACCGTAAAGACTTTAAATAACCGTGGTGACGTAAGCCACCCTTGACGCAGACCCACCTTGAAACACTCACTCTTGTCCCATCTTGAACGCACGGAGAGTACAGTATCATCAAAGACCTTCTCGCTACTGAATGCAGCGCAGCCTTTTGGGGTACAAGATCTCTTGGACCAGAGGCTTGCTGGGGTCAGAGCAGCATATAGTGGTGTTACCGGGCTCCTCTTGTTGGGGCTAGGCTTCGAGTGAGAAGTCACCTTTTAGAGAACGAGAGGACCGTTCTGTTGATGAACTCGCAACCAACAACAATGGTAATTGTAGAAATTATAATAATAGTTATAATAATAATGATATTCACATTATTGTTTTTATTATCATTATTATCATTATTATTATCATTATTATTATTTATTATTATCGTTATTATTATTATCATTATTATTATTATTATTATTATTAATTATTTTTATTATTATTACTATTATTATTATTATTATTATTACTATTATTGTTATTATTATTATCATTATTATTATTATTGTTATTATAGTAGTAATTATACCAGTCGTCGAAGTAATGATAGTAGTAGTAGCGATAGTAGTAATAGAAATAGTGGTACGTACGGTATTTGCTAGTATGTACTAGTAGTACATACCCTATCCGGAAAGTTTTCATGAATATGGAGTTATGAATATTTGTAACAGTAACACCTGAGGCAACGCGACTCAAGATGTGAATTGTGATTCATTAAAACGAGTCTATATGACACATACAAAAAGAAAAGAAGTAACGAACACATGAACAGTGTGGGTCCCGCAGGATGGTTGTGGCTGGTGTGCCCTGAACTTCAAGCCTTTCTTGGTGCATAATGATGAATATGTTAATGAGCCTCCGGAAGTTACCGTGATATAATCTGCATATCTTGACCCATGGCGCAGGTGGTCACCACCCTGACTAATTAATATCCTCCTTAACTCCACCTTATCTCTCACGCCCGACTTCACACACACACACACACACACACACACACACACACACACACCACTCACATGCATACGAGCATCATCAAAGCCCTTGTGGTGTGGCGGTTAGCGTTGCTGACTTTGGCTCATTCACGGGCCGCCCGAGGTCAGCCGATAATTTCTCAGTCTCTCTCATTTGACTTTTTTTTTAACCTCTGTAGTTTCCTCCTGACCTTTCGTGACTTTCTGTTGTATACCTCCTAATCACACGCACTCCTTCCATGCGGATACCTTTCTTACATCCCTCTCTTCTCTTTCACTAAGATATAAACTTCCTCATTACCATTCACTGTTTTATCACACGACCATATCCTTCCCTCCGCATACCTCACATTTCACAGTCATATAAACGCTGCTTCTCTAGATACCGTCTTCTCAGTGTACTCGTCCCTTGTCTTGTTTACTCTCACCTTACGCCACTCTTCGGTCAATGCTTCTTCGTATCTGCACACACACCTCTTTCTACGATCCCTCGTTTTCCCTACTTTCGTCCCACCCATGTCATTTCCTCATTCCCTAAAGCCACCACGAAGTGTAACAGTCGCCACCACAATAAATAAGAAAAAAAAAACCCAGCTCCTGTTGCCTCTCTCAACACATTCTCATCCAACACGCCTCTCAAACTGTCCGTAACCTAACGATGCCCTTTGAAATCCAACTCCACACACTTATATATACATCATTTTTAACCATATACTTCTTTTCCTTGTAGGCAAAAATCTACAAACCGTTCACCATTTCAATAATTTCAGATATCCCACCCTCACCCTAATTGTACCCTTCATTGCTGCGCCACCCACTCTTGCATTAACATCCTTAATCCTGTACATCAGAATTGCAGAGACAAACGCACAGCTCTTCCCAGATCAGTTATCTTCCTTCCTTGCTCCTGCCAGGTACTTCTTCGGACATTCTGCATTCTCATCCACATCTCATCCACTTCCTTACTCTCTCTCTTGAGCACATTCTCACAGCTCCTCCTCCGTCAGGAGTACCAAGCCCGTCCTTTGTTCTCGTCCTCACACAAACCTTGGATTTTATCCCTCATACATTCAGAACTAAGACATCCAAGTTCCTCTCCTCGAACGTAGCACCTCTCCCTCCATGAGCCTTCGGGGGAACATCCTCGACCGGATCTATCTTCTGCTTTTTCTTTTGAAAGTAACGGTACAAGGAAGGGAGGGCTTACACCAATCCTCCCACCCCACCCTACCCTTTGTTCTTGCCTCTTATTAGTCGTCTTTTACGAAACGGGAGAGGTACGTGGATGGCTCCCTTACTCTCCTGTCCCCAGGGAATAGAGGAAAGTTGCTGTTTAGAATAGAGAATTTTGTGCGACTCACTTGTGATGGATGAAGAGTGAGTTTGTGTTTGGGGTTTGAATTTCGCCAGACCACCTGCAAGTGGCAGAGGGGGAGAGACAGAGACCTGGGCCAGGTCTGTCGTGCTGGTTCACTGTGTGTCACTCTCAGTATTAACCCCGACACCCATAAAGACAAAGGAAACTCCTTTGGACAAGAACTGAACTTTGTATTGCAAAGTGGTCGCCTTGAGGCGCATGATCTAGTATTTGCTGGGCATCATATATATATATATATATATATATATAGACTACTTCGCTGTTTCCCAATGACCAAGGGAAAGGCAGGACCAGATAAAGAATAGCCTCATTTCCACACATCCAGTGTGTAAACGTCATGTATAATGAACCGGAACCAGAGCACCCCATCCACACCCAAGGCCCACAAGCCTCTCTCTGGTTCCCCCTTGCCTCTTCATAAACCCTGATTCATGCCGATGACTGCTCTTTACCCCTTATATACCACTTCGTTCCGTTCGCTCCATCAGGTCTCCTCCTCCTCCTCCTCCACTACCTCTTCGCTCCCTCCACTTCTGAGCCGTTTAGAGGCTTGTATTTACCGACCTCTGCAAGGTAATGGAAATCAGGTATAGATGTTTTGCATCGAAAGGCTTTTCACCTCAGGGGAATTGACGATGACGATTCGTCAAATCACCATAAAGGGTTATCGCTGAGGTGATGTAGACCAGGTAAATGAACGTTTTCAATCTGTGGCAAGTAAGTAGCTTGTCCCTGTATCACCGGAGGATTGGTAATGTCGGAGGTAGCAAGTTATATAGACTGCGTCAGACACATTATGGTGGCCCCACCCCTTGTAATTACTCGAGAAAACCCGCCGACAGATTTAATGCTGATGAAGTCTAATTTCAGGGACGGAAATAGGAGTGGTGAGCGTTTTTTTTTGCGCTGAGGAAAACAGGTAACTGTTACTGGCATGAGGGAAAATGTTTGGTATAGAGGAGTGAGGTGCTTCGCACACGCCATGGTTCGTTTACCTTCCCTCAGTTCGGGTCATGGACCAACGAACGAGGGGACACTCCTGTCGATGACCTTCTCGCTGAAAGGAAGTCCATCACTTCCCTGCTGCTGAACGTAGCGCAGGCAATAATGATAAAGCATAATTAGACACCACTGCCCACCAGCCTACCGACCCTCCACAACCTGGCTCCTCAGGTATTCATTGCAGTCACTTGTGGTGGGAGTTTATGGAGGTGTACATAATACCGATCTTTGATGTTTCAACATATCCGTAAGTAGATATTTGAAGACTTTTGGACATCAGATATTCAGATTCGTTTCCTCTTGCTGAATATTGGGTACCTTTCGATTTCTTCGGTGGTATTGAAGTGTGTCTTGGACATCGGATATTCAGATTCGTTTCCTGTTGGTGAATATTGGGTACCTTTCGATTTCTTTGGTGGTATCAAAGTGTGTCTTCCACTTCTTTAAGGTTGATATTGCATATCTTACTATAGTTAGTGAGCCAAGTCTCCATGATTGCTATCATGTACTGATAGTACCTATTTGTGCAACTGTTTTATTTCTCTGTATTACCTCTGAGGAACTTCTCATTAGTGATGGAGTGTCTCATCTCTGCCAAATTTAGGTGAAATACATTGGAATTACCTGAAGGAATTAGTGCCAGATTTATGTTGAAAATGTTGGAATTACCGGGAAAAGATTACTGTAAATTTTAGGAGGAATGGGTTGGAATTAGCTGAAGGAATCACTGCCAGTTTTATGTGAAATAGGTTATGATTACCTAGAGGAATTGATACCAATCTTAGGAAGAGCAGGTTGGAATTACCTGAAAGAATTACTGCCAATATCAGAAGGAATAAGTTGGCATTTTGAAAAGAATTTTAAAGTTCTCACTATGAATTCCTGTGGGTTCGCAGTCGATGTTTTACAGAGGAGTTGCAGAAAAGATGAATCTTTCAGTTTTGTTTACCAAAATGTTTATCACATCTTCTAGGATTCTTTTGAAATGCACGTATTCTCCACCCAGTTGTTCCTCTTCTTATTCTCTTTTCCTCTCCTGTGTAAATTGAAGTGTAAGCTTCATTATCAGACATTTTCTATGAGGATGCTTTTCACTCGTGAGATACGTATCGGAAGTGAATTATTAAATGGATATTTTTAGAAATCGTCACAGTCCATTTTGGCTCCCGTCCCAAATATCATTCTGGGAGGATATTAAAATTTTCTATTAATATCTATGTTTCAGAAAGCCCTCCATATCTCTCCTACGCTGGGAGTACGATCGTATAAGATCTCTGAAGTTAAATTTCACAATTAATGGACGGCCATTATGCACGCAAGAGGGTGGGTAAAAGATTGTGATGAATGAATGGGCGAATTGCTAATGAAGTAGTGTGAATCAGTGTCTTCAGTAAGTCGAGGATAACCTCCCAAGATAAATGAACCCAGTGTAAGTTCTCCCTGGGCAGGGTACCCTACCATACTTCACATGGTTGATTTTGCCATTACGCCATCACACTTTAGGCGAGCCTTTGACGTTATTCTGTGCACATTTTGCTCCCGAATCAGGCTCTTTGAACTCGTTCTATATAAGATAAAATGCAACACTTACTGGCTCTAAGCATCCAAAGAAAGCTGGGACTCTATACGTGTATAAAAACCGTTTGAGAAAAAGTACGTTTTGCGATCTGGTGTGTGTGTGTGTGTGTGTGTGTGTGTGTGTGTGTGTGTGTGTGTGTGTGTGTGTGTGTGTGTGATACCCAGGATAAGATATTGTGATATTACTCAAAATTTTCCTTAACAGTGATACAGAAAAAGTCTTAATGGCATCTTAGAGAACGTTAATAATCATTATCGCCCTTGAAACGTAAGGGGTTGAACAGATGTATCTAACATATATCATAGATGTATCTCGTATTGTATCTCGTATACATAATTCACGGAAGAAGTTTGTTCGCTTGTGGTGCAACCAAAAGGGTAATGCACCAACAGCGAGGGGGTTAAAGTAAGCTTTGCGAGGATAAATTTCCATACATTAGTATTCATTTTGACTACAATAGCTTAACAATTAATGTCACAGGCCAGTGAATTCTCCGGTTTATTTTGTATGAATTCCTTGAACCAGACTGTTGTTACAGGGAAGGGGGGTTCCTCGTAGACGAAGCCATGAGCTTCCGTGGTGTGGTGGTTTATTTTGTTGGGTGTGTTTCACGCATGGGTACGAACGGGCTCGAGTTTTGGGTTGGCCAGTCAGCCCACAGGTAATGCAACGGTTCATCCTTCTTTGGGACTGATCGATAGATAGATAGATAGATGAATAGATAGATAGGGAATTTCTTTTAACGACAGAGAAATACTCATCATTGACGTGATAAAAGTCCTATTGAATTTGTTTTTAACATAATCTTAGCGACAGACTTACCATGGGAGACTGAAAGTTACTCCTCACACGAACCAGTTAAAGAAACCGTACCAAGAGAGGTATTACAATGATCAAAAGAGGATCGAACCTTGCCTTTGATACAATTACCAACATTTTTAACAGGATCGAACCCTGCCTTTGATACAGTTAGCAAAATCATTCTTGTTAAGCTGGAGCCATCTTTTGAAACGGATCATAGATTACTTTGTTCCAAGGTTGCCTATCGCCGATCGCGAAGGCTGGAGGTAATATTAAGCATTGGATTCTTTGAAGACCAAACGGGTATGGTTTCAGCCAGTAGAATATCAGGATCGGAAACTAATGACAAGGGAAATCTAAGAAGACAGGATTATAGATAACCAGTGCGATGGTGAATATCCAAGATCAAGGGCGTTGGTGAATCACCAGGATTAAGTACGATGATGAATCTCCAAAATCAAGTACGTGGCTGACTCTCTAAGACCAAGTTCGTTGCAGAATCTTCAAGATTACGTGCGATGGTGAATTTCCAAAAATACGTACGTTGGTGAATCTCCAAGGTAGGTCACGTTCGCTGGTCACTCTCCAATATCAAGGACATCGGTGAATCTCCAAGGTCACGTTCGCTGGTCACTCACCAATATCAAGGACATCGGTGAATCTCCAAGGTCAGGGATGTTGGCGAATCACCAAGATCACGTACGACAAAGGAATGGGGCTCGCTGCCACCATGAATGGGACTCTCTTTATTGAAATACCTGGCTGAATCTTTCTGTGGCGTCGTCATCTTTCCCCAAGATATCTCATCGTCAAGCGAACTCAAAACTACTAGAAATGTGCCAAGAAATAGAAGGAAGATGCTGGAATTTCTAATACCTGTTCATTAAATGCGTAGGTATGTGTATGTGTGTGTTAGTATGGTGTGTGTTTACACACACACACACACACACACACACACACACATATATATATATATATATATATATATATATATATATATATATATATATATATATATATATTCTTTTTTATTATTTCATTATACTTGGTCGCTGTCTTCCGCGTTAGCGAGGTAACGCAAGTAAACAGACGAAAGAATGGCCCAACCCATCCACATATACATGTATATACGTAAACGCCCACACACTCACATATACATAACATATACATATATACGCATGTACTTATTCATACTTGCTGCCTTCATTCATTTACGTCGTCACCCCGCCACACATTAAATGGCACCCCCTTCCTCCACGCGCGAATGAGGTAGCGCTAGGAAAAGGCAACAAAGGCCACATTCGTCCACACTCAGTCTCTAGCTGTCATGTGTAATGCACCGAAACCACAGCTCCGTTTCCTCATCCAGGCCCCACAAAACTCTCCATGCTTTACCCCAAACGCTTCACATGCCCTGGTTCAATCCATTGACAGCACATCGACCTCGGTATACCACATCCTTCCAATTCACTCTATTCCTTGCACGCCTTTCACCCTCCTGTATGTTCAGGCAACGATCGCTCAAAATCTTTTTCACTCCATCCTTCCACCTCCACTTTGGTCTCCCACTTCTCCTTGTTCCCTCCACCTCTGACACATATATCCTGTTTGTCAATCTGTCCTTACTCATTCTCTCCATGTGACCAAATCATCTCAATACACCCTCTTCTGCTCTCTCAACCACGCTCTTTTTATTACCTCACATTTCTGTTACCCCTTTCGTTACTTGATCGAATCACCTCACACCACATAGTGTCCTCAACTGTTTCATTTCCATCACACCCACTCTCCTCCGAGCAACTATATATATAGCCCATTCCTCGCAACCATATAACATTGTTGGAACCACTATTCCTTCAAACATACCCATTTTTGCTCTCCGAGATAACGTTCTCGCCTTCCACACATTCTTCAGCGCTCCCAGAACCTTCGCCCCCTCCCCCACCCAGTGACTCACTTCTGCTTCCATGGTTCTATCCGCTACTAAATCCACTCCCAGATATCTAAAACACTTCACTTCCTCCAGTTTTTCTCCATTCAAACTTACCTCCCAATTGAATTGTTCCTCAACCCTACCGTACATAGTAACCTTGCTCTTATTAACATTTGCTCTCGGCTTTCTTCTTTCACACACTACCAAACTGAATCACCAACTTCTGCAGTTTCTCACCCGAATCAGCCACCAGCGCTGTATCATCAGCGAACAACAACTAACTCAGTTCCCAAGCCCTCTCATCCACAACAGACTGTATACTTGCCCTTCCCTCCAACACCCTTGCATTCACCTCCCTAACAACCCCATCCATAAACAAATTAAACAACCGTGGAGACCTCACGCATCCCTGCCGCAAACCGACATTCACTGGGAACCAATCACTTTCCTCTCTTCCTACTCGTATATAAGCCTTACATCCTTGATAAAAACTTTTCACTGCTTTTAGCAACTTACCTCCCACATTAAATACTCATAAAAACTTCCACAGAGTATCTCTGTCAACTCTTGTCATATGCCTTCTCCAGTTCCATAAATGCTGCGTACAAATCCATTTGTTTTTTTTAGTATTTCTTACATACATTCTTCAAAGCAAACACCTAATCCACACATCCTCTACCACTTCTGAAACCACACTGCTCCTCCCCAATCTGATTCTCTGTACATGTCTTTATCCTCCCAATCCATACCCTCCCATATAATTTCTCAGAAATACTCAACAAACCTTTTCTTTCTTTTCTTTCATACTATTCGCCATTTCCCGCATTAGCGAGGTAGCGTTGAGAACAGAGGACTGGGCCCTTGAGGGAATATCCTCACCTGGGCCCCTTCTCTGTTCCCTCTTTTGGAAAATTAAAAAAAAAAGTGAGAGGGGAGGATTTCCAGCCCCCCGCTCCCTCCCCTTTTAGTCGCCTTCTACGACACGCAGGGAATACATGGGAAGTATTCTTTCTCCCCTATCCCCAGGGATACATATATATATATATTCTTTCTTTCTTTCAAACCATTCGCCATTTCCCGCGTTAGCGAGGTAGCACTAAGAACAGAGGACTGGGCCTTGGAGGGAATATCCTCACCTGGCCCCCTATACCTATGTAATATGAACACTCACCTTTATCCCCTTTGCCTTTGTACAATAGCACTATGCATGCATTCCGCCAATCCTCAGGCACTTCGGCATGAACCATACTTACATTGAATATCCTTTCCAACCAGTCAACAACACAGTCACCCCCTTTTTTAATAAATTCCACTGCAATACCATCCAAACTCGCCGCTTTGCCGGCTTTCATCTTCTGCAAAGCTTGCACTACCTCTTCTCTGTTTACCAAACCATTCTCGTAAACCCTCTCACTTCGCACACTACCTCGACCAAAACACCCTGTATCAGCCACTCTATCATCAAACACATTCAACAAACCTTCAAAATACTCACTCCATCTCCGTCTCACTTCACTACTACTTGATATTACCTCCCCATTAGCCTCCTTCACCGATTTTCCCATTTGTTTCCTTGTTTTACGCTCTTTATTTGTCTCTTTCCAAAACATCTTTTTATTCTCCCTAAAATTTAATGATACTCTGTCTCCCCAACTCTCATTTGCCCTCTTTTTTCACCTCTTGCACCTTTCTCTTGACCTCCTGCCTCTTTCTTTTATACATCTCCCAGTCATTCGCATCACTTCCCTGCAAAAATCGTCCAAACGCCTCTCGCTTCTCTTTCACTAACAGTCTTAACTTTTCATCCTTCCACTCAATACCCTTTCTAATCTGCCCACCTCCCACCTTTCTCTTGCCACAGGCATCTTTTGCGCAAGCCATCACTGCTTCCCTAAATCCATCCCATTCCTCCCTTACTCCCCATACGTCATTTGCTCTCATCTTTTTCCATTCTTCATTCAATCTCTCCTGGTACTTCCTCACACAAGTCTCCTTCCCAAGCTCACTTACTCTCACCACTCTCTTCACCCCAATATTCTCTCTTCTTTTCTGAAAACCTCTACAAACCTTCACCTTTACCTCTACAAGGTAATGATCAGACATCTCTCCAGTTACCCCTCTCAGCATATTAACATCCAAAAGTCTCTCTTTCATGCGCCTATCAATTAACACGTAATCCACTAACGCTCTCTGGCCATCTCTCCTTATGTATATCTCTTCTTAAGCCAGCTATTCCCAATCACCAGTCCTTTTTCAGCACACAGTTCTACAAGCCAGTCATTTCCATTTACTATACTGAAGACCCCATGTACACCAGTTATACCCTCAACTGCCACATTACTCACCCTTGCATTTAAATCACCCATCACTATAACCCGTTCTCGTACATTAAAGCTGCTGACACACTCATTCAGCTGCTCCCAAAACACTTGCCATTCATGATCTTTATTCTCATGCCCAAGTGCATAAGCACTAATAATCACCCATCTCGCTCAATCCACTTTCAGTTTTACCCATATCAATCCAGAGTTTTCTTTCTTACACTCTGTTACATACTCCCACAACTCCTGCTTCAAGATTAGTGGTACTCCCTCCTTTGCTCTTCTCCTGTCACCAACCCCTGACTTTGCTCCCAAGACATTCCCAAACCACTCTTCCCCTTTACCCTTGTTTCGTTTCACTCAGAGCCAAAACATCCAGGTTCCTTTCCTCTAACATACTCCCTATCTCTCCTTTTTTCTCATCTTGGTTACATCCACACACATTT
This sequence comes from Panulirus ornatus, assembly GCF_036320965.1. NCBI lineage: Eukaryota > Metazoa > Arthropoda > Malacostraca > Decapoda > Palinuridae > Panulirus > Panulirus ornatus. The sequence continues at coordinate 12,584,963 of NC_092250.1, forward strand.
AGATACACCGATCTGAGCCTTCAAGGAAGATGAGCACTCCCTGCATGACTTCTTCTGTCTTTAGTCGCCTTCTACGACACCGGGGAATGCGTGGGAAGTATTCTTTCTCCCTTATCTCCCATTATATATATATATATATATGAAACAGACGAAAGAAATGGCCCAACCCACCCCCATACACATGTATATACATACGTCCACACACGCAAATATACATACCTACACAGCTTTCCATGGTTTACCCCAGACGCTTCACATGCCTTGATTCAATCCACTGATAGCACGTCAACCCCGGTATACCACATCACTCCAATTCACTCTATTCCTTGCCCTCCTTTCACCCTCCTGCATGTTCAGGCCCCGATCACACAAAATCTTTTTCACTCCATCTTTCCACCTCCAATTTGGTCTCCCTCTTCTCCTCGTTCCCTCCACCTCCGACACATATATCCTCTTGGTCAATCTTTCCTCACTCATTCTCTCCATGTGACCAAACCATTTCAAAACACCCTCTTCTGCTCTCTCAACCACGCTCTTTTTATTTCCACACATCTCTCTTACCCTTACGTTACTTGCTCGATCAAACCACCTCACACCACACATTGTCCTCAAACATCTCATTTCCAGCACATCCATCCTCCTGCGCACAACTGTATCCATAGTCCACGCCTCGCAACCATACAACATTGTTGGAACCACTATTCCTTCAAACATACCCATTTTTGCTTTCCGAGATAATGTTCTCGACTTCCACACACACACACATATATATATATATATATATATATATATATATATATATATATATATATATATATATATATATCGTTTTTTTTCATACTGTTCGCTTTTCCCGCGTTAGCGAGGTAGCGTTAAGAACAGAGGACTGAGCCTTTGAGGGAATATCCTCACTTGGCCCCCTTCTCTGTTCCTTCTTTTGTAGAATTAAGAACGAGATGGGAGGATTTTTTAGCCCCTATTCCTTCCCCTTTTAGTCGCCTTTACAACATGCAGGGAATACGTGGTAAGTATTCTTTCTCCCCTATGAGAAAGAATATACATATGAATATATATATATATATATATATATATATATATATATATATATATATATATATATATATATATATATATATATATATATATATATATATTCATACAAGCAAGCATTATTGGATTATGCCCTAACTTATAGGCATAGTAAAGAGAGACATTTGAATGTAAACGAGCTTCGAGAGGTTGGTCTGTCTGAGCGGGAGAAGATGGACGAGTATAGGGTGCTTCAACACCCACAGTTCTCCTCTCTGACGTCGACGGCTAACTCCCAGACACACCTAGCAATAGTGCGTCAATGATCTCCTGAGACTTGTCCACACTGTGGGGTAAAGCATGTGTTGTATCGAAACCAGCAGTTAGCTTCTCCTCAAAGATCGCTTTACGCTGGTACCCCTGGATACGAACGGCGGCGTAATATCTATGGAAAATCTGGAAGTAGTCCAACTTCCTAGTGCACTTGAAACTCTACTGACCTGCCTGCATGTTGAGAGAAAAATATAAGAAATTTGATAAAGATAAGACGAACAGAATCTCGTACTTCACTTATGTTATTTATTAATTATTAGTAATTATTCAGTGATTATACTTGTTTTTCGACAGTGTTCGTTTTGTGTTCAGCTCTGCAAGTGTGTTTAAACACGTGCCATATGCTTGTTCCATTAACTTATGACCTAAGGTCTATATGTCAGGGTTCACAACCCAGACTTGTATATGTTTCACAAGCCTCCCTTACTGGTGCTGTCCAGGAATTGGAGGCGGATGGTGCTAGCTGCACACCTTTGTTAACCTGTAGTTACTCAGGTATTTCAGGATACATTTCTTTTCTTTAAGTAACCGTGTTTGTGTATGTGTTTTTTCAGTTGAAACTCGTGAACACCATTGTTGCTTTAACGTTAACACACACACACACACACACACACACACACACACAATGTCTCGCCAACAGGTACCTACACGAACATGTAGAAGCCTAACACCATAAGATAGTCCTATTCATTGCATGACAAATTCAATATAGCAATAGTGAGATCAACATTTGTGGCAAAGAGTGTTGAGGGAATGACAGGAAACGTCTCTCCCATAGATTGTATGAGACGCCATTCCCTACTACCACTGAAGATTATAATATTTACCCTTAATAACGTTCACTTGTGTAACGTAAATGATCTTAATGAGACGTAATAATGAATTTGTTTGCAATCCAGCTGACAGTGCAGGTCAGGCACTGTAACGGGATGGTTTGACCTTAAAAGTTCCAGCCATGTGTGTAGCTTTGTTGCCTCACGTCTGATTCACCGATTCGGTATGTGTCACCTTAAACAAACGTTTGAAAACGTAAGACTTCACTTAAGTAAACCCCCGAAGACTCCGCTTCGAATAATGAACCACTTCTTTGCACGAAAGATCGTTGCTCACTTCACGGGACAGTATTTAGTATTTTGTAATGGGACTCTGACACTGTAGAAGTTAAGACTAGCATTTACTTCAGGTATATGGCTTCATGCTGAAGTGTAGGTCTTTGAATCGGTGTGTTCATTCCTGAAAAGGCACTGGATGTTCAGAGTGGCCAGGGTGACTAGAACTGCCATCAACCCAGGTTAAAACGACGGAAGGCTTATGAACACTTGGCGAGAGTGGAGGAGGAAGAAGCGATCACAGGAGACCCTTATGCAGGTGAAATTTTCAGTGACCACTTGATATCGTAGCATATGCAGTGATGTTCTACTGTCTGTGTGGTCATAGCCATCAAAACACTGAACTTGTATTGTGGGCTGTTTATTATCTTTTAGCGTAAATGCAGAATTTAGTTTCTGTGTTATACTTCCGTCTTGTACAAGCCTTATAGTGTTATTATCAGGAACCGGAGAAATGGATAAACGAGAAGAGGATTTATGTTAGAATTTTTCGTACATTGGTCACCTATAAGGAGTACGTGGATCTCTCAAGACTTGATCACTTTCCGATTTATGCCTCGCTCATGAGTGTGTTGCTGGAGCTAACCAACTGGTGGCGCAAGGTCTCCAGCAGCGTGGCTCCTGCCTTCACAGAGGAAACTCACCAACCATCTCGCTCCAGTGAGTCTGCACTTATATGCTGGTTCATAACATCGGAGTTCGTGCAGTCCAGCTGATATCTCGCCCTGATTCATTGCGATCTCGACTGGCCTTGCCAGTAGGGAACATCCTACGGACTCCATTCGTCCGAATATTTTTGGAACGGAAAACACTGCCTCTCGCTTGTGACTGAGTGACTAGCACCAGTCATCAACCCTGATACGTTCCATCAGCAAACACTGCCGGGAGGGCGGAAGCGGACGCAGATAAAGTGAAAAAATGAATATGCTAAAAAAAAAAAAGTTGATTAAAAGTCAAGAGAGAAGAATACTGGATCAGATGTGAGTCCACTATTCCCGGCGTAGTGAACCTCCCAAAAGACAAAGGACAGCGGTCCGTCACCCATTGGAACATCTAGTGGACCAGTACGGCGTTCCATTTCCCATGTCTATATTGGATCAACATAGACATGAGTCATCACCCACATGAAGATAGTGAACCAGTGACGTATCAACTTGCCACACGGGTTCTGTGGTGAACCAATAGGACGACGGTCCATCATCAGGCTCAGGTCTTAGTGGACCAGTGTAGTGGTCCAGCACCCAATGTGAGGAGAAACACTGTACTGTAGTGCAGCAGTTCAGGTACTGTAGTGCAGCAGTTCAACTACTGTAGTGCAGCAGTTCAGGTACTGTAGTGCAGCAGTTCAACTACTGTAGTACAACACTACGCCCGATGTAGTACAGCAGTTCATCACACTGAAGAAAAAAAAAAAAGATAGATGGCAGACCATTTTCGCTGTGCATCATCCATCACAAGTCGAGCAGCACAGACGTCCATCGCCTGATATAAGATGTACACTGTACACTTCACGAGGTCTATGACCCCACGCCATGACAATGGACGCTATACAACGGGACGTTACGTAACGTAGGATATGGTCGCTTAGAACTACGGTGACTCATGATGCCTAGGATCGTTACATGGCTGGCGCAGTACACACACACACAAGACCACCACTTTAGACATAGATGGTAAACCTCTCCCATCACTGGACATGATGCGTGAGGCTGACCATTATGATTGCCCATCAACAAACAGTGGAAACAGTATGTGGATCAGTTCTCGTGTTCCAACAGAACAAGATACATGGGGGAAGAGCATAGCAGTCTATCACCAGCAGAATATATCCATGGGCTAGTATAACGAACCATGACGTACCACGAGTCATAATAACGGACCGACCCATGGTCCATAGATAGGCACAAGAGACCATACTGAGAGCACGAGGGAATCTCGTGTACACGTGACCTACCGACCATAGGATGATGACTGGACCAGAGGAGGAGGAGGAGGATGAACGAACTGCTGTAGACTCAAGAAAAAGACTTGGCTCCAAAGTTATGGATACTATAAACGTAATTACATAGCTTTGCCATCAACACCTTCAGAGTCCTCTCATTCTCTCTCTCTCTCTCTCTCTCTCTCTCTCTCTCTCTCTCTCTCTCTCTCTCTCTCTCTCTCTCTCTCTCTCTCTCTCTCTCACTTCCCCTCGCCTGCCCAGCAGCTCCCTCCCTCACCTCCCGCCAGATACCAGTGATTCAGTACACCCATCCTTTTCGGTATAGTGTAGTGTGATTGTGTCGCCTGAGAGTTACGTGCTGCGTGTGTTACTCTCTCTCTCTCTCTCTCTCTCTCTCTCTCTCTCTCTCTCTCTCTCTCTCTCTCTCTCTCTCTCTCTCTCTCTCTCCCTTCTCCTTCGTCAACCACCCACCTTCTTCCCTAATTGGTTCTGCGAGTATTAATTAGGCTTCCACTTCTACTCCGCCAAAGTTTGATGGTCTGCAAAATGAAGACTGCGAAGATGCATTAGCCTCTTTCGTCTAGAGGCTGCTGGTGTGTGTGTGTGTGTGTGTGTGTGCGTGTGTGTGTGTATGTGCGTGTGTGTGTGTGTGTGTGTGTGTGTGTGTGCTTATCAACTGTTTCATAGTTCGTTTTTTGACAAATTATTGATGTTATCTTGTTGACATATATGATTGTCTTCAAACTGTAGCCTTACAGTGAGCGTAAGAGCGATGTAGATAAGCGTCTTCATTAGCACTACGACCATTCCTAACATTCGCCAGCGTTGCAGTGCGTTGCCAGCGTTGGACGTGCGATGAAGTCAACAGTTAGAGCCCAACACGGGGATAACGTACAGCTGAGGTCGTCTCCCGTTGAGACTTAAGACTCGACCATGTGACTCCTTTGTGCGTCGCATCCTATTATCTGAACACTCACATCCTCCCATCACTTTGTAGACGGACATAAAACGGGAGAGGATAATGGGGTACATATCTAAAGGGACCATACATTGTCTTACGTGTGCGATCGCGTATAGAAGGCTCTCGACACTCATGGTCGAAGCTGCGCCGAACCTTCTATGTCTCGAGAGGCATAGATAGAGGATTCGGTGAACCAGGTGAGTGCTTCGAATAGGCGCTTAGTGGAGCCTCGGAAATGCCTAGAGGCTTTCGTTTGGGGCCTTAGAAATATCTAGGGATTTTCGTCCAGAGGTTTAGAAATTTCTGAAAGATTTTTGTTTGGGTCTTTAGAATTGTCCAGGGACTTTTGTCCGGGATCTTAGAAATGTCCAGGGATTTTCGTTCAGGACTTTTATACTTTGTATTGAATACATTCAAGGACTCGAAATGAACAGTGATAGAAAAATCCTCTTCCTGAAGGACCCGCTGAGAGAGGCAAGTGCATTATTTGCATATTTCAGCTAATTTCATACCAAGGGCTGAAGTGACGCATTCTCTTCAGCTGTAACGGAACTCAAAAAACATGAGGTTCCTTCGGCTCTACGTCAAAGCCTTAATTCGTTTGCACCAAAACGTAAGAGTCTCCGTATGATGCTGCCAGAATTCTAATGATTTCAACGTATGACTCGATAACCATTTAGTATACTGCCGCTGCTTCACTTAGTGTGTCTGTAGAGAGCGACTACTCGAAGATTGACCGTTATGATGTCTCCCTTATCTCCCTCGAAGATTTGAGCTGTAGGATTTTCTTCCTCCTTTTGGCTGTCTCTCTTCCTCATATGGTTTCTATCTTTGATCAAATCTACGATCACCTACGGAACTCGGACTGGCCTTTACTATCTCTTGCTCGCACTTTTAATTTCCTCCACTCGAGATGGCTTCCGGCTGGGGCTTCCTTTGCCCCGGCCATGTATGTGACTATGATCATAACCGATGATAAACTGCATGATTTATCATAGTAGATTAAGTAGATTAATTCCGGCAGCTACATTGTGGAAAACCTCCTCATCCTTGTAAGTCTTTTCTTTTTTTTTTAATGAGTCAAAGCGGCTGTGCTGGATGTAGAAACTGACATAAGCCAGTTGCTTCTAAGAGAAGGCAGCCTCGAGTAGCGACCTCGCCAGAGAGAGAGTTTGTGTCCTTTAGCAGTACATATAACTTTGTACAATAAAGCCAACGAGAGGAAGTAATATTTTTTTATTTATTGATGGTATTCAAAATAAAGAAATACGCTCAACGCATGATCAACGCGCACTCGATTTTCGACAGGAAACGATTAGCAGATGTGTGGTCATCAACAGCTTCCTAAGTACACTGGGTAGAAATAGTTTAACAGAAAATTGTACATTGCTTACTGGGATACTGTTAGGTGTTTAATATCCTGAAATCAATGCATGTTGAATATGTATAGATATAGATATATATCATATCCCTGAGGATAGGGGCGAGAGAATACTTCCCACGTATTACTTAAAAAAAGAATGGAACAGAGAAGGGGGCCAAGTGAGGATATTCCCTCCAAGGCTCAGTCCTCTGTTCTTTACGGTACTTCGCTAAGCGGGAAATGGCGAATATATATGAAGAAAAAGAAAGAGAGGTGAATGCAAGAGTTTTGGAAAGAGGGGCAAGTATGAAGTCTGTTGGGGATGAGAGAGCTTGGGAAGTGAGTCAGTTGTTGTTCGCTGATGATACAGCGCTGGTGGCTGATTCATGTGAGAAACTGCAGAAGCTGGTGACTGAGTTTGGTAAAGTGTGTGAAAGAAGAAAGTTAAGAGTAAATGTGAATAAGAGCAAGGTTATTAGGTACAGTAGGGTTGAGGGTCAAGTCACTTGGGAGGTGAGTTTGAATGGAGAAAAACTGGAGGAAGTGAAGTGTTTTAGATATCTGGGAGTGGATCTGGCAGCGGATGGAACCATGGAAGCGGAAGTGGATCATAGGGTGGGGGAGGGGGCGAAAATTCTGGGAGCCTTGAAGAATGTGTGGAAGTCGAGAACATTATCTCGGAAAGCAAAAATGAGTATGTTTGAAGGAATAGTGGTTCCAACAATGTTGTATGGTTGCGAGACGTGGGCTATGGATAGAGTTGTGCGCAGGAGGATGGATGTGCTGGAAATGAGATGTTTGAGGACAATTTGTGGTGTGAGGTGGTTTGATCGAGTAAGTAACGTAAGGGTAAGAGAGATGTGTGGAAATAAAAAGAGCGTGGTTGAGAGAGCAGAAGAGGGTGTTTTAAAATGGTTCGGGCACATGGAGAGAATGAGTGAGGAAAGATTGACCAAGGAAATATATGTGTCGGAGGTGGAGGGAACGAGGAGAAGAGGGAGACCAAATTGGAGGTGGAAAGATGGAGTGAAAAAGATTCTGTGTGATCGGGGCCTGAACATGCAGGAGGGTGAAAGGAGGGCAAGGAATAGAGTGAATTGGAGCGATGTGGTATACCGGGGTTGACGTGCTGTCAGTGGATTGAATCAAGGCATGTGAAGCGTCTGGGGTAAACCATGGAAAGCTGTGTAGGTATGTATATTTGCGTGTGTGGACGTATGTATATACATGTGTATGGGGGTGGGTTTGGCCATTTCTTTCGTCTGTTTCCTTGCGCTACCTCGCAAACGCGGGAGACAGCGACAAAGCAAAAAAAAAAAAAAAATATATATATATATATATATATATATATATATATATATACACGCCAAATGCATGGGAGACGACATGAGAGCAAGGAGTTCCGAAGGCAGTGTTTAAGTATATCAAGACTAAGGACAAAGATAAGATCCCCTTCCCCCCAGGCTATCATCTCCAGCCTCAAGGGAAGGCAAGGATTGGAATAGGACATCAGAATCACCAAGCGAATATTATAAACTCGTCAAATTCATGAGCCATGCAATGAAAAATGTAACTTTCTCTCTGACGAACCCAAAACTGTTGGTAGTATTGGCCCTTTATCCGCAGAAGAAGGTCCCTATACTGATGAGAGTTTTATAATGTGCGAAATTAGGAGGATTTTAGGAGAACGTGTTTGAGTGAGAGGATAGCATGACCTCTAACTCCTTGTGAGAGAAGGTGGAGCCCCGCAGTTTACATCCCGGCCAAAAATGAGACACAACCACCATTATAAACTGCGCAGCAGAATCCTTTGTTGGAAATATCCACCTAACTCCTCATCGCCAGGAATTGCATCACGTCTCACACTCTTAAAACCCACAAAATCGCTTTATATGAGAGGTTTGCTGACCGGAACCAATGCAGTGTTTGCAGCTCTCGTGGGTTGGCAGAGTAAAAGACCTTCATGGACTGTGAGGTTTGGAGTTTGACATAATAGGCAGGACAGTGTGAGACCAAGTTACATGCCAGATACTCCCGTGCAGCGTCTGGTCATTGAAGTCTTCATATGATTTAGTCCAAGATTGTAAACATTATCTTGGTCATTGCACGCCAATGTCACATAGACAGTGAGCTATAAGATCCCAAATTGTCAGCTTACACAGTCGTGGCAGACTAAGGAGGACATAAAGGGGGACTTGGTTCGCGTGCGAGAGACGCGTTCGTTAGCCAGAGCAACTGAGTTCCTCTGCTAACTTTGTGGAAGTGTCAGTCATCAGGAGTGAAGATCTTTCACTTTCTTCTTACATCACAATATAAACATCTAGATGAGAGACCTCAGTGATTGAACGAAGGAGTAAGAGTCGAAAATCTTGCTTTGATGATCATTCTTGGAGACTCGGCTAGGACATGTCACATTCCTAGATGATTTCAGCCAACTATGCATGGCGAACATGCGTAGTAGACATGGCTGCAAGACGAGGCTGTACCCGAAAGTTTCTTCGAAAACAGTTGATATGATCAGCTGCCCAGCAAGGGAACAATTTGGATTGTTTGACAGATTCCGGGTTAGCAGAAAGCGGTGTCATTATTTCAAGATAATACAAATGATTTTCATGTACAAATAATCTTGCCGCATGGTAGAACCGGGTTCGAATCCTCCTCGTCCATAAGTAAAAGCGTTATCGTGTTATATGTATATATCACTGAGATAATAGTAAAAGCATTGATCTCTATATACAACGAAGCTCCGGTACTAAACCACCATGGAATTATTACGCTACCTTCGTGAAGTTGTAAGTTGAGAAGAATTGAACACTGTGTTGTCTGCGACAGTGTACGAGGCACTCCTGGCTTGCTGAACACCTGGCTTACTGAACACTTAGCTAGCTGAACACCTGGCTTAGTGAACACTTGGCTTGCTGAACACCTAGAGGAATGCGTATTCAAACTTCTTGACATGCAAGGTGCACGTGAAGTATAAAGTAGACACGACGGGGAGGAAGAAAAACAGACCTGAACGAAAATGTGACACTTTTTTTCCACAAACTGTTGGGGAAAAGTTTTACATGAAATGAGATGGAGTACATTTTTCTTCAACTGGATTCTTGATATATGGAATGATTTACCAGTTAGAGTGGTTGAAAGCAGGACCATAGATACGTTTCTGAATAGACTTCATAAATCGTTCGCTTCAGATCCACGACTAACAGTATTATCGCCTCCTTAGATGCATAGAATCTTTCCATTTTAAGTAACGTATGTCTTTCTATTCGAAAAATACTGATCTACGAGTCTCATATGTCTTCCTCGATCACAAAACTGCCTCGAAAGAACCCAGTGGTCTATTGCTGTCACAGGCTTACTCAGTGAAGGTAAGAAAACAGGTCGAGAGAACTGGAATTCACCATCGACCACAAAATCTGAATATCATACAAGACTCACGAAAGAAGATAGTGTTGGCCATCGACAGCCCGCCTCTGCACTCTGGTCCAGACAAGACATCTGGAGCTCGAATTACCATTATCACGAGCGGTAGAATGTCCTTTTAGAAAATGAACCTGGAATCTGGAAATGTTCCAGAAAGTCTGAGACTGAACGGCATAGCCTCACTCCACAGCGATGAAAGGAAAGGGCAGCTCCTGAGACTACAGTCTGTTGCCAATGACGTCACATTAAAACTTTTCGAATCCCAGGATGTAAGTTGACTTGAGTCATGGCATCCTATCGTCTGCATCGTCCAGGGTAACAGGGCGGGGGGTGAACCGTGCCTGGATCAGTTGCTTGTTTACAACGAAACCATAAGAGACGCACTGGTATGGCATGATGCACGCACATCATGCAAAATCCTGTGTCAGACATGACCAAGGGATCATAACGTTATGTGCGATAGTGGGAAGAACTGGAAATTGTGGGAAGAATGAATGTATAACTTGTGAACTGAACAGATAAGGCATTCCTTCAAATACAGCAGTGTTCTGTGTGCGCAGGGTAAGAGTATCTGCTCCCCAAGGGTCGGTTCTTGTTCTTCTGTTGCTCTACACCGCTCGTATATGACGTGAACGCAGACACAATCCACAGTTACTTACCCTCCCTCGCAGATGGAACCAGGATGTAGAGATATCAGAAGAAGACACAGCAAAACTACAATAAAACACGAACCCAATTTCTAGGCCACTGATGCTATTGAATGAAGTTTCTCTTCTTCTACTTTCGGAAAACTCATATCCAAAAAAAAAAAAAGATATGATTATGATCCTGACAGAAGCGAACGTTCATCATAGATTATCATCGTAAAGTACCTGGGAACAGCGATTTCTGCCGACCTTATCTTGCGGGGAAAATGTTATTACGGAACCACAGTAGCCTCTTCTGTTAAGGTATCAGGCCTGCTGTCTGCTTAGTATCTTTTAACAAGAAATGTAAAAACATTAATGAAATCCGTGGAAGGCATTTGTGGTCATCTCCCAGCCAGACTAATGTTGTGTGTTGAGCTCGCCATAAAACGCAGTTGAAATTGAGAGATAAAAAGTGTCGAAAGATATTTTTTTTTCTACAAATTGCAGTAACAGTTCAAGATTTTTTTAACGTAAGATTGGAAAGAGGGAGGCTGGACAATTTAGGGTAAAGAGAAATGCTTCATAACTTGGAAAATCCTATGAGGTGTGGTTTCCATTACCACTGTAAAATAGTTCCTTACTAGCCCAGCAGGCACGAATATCTCTCTAAAATATAGCGTTGTACAGTTAGGTTCGGTAAAATGCTATCTGCTGGCTATGTGCGCCTGTTGGGATATAACCGGTGCAGACTCCGTTGCTCACCAACGTAAGACCAAGGGTATTCGAGTACATAGTATTCGAATAGTTATTTCTTATTAGCCAGGTGCATAGCGTAGCGGTAGCATTTTCGATCCTGGCTGTTGGAGGTTTGTATGTTATATAAATAAATGAATATATATATATATTTATGACGTGAACGCAAACACAATCCACAGTATATATATCTATCTATCTATCTATCTATATATATATATATATATATATATATATATATATATATATATATATATATATATATATATACATATATATATTGCGTTAACGAGAGGGCCTCAGTCGCGTATGCCGTCTTGGCTAACATAGATAATAGGATGTGGTCGATACGAAGGCTCCCTGGTTGTGGCCTCCATTAGCTGGACGAAGCAAAGGAGCAATCACGACAGCTCGACTGGAACGACAGGAGATCTACGAAGTCACAAGAATTCAAGAACTGGTGAAGGATAGTTCTGTTCCAAACAGTTTATTGCGCCCAGTGGATTCATACGACCCTGAGCCAGAGGGGGGAAATCTGCATTCTTAACGGGCATCATAATGCATTCAGCACGGATGAAGGTGGTAAGGACGCACCGCACGTCCAGGATAAGACTTACAGATTTATATAAGGTCTTGTGTGAGGAGGAGTATAGGGGTTAGGGAGTAATGTGGCATTAGTCATAAGGTAAGAAAAGGATTGCCTTTTCCATAACCTTCTGCCATACATTGGTAATAGGATTGACAGCATTGCATTTCATGTACAGCTTTCAATTATAATCTTACGAAAAAAAAGTATTATGCCTTTAACGTGAGGGATGGAGTGGTGTACTTTTAGTAATTAGGAGGTTTTTTCAGAGTACTTTATTATCATTTGTTTTACAAATAGCTTGGTAATTATATGTTTGCAATCCGATCTTTATATTAGAATATCGTATCATATCTCCAGATTTTCCCATTTAGGATCCGATCGTTCAAAGATTTTTTTATCCATCTTTTTTCCCACCTCATAATGTGGTGTTATTATACCATGGGTCTGAAATTTCATATTCTTTCGTCGAGAAGCAAAATTCAGTGGTGTCGGTTTTCGAAGGTCTTGCCTCAGCATTGTCGACTCGCGCATCACAAATCATATGAAATCGTTTTTTTTTTTTTCATACACTCTTAAAATGCGCTTAATCGTAGACTCTTACTTAACTATATATTCCACACATGCCTTCGTACCAAACCTTCAACATTAAGTCCATCAGTATCGTAAAAGAATTGATTTTACGTCCAATGTCGCTAACACATTTACGTCCAACGTCGCTAACACATTTACGTCCAACGTCGCGAACACATTTACGTCCAACGTCGCTAACACATTTACGTCCAACGTCGCTAACACATTTACGTCCAACGTCGCTTACACATTTACGTCCACTGTCGCTACACAGTGGATTATACTTGACACATTTAGTTTACAGATCTTTTATTCCCGTCGTATTTTACGTTGCTGTATTTAATGATTTTCAGGACGAGTGGAACAGTTTAAGAGAGGCTCACGAAATAACATTTCCTTGTGCATTACGAATTTCAGATTGTATGGCGGTAAATCTTTGTTTATCTTAAGAGCATCTGCTGGTGTGAAGCTAAATTTCTGACATGCTAAATATATGACTTGCGGAAGAAGAGCGCTTAAGCACTTAATGCTCATATGGCTAGGTTAGGTAAGGGTCTTCAGGTCAAAATGATTCAGGTTACATTGGGTGCCTTAGGGGTCCTGTTCTATCCGAACATAATCTCTTCATCTGGAATATCTGACGAGTTCCGGCAGGTCACATGTCTATAGAGTTGACCGCGTTTGATCCCACAACACACACGCTCTTACTCCTCGTTTCATCATACACCATCCTGATTGACTAAGTCATATAATATTCTTGCTACTACAGGGATCAATCTTGGTGACAGAGATCTACATTTTCTAAAATAACTACGCATCCATCCCTCGTGATTTCAGAGATAATAACTCGCTATATATTCATGAATACATTCTCTATCCGTTAAAGGTAATTATGCCTTTAATCACTTAATTACTTTTACAAGATAACGAATATATGAGATTAGAACATCTCATATTCTGTCTCAGGTAGATTTTGTCTGTAGAATGTCTTAGTTCACGTCATATCCTGCTCATACTGACATTACTTTTGGTTTTGAATTTGATTCTCTCTCTCTCTCTCTCTCTCTCTCTCTCTCTCTCTCTCTCTCTCTCTCTCTCTCTCTCTCTCTCTCTCTCTCTCTCGCTGAGTAATATAACGTATCCGGGTAAGAGATGGAGAACCATATAATAATACAGAATGGTCAAGAGATAGGTAGGGCTTCATTAGTGTAAAACTCCCTCCCCATCCATACAGAAAAGGATTTTGAGAAAAAGATTGCTCACACTTCCCCCACCATTCAAGGGCTCCGTAATCCACACGAGCCCTCTAGCTTACATGACAGATCCACGCCCGTGCACGTGTATACAATCCCACGCAATCGAGGAAAAAATATCACTGCAGGTTAAACGTGCAGTACAGGAGGCCTATCAACATTGGCCAGGCTGGAACGGCTTGGTGAAATGGGGTTTCTGAGCACCCGGGGGAAGCATGAAGACTAACTACACCATACATTAGGATCACTGGTGACGTACAGTGTCACTGGTACTGTGTTAAGAGTATGTAGGAGTCTGTAGGACCACCTCACCATTACTGATGTTATGAAGCACAGTTGTCTTAGGTGCACGTCACCCTGGGAGGGGGACGAACGAGACAGGATCCTGGCATTCGATAGCCTCTAAACTGCATTACAGGGTGGAGAAGCAGCCTTGATGAACAAAACCGGAGACGACGCTGTGAAGTGGAGCCAGCGTCGTTAAAACGTTGGTGATGACGACTTACCTGTAGTCAGAGTGTAGACGGCTTGTTAAGGGCGGCTTGCTTGTAGTCAGACTGTAGACAGCTTGTTGAGAGCGGCTTGCTTGTAGTCAGATTGTCAACGACTTGTTGAGGACGGCTCGCCTGTAGTCAGAGTGCACACGACTTGTTAAGGGCGGCTTGCTTGTAGTCAGAGTTTAGACAGCTTGTTGAGGACAACTTGCCTGTAGTCAGAATGTAGACAGCTTGTTAAGGGCAGCTTGCTTGTAGTCAGAGTTTAGACAGCTTGTTGATGACGACCTACCTGTAGTCAGAGTGTAGACAGCTTGTTAAGGGCAGCTTGCTTGTAGTCAGAGTGTAGACGGCTTGTTAAGGGCGGCTTGCCTGTAGTCAGAGTTTAGACAGCTTGTTGAGGGCGGCTTGCCTGTAGTCAGAGTGTCGACGGGTTGTTGAAGACGGCTTGCTTGTAGTCAGATTGTCGACGACTTGTTGAGGGCAGCTTGCTTGTAGTCAGAGTGTCGACAGCTTCTTTGAGGACAGCTTGCTGAAGAAGGCCTGCCTGTGGATCATTTGTAGAAAGCTTGTTGAGCACGGCTTACCTGTAGACAGCTTGTAGTCAGGTTACCCAAACGGCTTAAAGCTCTGTCGTTGGCGTGATGGACTGGCTGGCGCTATAGGAAACGAAAAAGAGCACTCTTCCTGTGTTGTCTTGAGCACCCCACAAGGCCATACGAGACTAGGCACCCGAGGCCAGGTCAGGTCAGGTCTGGTCAGGTCAGGTCAGGTCAGCGTGCAAGGCTATGTGCTGCTACTGAAAAAAAAAACCGCCTCTCATATACCCGGCTGGGACATGTGATTGGCTTTTCATGCCGAGACCAGATTAATTCAAAGGCCCCGTGGACAAGCGTCTTCCATTAGCTGGTGGTCCACAAGATTCAGGTCACGCGCCCTGTGGCGCGGCATTGTCAAGCAAATACATTAGTGTTACTTTTCATCCCACACGACTCCTGTGCGTGTTACATAATACTTCCGTCGAACCATTGGCTCTCACGCACCTCTTGTTACACTTCAGAATTGTGTGTAACCGCTCGGGGAAACTGGTGATGAAGTGAATGACAAAATTAAAAAAAAAAGGAATTTATTTCACTTTTAGTTACTGTGGGGAAAAACATTTCCCTTAAAAAGCCGTAGCGTTGCCACTTAAAACTTGACATGATTGAATTATTGAAATATTCAAATGAACATAGAATCCTCGGAAGTGGAGAGAATATCCCCTTGAATATTCCAGGAGTGTGTGGTGAATATCCCGAGCCGTCAATGAAAATATTTAAAGTTGTTTGCACGGAGAGGCAATCCTGGGAAATGATGGGTTTTACATCTCATTAAACATACTTTTACGACAGCTGTAGTAGTGAGATGTAGTCTGTGTACGTGTAAGGAAGCACTACCAACAATTGTATGTTTTATGAGCACAGAAGCAGTGGGGTTGTCACACTGTTTGTATGAGCACAGAAGCAGTGGGGCTGTCACACTGTTTGTGTGAGCACAGAAGCAGTGGGGTTGTCACACTGTTTGTATGAGCACAGAAGCAGTGGGGGCTGTCACGCTGTTTGTATGAGCACAGAAGCAGTGTAATTGTCACACTGTTTGCGTGAGCACAGAAGCAGTAGGGGCTGTCACACTGTTTGTGTGAGCACAGAAGCAGTGGGGGTTGTCCACTCTTTGTGTGAGCACAGAAGCAGTGGGCTTGTCACACTCTTTGTGTGAGCACAGAAGCAGTGGGGCTGTCACACTGTTTGTGTGAGCACAGAGGCGATGGAGGTTACTCATTATCCATGTGAGCACAGAAGCAATGGAGGTACCTCACTCTCTGTGTGCAAATACGAACGCAGTGATTAACTCTGTGTGCTTGTCTGGATCAAGAAACAGTGACATCGTCACTGTTTGTGTGAGCACAGAATCACTGCGTGTGTGTGTGTGTGTGTGTGTGTCTGCAAGCGCTCAAGCAGTGTCGGGAAATAGAAATTGAAATGTACTTCTAAAATCATTTTCGTCTCTCTTTTCTGAAGGGAAAGTTCATAAACTTTTCAGAGGCCATAACACGCTCAGGTTTTATTCTGTTTTCCTTTCATTTTAAGTTCCTAAACTTTATAACCGCAACTCATGCAGATTCTGGGCTGCGAAATGTGAAAACGTATCGTCCGTAAAATTCTCGAAAGTTTTTATCGTGCGATAGAAAACAGGATTGCGTAGGCACCCGACTTGTTTACCCATCTTAACACTGCCAAGTTAGGTAGCAGAGATCAGTGGAAACTAAGATAACAATAAGACTTTTTAATTACTTATAAAATTTTGTCTATCTTCTTACACTTGGCGAAGCTTATGATAAACTAAACATCTACAAGACTCTTTTAGATTGGCCGTCGATCGGTCAAGGGAGCGATAGATTTCTGTCAGCAGCCACCCCGAAGACAATATGTTCATGTGGTGATCATAACTGATCAAGTAGCCACCTCAAGCAATTACTGAGATGATCATTTGACTGGTGGGTGTCCGACATGCCGAGCAGCTGAAGATGATGATAACACAGATGACTGTTGTGCTTGTTCCAGGATTTTCATCCATCTCTTCATCCTCCTCACCACGTTGGCTCATGAGGTGGAAAGATGGAGTGAAAAAGATTTTGAGTGATCGAGACCTGAACATGCAGGGGGGTGAAAGGCGTGCAAGGAATAGAGTGAATTGGAACGATGTGTTATACCGGGGTCGACGTACTGTCAATGGATTGAACCAGGGCATGTGAAGCGTGTGGGGTAAACCATGGAATGTGGAAAGGGAGCTGTGGTTTCGGTGCATTATTACATGACAGCTAGAGAATGAGTGTGAACGAATGGGGCCTTTGTTGTCTTTTCTTAGCGCTACCTCTCACACATGAGGGGGGAGGGGGTTGTTATTCCATGTGTGGCGAGGTGGCGATGGGAATAAATAAAGGCAGACAGTATGAATTATGTACATATGATATATGTATATGTCTGTGTGTATATATATATGTGTACATTGAGATGTATAGGTATGTATATTTGTGTGTGTGGACGTGTATGTATATACATGTGTATGTGGGTTGGGCCACTCTGTTTCCTTGCGCTACCTCGCTAACGCGGGACACAGCGACAAAGCAAAATAAATAATATATATATATATATATATATATATATATATATATATATATATATATATATATATATATATATTTTTTTTTTTTTTTTTTTTTTTTATACTTTGTCGCTGTCTCCCGCGTTTGCGAGGTAGCGCAAGGAAACAGACGAAAGAAATGGCCCAACCCCCCCCATACACATGTACATACACACGTCCACACACGCAAATATACATACCTACACAGCTTTCCATGGTTTACCCCGGACGCTTCACATGCCTTGATTCAAATCCACTGACAGCACGTCAACCCCTGTATACCACATCGCTCCAATTCACTCTATTCCTTGCCCTCCTTTCACCCTCCTGCATGTTCAGGCCCCGATCACACAAAATCCTTTTCACTCCATCTTTCCACCTCCAATTTGGTCTCCCTCTTCTCCTCGTTCCCTCCACCTCCGACACATATATCCTCTTGGTCAATCTTTCCTCACTCATTCTCTCCATGTGCCCAAACCATTTCAAAACACCCTCTTCTGCTCTCTCAACCACGCTCTTTTTATTTCCACACATCTCTCTTACCCTTACGTTACTTACTCGATCAAACCACCTCACACCACACATTGTCCTCAAACATCTCATTTCCAGCACATCCATCCTCCTGCGCACAACTCTATCCATAGCCCACGCCTCGCAACCATACAACATTGTTGGAACTACTATTCCTTCAAACATACCCATTTTTGCTTTCCGGGATAATGTTCTCGACTTCCACACATTTTTCAAGGCTCCCAAAATTTTCGCCCCCTCCCCCACCCTATGATCCACTTCCGCTTCCATGGTTCCATCCGCTGACAGATCCACTCCCAGATATCTAAAACACTTCACTTCCTCCAGTTTTTCACCATTCAAACTCACCTCCCAATTGACTTGACCCTCAACCCTACTGTACCTAATAACCTTGCTCTTATTCACATTTACTCTTAACTTTCTTCTACCACACACTTTACCAAACTCCGTCACCAGCTTCTGCAGTTTCTCACATGAATCCGCCACCAGCGCTGTATCATCAGCGAACAACAACTGACTCACTTCCCAAGCTCTCTCATCCCCAACAGACTTCATACTTGCCCCTCTTTCCAAGACTCTTGCATTTACCTCCCTAACAACCCCATCCATAAACTAATTAAACAACCATGGAGACATCACACACCCCTGCCGCAAACCTACATTCACTGAGAACCAATCACTTTCCTCTCTTCCTACACGTACACATGCCTTACATCCTCGATAAAAACTTTTCACTGCTTCTAACAACTTGCCTCCCACACCATATATTCTTAATACCTTCCACAGAGCATCTCTATCAACTCTATCATATGCCTTCTCCAGATCCATAAATGCTACATACAAATCCATTTGCTTTTCTAAGTATTTCTCACATACATTCTTCAAAGCAAACACCTGATCCACACATCCTCTACCACTTCTGAAACCACACTGCTCTTCCCCAATCTGATGCTCTGTACATGCCTTCACCCTCTCAATCAATACCCTCCCATATAATTTACCAGGAATACTCAACAAACTTATACCTCTGTAATTTGAGCACTCACTCTTATCCCCTTTGCCTTTGTACAATGGCACTATGCACGCATTCCGCCAATCCTCAGGCACCTCACCATGAGTCATACATACATTAAATAACCTTACCAACCAGTCAACAATACAGTCACCCCCTTTTTTAATAAATTCCACTGCAATACCATCCAAACCTGCTGCCTTGCCGGCTTTCATCTTCCGCAAAGCTTTTACTACCTCTTCTCTGTTTACCAAATATATATATATATATATATATATATATATATATATATATTTTTTTTTTCAAACTATTCGCCATTTCCCGCGTTAGCGAGGTAGCGTTAAGAACAGAGAACTGGGTCACTGAGGGAATATCCTCACCTGGCCCCCTTCTCTGTTCCTTCTTTTGGAAAATTAAAAAAAATTGAGAGGGGAGGATTTCCAGCCCCCCGCTCCCTCCCCTTTTAGTCGCCTTCTACGACACGCAGGGAATACGTGGGAAGTATTCTTTCTCCCCTATCCCCAGGGATAATATATATATATATATATATATATATATATATATATATATATATATATATATATATATATATATATATATTTTATATATATATATATATATTTTTTTTTTTTTTTTTTTTTCATACTATTCGCTATTTTCCGCGATAGCGAGGTAGCGTTAAGAACAGAGGACTGGGCCTTTGAGGGAATATCCTCACCTGGACCTCTTCTCTGTTCCTTCTTTTGGAAAATTAGAAAAAAAAAAAAAACGAGAGGGGAGGATTTCCAGCCCCCCGCTCCCTTCCCTTTTAGTCGCCTTCTACGACACGCAGGGAATACGTGGGAAGTATTCTTTCTCCCCTATCCCCAGGGATTATATATATATATATATATATATATATATATATATATATATATATATATATATATAGTGGTTTATGCCATATTGATCACGTCAAGTTTCTAATTACCATCGGCAACTACATTGCAGCCCAACCACCTTCATAAAGTCATTAATTCCCATGGCATTACAAGTAATTACTGAAGCCTTAATTAAGCATTAGTGCCACTTATCCCCACTTTTACACAGCAATTTCCTCCCCTCTTCAAATGTTGTGTCATTAATATGTGCGGAAGTTTACACGTCAGGGGATTTGTAACATGATGTAGCTACAAGAGTCGAACCCAGGGTACCGAGAACATCGGGCTGTCATCGTACCGCCAGCGGCAAAACCAAACGCGAGTTTATTCATATTACTATAACATGATATACGCTTGTAGGACGTTCATGAGACTCGCATCTCTGTACTTTCGAATACAAATTATACTATTACTTACGGTTTGTTCTTCAAAAGGCCTTGATTAAATCCAAACGCCGATGATAATATTGAGTACATCATGGACATTAAACTCAGTTTACGCGATAAGTGAGAAAAGAATAAATATATTAGCATATCTTACTACACTTCAAGATTTAACTATTTTTTTTCTTTACATTTTGCTCCAGGTGAGTTGGCCTTCCCCAGGCGAGAAGGAAGCGTGTTAATGCAATGGATGCAGGTGAAGGAGTCCAGCCAACGTGGTGAGTACTGCCTCTATTACATCCACAATGTAATATGCTACCACGAGAAATAGTTTTTATATGCTGCTTTCCCTACACTCTGAGGCTTTGGAGCTCTCTACTCTCTCGTGTTTTAAGCAATAACTGTGACCTGGCACGTTTTAATAGACTCCTTACTTCATTTCCTCCAAAATTCGTAAATGGTTTTCCTGTCTCTTCATTCTTCCTTTCATTGCCCTCTCTGTATTTTCAATTGGGACCCGGTCTTGATGTGGAGTTTTGTGCGTGACTGGAGCCTTTAACATTACAATAGAAAAAAAGAAAATGATTATATATATATATATATATATATATATATATATATATATATATATATATATATATATATATATATTTATATATATATATACTAGCATTTAGGATTGACTTTGTTCAGTGTGAAGGGGATACTAGGAAAAAATCAACACCGTACCTAGCGAATTTATTAGTGAGTTGTACAACAGAAAATGTAAGTAAAAACTAGAGCTTTATTTAGAATACTGATCACGTCAAACAGTAATACCCAGATCTATCCAGACTAGACGGTTTGGTCCAAGTTCGTTGTTGTGACAGGGTGACAGTTCTTGTGCCAAGGGAGAGGTTTAGGAAGACTTGAGTTCGCATGAATTCACCTAAGCGCAGCTGTCTCTAAGGGATGATATTGTCAAGTGGTGTCACATGAGACGACGTAATAAGGACTTCCAACACGATGTTACACCGTCTTGGATTCCATTCAAAGCTTCCAGCCAGTTACCACCTCCACTGGTGCCGTTCACAGTGAGGCTTTCCTGCCCAGACACAACCATGGGTGAAGACATGGTCGCCTTGTCGAGTGGAGGACATGCAGACTTCCACACACCTTTTCCTCACCGATCATCATTCCTTCTCCACACAAACCTCTCGCGAGTGATCATAAAGGTGATCAAGTCTCTACCGTACTGCTCATGGGAGAGCATCGCGTCCACACAATATGTGTACGTGTAGGAAGAGAGGAAAGTGATTGGTTCTCAGTGAATGTAGGTTTGCGGCAGGGGTGGTTGTTTAATTTGTTTATGGATGGGGTTGTTAGGGAGGTAAATGCAAGAGTTTTGGAAAGAGGGGCAAGTATGAAGTCTGTTGGGGAAGAGAGAGCTTGGGAAGTGAGTCAGTTGTTGTTCGCTGATGATACAGCGCTGGTGGCTGATTCATGTGAGAAACTGCAGAAGCTGGTGACTGAGTTTGGTAAAGTGTGTGGAAGAAGAAAGTTAAGAGTAAATGTGAATAAGAGCAAGGTTATTAGGTACAGTAGGGTTGAGGGTCAAGTCAATTGGGAGGTGAGTTTGAATGGAGAAAAACTGGAGGAAGTGAAGTGTTTTAGATATCTGGGAGTGGATCTGGCAGCGGATGGAACCATGGAAGCGGAAGTGGATCATAGGGTGGGGGAGGGGGCGAAAATTCTGGGGGCCTTGAAGAATGTGTGGAAGTCGAGAACATTATCTCGGAAAGCAAAAATGGGTATGTTTGAAGGAATAGTGGTTCCAACAATGTTGTATGGTTGCGAGGCGTGGGCTATGGATAGAGTTGTGCGCAGGAGGATGGATGTGCTGGAAATGAGATGTTTGAGGACAATGTGTGGTGTGAGGTGGTTTGATCGAGTGAGTAACGTAAGGGTAAGAGAGATGTGTGGAAATAAAAAGAGCGTGGTTGAGAGAGCAGAAGAGGGTGTTTTGAAGTGGTTTGGGCACATGGAGAGAATGAGTGAGGAAAGATTGACCAAGAGGATATATGTGTCGGAGATGGAGGGAACGAGGAGAAGAGGGAGACCAAATTGGAGGTGGAAAGATGGAGTGAAAAAGATTTTGTGTGATCGGGGCCTGAACATGCAGGAGGGTGAAAGGAGGGCAAGGAATAGAGTGAATTGGAGCGATGTGGTACACCGGGGTTGACGTGCTGTCAGTGGATTGAATCAAGGCATGTGAAGCGCCTGGGGTAAACCATGGAAAGCTGTGTAGGTATGTATATTTGCGTGTGTGGACGTATGTATATTTCTTTCGTCTGTTTCCTTGCGCTACCTCGCAAACGCGGGAGACAGCGACAAAGTATAATAAATAAATATATTAGAAGGTAGAGTTGTCCAGAAGGTTATCTATATTACAAGACTGGAAGTGAGCGTTGTAATCACTCGCGTTCGTTCCACACCTACGTTCAGCCTGCAAGCTATACGTATTCATGAGTACGAAGAGATACCATGAATCTTGAAAAAGATCTTGATGTCTTTCTTAAACGCCTGTCTCCCTCTGCCGCTGCTTCCTACCATAGTGCCTGTCTTTCTACTCTTCTTTAAGTGATATTCTTTCACTAGCTTTACCTAAGCCAATCATCCCATGGTCGTCCGTGCATCCATAGACGCCTTGCCTTAGTGGTAATGTGGTTGTCTTTGCTCAACCTCGACAAACTGTATTGGATGGCCTGTGTCTTCGCTGGATAACTTCGGATATATCGACCCAGCACTTGTTTCACTTTGTCATGTGAGGCAGATAGAAACAAAGATGGTGAAAAACATGAAATCATATTATTGTTTGATTCTTATCATCTTAAAATATCTAATTGTCATGGTCTGGCGATCATGCAGTCTTCCACTGCTTTCTTTCATACGTTCGTGCCATGTACATCAGTAGAAATTTCATGGCTCGTCATGGCAAATGGGACTGACTGGCTCCCTGGAACTTCTTGTTGGTGATGTGGTCTGTCCTGAATATCCGTTGCAGGTGTATCTGTCGTTGATGAATGATATTCTCTTAGGTTAGCTTGTCTGTTCTGTTCCTTTGACTGTATGGTAGTCTTGCTCTGAATACAAGAATCAAGTCGTTAGAGTTGTATAACTTGGTTGTTCATCATGTCAGTGGAGGATTCCGGTGCCAATAATTCTGTTTACAAGGCAGTCTTCACAAAGCACAGACCCAATTTTTTTTTTCACCATAGTTCTCTGTTCTACCTGTCACTCTTGTATATCTTTTGAAGCGCATACTTTACTGTAAATGTGATCTTTTATGTAAGTTTCCGCGCAGTCTGTCAGACACTGAGTTTGGTTTGAGCAGTAGATCACATAGTCGTGGAATATCAGTGTCTGGACGCTGGACACCTTTGAAATGTCCCCACATCTTGGGTTATTGATGGGAAGGTTTTTGGAAAGCTTTTCTGATATTCTGTTTCCTTTTGTTTGTCGTGCTGGTTAAAGCCTTGGGGCGCTGCTGTATTAAAGGATCTCCGTGCTTGGTGCAGGGCAGCGAGGTGGACTTCCCTTTCATTTTCCTCTGTGTTTCCTCGAGCCTCGCTGGACAATGATGCCGTGGGTGTCTGTAGAACGATCTCTGGTCATACCTCCTCTTACATTATGGTCTGTGTTTTATTTGCCTCAGAGGCTCTGTTGTATTTTTTTTTTCCTATCACGTCATGAGCTGTGCAGTATAAATTGACGCCTCTTGTCATACCGTATGGCGCTTCAGACGTCTGTCGCCGTAATTAAGTCACACACACACACACACACACACACACACACACACACACACACACACACGTCTTCGAAGCGGCATTTGCCCTAAATGTAAAGAATGTGACGCTTC
The DNA here is from genome assembly GCF_036320965.1 of Panulirus ornatus. Taxonomy (NCBI): domain Eukaryota; kingdom Metazoa; phylum Arthropoda; class Malacostraca; order Decapoda; family Palinuridae; genus Panulirus; species Panulirus ornatus. The sequence continues at coordinate 12,609,338 of NC_092250.1, forward strand.
TGTGATTATGTGGTACGAGGGTAGAATTTTACACCCGTGTTGCTTGTCCCCTAACTTAGTGTGTGTGTGTGAATATATATATATATATATATATATATATATATATATATATATATATATATATATATATATATTTTTTTTTTTTCTTTTTTTATTATACTTTGTCGCTGTCTCCCGCGTTTGCGAGGTAGCGCAAGGAAACAGACGAAAGAAATAGCCCACCCCCCCCCATACACATGTATATACATACGTCCACACACGCAAATATACATACCTACACAGCTTTCCATGGTTTACCCCAGACGCTTCACATGCCTTGATTCAATCCACTGACAGCACGTCAACCCCGGTATACCACATCGCTCCAATTCACTCTATTCCTTGCCCTCCTTTCACCCTCCTGCATGTTCAGGCCCCGATCACACAAAATCTTTTTCACTCCATCTTTCCACCTCCAATTTGGTCTCCCTCCTCTCCTCGTTCCCTCCACCTCCGACACATATATCCTCTTGGTCAATCTTTCCTCACTCATTCTCTCCATGTGCCCAAACCACTTCAAAACACCCTCTTCTGCTCTCTCAACCACGCTCTTTTTATTTCCACACATCGCTCTTACCCTTACGTTACTCACTCGATCAAACCACCTCACACCACACATTGTCCTCAAACATCTCATTTCCAGCACATCCATCCTCCTGCGCACAACTCTATCCATAGCCCATGCCTCGCAACCATACAACATTGTTGGAACCACTATTCCTTCAAACATACCCATTTTTGCTTTCCGAGATAATGTTCTCGACTTCCACACATTCTTCAAGGCCCCCAGAATTTTCGCCCCCTCCCCCACCCTATGATCCACTTCCGCTTCCATGGTTCCATCCGCTGCCAGATCCACTCCCAGATATCTAAAACACTTCACTTCCTCCAGTTTTTCTCCATTCAAACTTACTTCCCAATTGACTTGTCCCTCAACCCTACTGTACCTAATAACCTTCCTCTTATTCACATTTACTCTTAACTTTCTTCTTCCACACACTTTACCAAACTCAGTCACCAGCTTCTGCAGTTTCTCACATGAATCAGCCACCAGCGCTGTATCATCAGCGAACAACAACTGACTCACTTCCCAAGCTCTCTCATCCCCAACAGACTTCATACTTGCCCCTCTTTCCAAAACTCTTGCATTTACCTCCCTAACAACCCCATCCATAAACAAATTAAACAACCATGGAGACATCACACACCCCTGCCGCAAACCTACATTCACTGAGAACCAATCACTTTCCTCTCTTCCTACACGTACACATGCCTTACATCCTCGATAAAAACTTTTCACTGCTTCTAACAACTTTCCTCCCACACCATATATTCTTAATACCTTCCACAGAGCATCTCTATCAACTCTATCATATGCCTTCTCCAGATCCATAAATGCTACATACAAATCCATTTGCTTTTCTAAGTATTTCTCACATACATTCTTCAAAGCAAACACCTGATCCACACATCCTCTACCACTTCTGAAACCACGCTGCTCTTCCCCAATCTGATGCTCAGTACATGCCTTCACCCTCTCAATCAATACCCTCCCATATAATTTACCAGGAATACTCAACAAACTTATACCTCTGTAATTTGAACACTCACTCTTATCCCCCTTTGCCTTTGTACAATGGCACTATGCACGCATTCCGCCAATCCTCAGGCACCTCACCATGAGTCATACATACATTAAATAACCTTACCAACCAGTCAACAATACAGTCACCCCCTTTTTTAATAAATTCCACTGCAATACCATCCAAACCTGCTGCCTTGCCGGCTTTCATCTTCCGCAAAGCTTTCACTACCTCTTCTCTGTTTACCAAATCATTTTCCCTAACCCTCTCACTTTGCACACCACCTCGACCAAAACACCCTATATCTGCCACTCTATCATCAAACACATTCAACAAACCTTCAAAATACTCACTCCATCTCCTTCTCACATCACCACTACTTGTTATCACCTCCCCATTTGCGCCCTTCACTGAAGTTCCCATTTGCTCCCTTGTCTTACGCACTTTATTTACCTCCTTCCAGAACATCTTTTTATTCTCCCTAAAATTTAATGATACTCTCTCACCCCAACTCTCATTTGCCCTTTTTTCACCTCTTGCACCTTTCTCTTGACCTCCTGTCTCTTTCTTTTATACATCTCCCACTCAATTGCATTTTTTCCCTGCAAAAATCGTCCAAATGCCTCTCTCTTCTCTTTCACTAATACTCTTACTTCTTCATCCCACCACTCACTACCCTTTCTAATCAACCCACCTCCCACTCTTCTCATGCCACAAGCATCTTTTGCGCAATCCATCACTGATTCCCTAAATACACCCCATTCCTCCCCCACTCCCCTTACTTCCATTGTTCTCACCTTTTTCCATTCTGTACTCAGTCTCTCCTGGTACTTCCTCACACAGGTCTCCTTCCCAAGCTCACTTACTCTCACCACCCTCTTCACCCCAACATTCACTCTTCTTTTCTGAAAACCCATACAAATCTTCACCTTAGCCTCCACAAGATAATGATCAGACATCCCTCCAGTTGCACCTCTCAGCACATTAACATCCAAAAGTCTCTCTTTCGCACGCCTGTCAATTAACACGTAATCCAATAACGCTCTCTGGCCATCTCTCCTACTTACATAAGTATACTTATGTATATCTCGCTTTTTTAACCAGGTATTCCCAATCATCAGTCCTTTTTCAGCACATAAATCTACAAGCTCTTCACCATTTCCATTTACAACACTGAACACCCCATGTATACCAATTATTCCCTCAACTGCCACATTACTCACCTTTGCATTCAAATCACCCATCACTATAACCCGGTCTCGTGCATCAAAACCACTAACACACTCATTCAGCTGCTCCCAAAACACTTGCCTCTCATGATCTTTCTTCTCATGCCCAGGTGCATATGCACCAATAATCACCCACCTCTCTCCATCAACTTTCAGTTTTACCTATATATATATATATATATATATATATATATATATATATATATATATATATATATATATATATATATATATATGAACGCAATGGTTTATGGAACACATAATGACCTCCAACAGCAAGGATTCGAACCTCGACCCATTTGCATGGTAGCTGGGAACGGTAACCACAGCATAGCTGCGTGGTAGGCTCATGGGCCAGTGGTTAGCGTACCTTCCTGCCATGAGGTAGGACTGAGTTCGAATCCACGACGGCCAGAGGTAAACAGTTATCATCTCTTCCCTATGTCCAGCACATGTTCAAGATGTACATGCAGTCATGTTGACGCTGAATCTGCTTCGGATTGAGCGATAAGAGATCTGTAAACCCTTGGGACGTTCTGGACCGCAGGTTCGCATCAGTGAAGGGATCAACGTATCCTTCCACGGCCAGGTGGAGCGGGAAACCCGTTCAGACTCCTTCATGAGAGGGATTGTGGCCTGCAATTGTTTCCCATGTACGAGGGATCTCCAGTAAGCGAGGGTCATCAGCCTGGGTTGATTCTGCCGTCCCTGCCCTTTGTACACGCCAGCTCTGTCGCTACTAGCGATTGATTGAGTCAGTGTTGCCCCTGGGGTCGACAGAGCGTGTAGTCGTGAATTTATAGGAACTTGTGGATGAACGCATTCAAGACATTCATGTGGACAAAGTAAACTGAAGTATCAATAAAGACAGATAAAACTGTCCCTTTCAGGCATAGTTTGCAGGGTTTATCATGTAATGAAAGATAACTATGGTGATTAATTTTCGATAGTTCTTACATCTCGCATTGATAGAGTGAACATCGAACTCCAGATATCGATTTCGGAAGCAAAGGAGAGAGTGAGCGACTCGGAGGTTGTTGGGTTGTGAGAGGTGGAGGATTATCGGTGTGTATGACCAGGGACACTGTGGTTAGGTGTTGCGATGATGCATCCTGTGAGGGAAAAATTCTCTCTCTCTCTCTCTCTCTCTCTCTCTCTCTCTCTCTCTCTCTCTCTCTCTCTCTCTCTCTCTCTCTCTCTCTCTCTCTCGAGTTTCTGGTGTCGTGTTCATCCAGTCCTCAGGAGCCTGGTTCATGTCAGGTAGTATCAACTCTGAATCGGTTCCAGAATCTCTAATGGACTTCGGTTCATTTTTTTTTTTTTCACTTTATAGGAAGTTCTCGTTCATTTGTTTTCCCAAGGAGATGCATCTCCCAATTTTTTCCCCTGTTTGTAATTGATTCTAACTCGAAATCCTTTTCCGAGGGTAAAAATTATTTGGCCCTTTTCGTGCCCTGTTGTTTTTTTGTTTAAGTTTTTCTTCCTAGGGGTCACTACTTATCTCTAACTTTATTGTAGCTATCATTTATTATCTAATACAGCTTTTGCCAGCAACGAACGTAGACCTTTTGGAAGTTATGATTTAATTCTTTGATTCCTTCATGAATTTCATGTTTTCTATCCGTAATTGTTGAATTTATACCAGGTTTCGTCGTCAGTCATTTAGTCTGTGATTTAGAAGCTAAGCGTCTGGCTTTATATTCATTTGGAAGAGGTTTATGGAAGGGACATGGGTGAGCGGTGTCTGTCAACATTGCGGTGGAGAGTGAGGTCGATGTGGTCATTCATAAAGGGGGTCCAGATTGCAGAATTAGGTTGAGGAACAGTTGTTTGTGGGGGAACAGTGACGATTCAGCAGGAGTATAGCCTAACCCCCTGTTCTCCCAGAAGCACTAAGACTTTTGAACACAGGACACTGGTTATATATATATATATATATAACCTTGAGGGTCAGTCTTTATCCTCGGCCGTAGTCAGCCTATCTCACAAAGACTACCATAGTAACTGGGGTCTTTTAGAAGCACTTCTGCTGAGGCGCAGCTGTACTTATGAGCACCCACGAGCAACGTAATGAACGGAATTGAATAGTATCGCTCATGTCAAGTAAGAGATCCAACACCAACGCCTTCTGTACTAGTAAAACCGGCACCATCAGTGACGGAAATAGTAGCTAGGATTGCAGCCATGAAATACAGATACCTGATGGTAATATTGGTGATAAGGATCCCACTGTAAACCCTCCTTCTTGCCAGGGATGCAGAAACAACAACACCTCCAACTGGAGGAAGCAGCCGTCCACCAACGCCACCAGTAGCAGTAGCACTTACCAACTGGATCTCCAATAACAATACACGTAACGCTAAGAACGGACACCTGGCGTCAATACTGCAACACAAAGCGATAGACGACCAGCGGTAAACCCCGAGCCAGAGGCAACCCAGGAGCAACACTAAAGATAAGAACCAAGCGGCAACAGTCGCACACCCACGGAACATAGAGCGACAGTAATATTCACAACGATAGTGGTGGAGACCCAGGTGACACATTTGTGACGCGGTTGCAGAAGCAGTAGCAGCACGATGGATAGAGATGAGCTTCCAGTTGCAATTCTCTCATTGCCAATGTTCGAGGATCTACGTATAGCAACGCTGAACGCTTGAATTTTGGGTCCAGCGTAAAGTTTGGCAACACGCCTGATGAGAACACAAGAGCAGCAACACTATCGCATAGTTTACACTGTCGCTTCCGTCGCCCATGATCCACCTCTTTCTCTCCCTCGTCCTGCTGTTCCTTTAGCCAGTTTCCCCTACTCTTTGTCGTCCCCTCACACCTCCATGAGTGAAAGTGCCACATGCGTAGTTTAAGAGTGCACGTGTTCTCACAATCATCTGTTGATACCCGACGATGTTCAAGGACATGCGGTTGGTGGATGTATGTTGATGTCGAAGGCCTTTTGCTGACCACTGGCAGTCAGTTGATTGGGCTAGAGCGTAAAGGAGATGTGAACAGTCTCCTTGAGTCTCTCTCTCTCTCTCTCTCTCTCTCTCTCTCTCTCTCTCTCTCTCTCTCTCTCTCTCTCTCTCTCTCTCTCACTCACAACAACAACCCCTCTATCTGCATTACGTGCCACCTCTGGCCATTAACTTTCTTCCTCACGGTGTGGCCAAGCAAGTTAGACTTAAAGTAATGCAGTAAATCAAATCTCGTTCCCCATTGACAACATCCCTGGCTGAGGCTTCAATTCTCCATGCATCTTCGTGTCTTCTGGGGGAATGTTATTGCAGAGGACTTACATTATAGAGGAAATAGCTGTTGTAATATATCGATCTGCCGTACACCTTACACATGCCTTGAGATAATTTCAGAGGTTATTTCATCGCTCATAGCTGTGTCTGCCATCAGGCCTCTGCTCTTCTATATGGTTCAATCAGGTTGCTTTACATATGTGGCACAACTCAGCTGGTCTGGCATACATTGTGGGTGCTTGTCCACCAACCATAATGTTCCTACATCCTGTAGGCAGGGTATATTAGTAGCCTCTGTTCCCATGTTTATACACTATTCGTGTATTATACTAAGGCCACCACTTCATTTCAGTGGTAGTATTATAAGATATTTCACCCTTATCGTGCCATTAGGGAATTATTTTCGAGTTCATAATGGAAAACATGCTCTTAGGGTATTCTTCGTATAGATTGTGATGTATTTTTTCCTTTTGGGTTCCAGAAAGCAGAGCTTCAGTGCCTTTGGTGGTTCGCAATGATTCAGGTTATTACGAAGGTCAGTGTGACTGGGAGATCTTTACAGAGAGTCCAACCCTGTAATTCTGCCCTCGTTGTAGGGTGATGGTGGTGTTTACACACAACAGTGTTCTGGTCTTTATGTGGATTTGGAAGGTCTTGCCTTTCTTGCACTTTTAGTCCACAAAATACCACTTTCCATCTTCTTTTCTCGAAGATGATTGTCTTCCCTGTAATGTTCGCTGAGGAAATGGTTGTTGAACATCATTAGTTGGAAGACTGTCACTGTTCTTATCGAAAATATGATGGTGTTTGTGCCATATGTTCTGTACTAAATATTCTATTCACCTTCCACACAAGATGGACAGTTGAAGCTTCCCTTAATGAGCACGTTATTTTCCTTGGCCAACCGAAATACTTGATTGATATCTGTGCTAGTGTAAGTGCATTAACCACAGTCATTAAGCACCTTGTGATCTGTTTAGCAAAACAGTTTGAAAAGGCCTGGACTATTTCCTACTGTGTGTCCCAAACTGATCAGGATGTGGAGGAGTTTTAGGCTCGCAGGCTTCAAACAGCTTGACAGCGAAGGAGCAACGGTGCAGCTTAGTGGCCGACAGAGCGCTAGGGCCAGAGGAGCCCCCCCGTAATATATGTGATGTGTGTACATGGGAGATGAAGAGCCCTGGTCCTGGTGAGAGGCTGGGTTTATGCGAGAGGCTAGATTCCTGAAAGTGACCCTGGTTGAGGGGAAGACTGAGCCTCTGTTTCTCTGTAGACAGGGTCTCTGAGAGGGGCTGGGATCCGCGCTGAGGCAGAACCTTTGGGAGATGCCTTTGAACCTCTTTAGATCGGCTGGGTTCTACGATGAGGCTGAACGTTTGTAAGAAGCCTTGTTACTCTCACAGGTTACGGGAATTGATTTATCAGTTACCCGTTAGTTAGACCAGAACGATGATCACATTCACCATACTGCCACACCCTCATAAGAAAACAGTCTACCTGCCAGGGATGTAAGCAGGCATCGCTGTGGTGTACGGGCCACACCTCGCAGCTGTGTCTGCTCGAAGAACAGAATTCGTGGTAGAGATCAAGGTTGGAGAGTCAGGCAGCCAGCCTAGCCTAGCCTCGTACTTCATGACCATCAGCATCTGGTTAACACCAGAACGGTCTCAGTTTACACAACACAGCGACAATCTGGTTAAAACCAGAGTATGTCTCGCTCTGTCTCGTCATCTGGTTAAAACCAGAGTATGTCTCGCTCTGTCTCGTCATCTGGTTAAAACCAGAGTATGTCTCGCTCTGTCTCGTCATCTGGTTAAAACCAGAGTATGTCTCGCTCTGTCATCGTCGTTCTTCATCTGGTTAAAACTATAACCAGTTAATGGTCTCGCTCTGTCTCGTCATCTGGTTAAAACCAGAGCTTGTCTCGCTCTGTCTCGTCATCTGGTTAAAACCAGAGTATGTCTCGTTCTGTCTCGTCATCTGGTTAGAACCAGAGTATGTCTCGCTGTCTCGTCATCTGGTTAGAACCAGAGTATGTCTCGCTCTGTCTCGTCATCTGGTTAAAACCAGAGTATGCCTCGCTCTGTCTCGTCATCTGGTTAAAACCAGAGTATGTCTCGCTCTGTCTCGTCATCTGGTTAAAACTAGTAATGTCTCGCTCTGTCTCGTCATCTGATTAGAACCAGACGTTTCTCGTTCCACGCAACATCGTGTCTCGTAGACTTCCCTCGCCTGTTGGGTATGTGTTGCATTCGGAAATGAGAATTGTTTATACAAATGAATACATATTTTTGCACTCTCTGAAAAAAAGAAAAAAGAAATATTCATCTGATTTTAGAATGATACCTGATAACGATGTTGCTTGATTGATTAGTAGACACCAAAAAAAAAAAGAAAAATCAGTTCGTGCGTCTCCTGGCGCTACCTCCCTGACGCGGGAAACGGCGATTAAGTATAATGAAAATAAGATATAGATTAAAAAAAAGCTGCTCACATACTTATTGTAATAAAAAGTTCGTTTGAGAGTAATGTTAATTGATTAAATATAGTTCACCAGCCTTAACCTGCGTGACCCGTCAAACATCTGACCTGTGACCCCATTTGACCCGTGACCCCGATGCCCCAACAGGCATCTAACCACCATCATTTGCGAAGTTTTTAAAACTTCGTTGATAATTAGGTTTTTATTTAAAAACGCAATTCAGGTAAAAAGAAAAAAAAATGCAGTAACAAATTAACTTTTCCATAAAACAAAAATTAATATTTTTGAATTAAACAATTATGTATATTCAGAAGTTTTTCAATTGTGCCGAATGAAAAGATTTTCTTTGGCGCAAAACATAAAACCAGTATGCGTGTGCGGAAGTGAGTCACAGGGTGGGAGAGGGGGCGAAAGTTCTGGGAGCGTTGAAAAATGTGTGGAAGGCGAGAACATTATCTCGGAAAGCAGAAGTGGGTATGTTCGAAGGAATAGTGGTTCCAACAACGTTACATGGTTGCGAGGCGAGGCGGAGAAGGATGGATGTGTTGGAAATGAGATGTTTGAGGACAATATGTGGTGTGAGATGGTTTGATCGAGTAAGAAATGAAAGGGTAAGAGATGTGTTGTAATAAAAAGAGTGTGGTTGAGAGAGCAGAAGAGGGTGTTTTGAAATGGTTTGGTCACATGGAGAGAATGAGTGAGGAAAGATTGACCAAGAGGATACTATGTGTCAGAGGTGGAGGGAACAAGGAGAAGTGGGAGACCAAATTGGAGGTGGAAAGATGGAGTGAAAAAGATTTAGAGCGATCGGGGCCTGAACATCTGTAAGCTGATGTCTTTACCTGTAAGCTGGTATCTTATCTGTAAGCTGATATCTTATCTTGTAGCTGATGTCTTTATCTGTAATCTGATGTCTTTATCTGTAAGCTGATATCATTATCTGTAAGCTAATGTCTTTATCTGTAAGCTGATATCTTTTATCTGTAAGTTGATACATTTATCTAAGTTGATCTTTATCTGAGCCAATGTCTTTATCTGTAAGCTGATATCTATCTTTTATCTGAAGTTGATATCTTTATATGTAAGTTGATATCTATATCTGTAAGCTAATGTCTTTATCTGTACGCTAATGTCTTTATCTGTACGCCGATATCTTTATCTGTAAGTTAATATCCTTATCTGTAAGCTGATATCTTTGTTTCTAAGCTGATATCTTTGTCTGTAAGTTAATATCTTTTTCTGTAAGCTGATATCGTTTTCTTTAAGCTGATATCTTTATCAGTAAGCTGAGAAACTTGACGAGAACTATTTGACCCACGAGATATCCGACTTGACCCATCTTGACCCGCTCCAGGGTCTAGGTGGGTCAGCCATATGACCCATGACCCACTATGACCCACATTGGGGTTGCACCTCCAGTGATCCACTGACCCGTTTCTAACTCTGATCAAGACAGTTTTGAATCAAGAGAAACGAAACAATATTTCATAGCTATCATTTTTTTTTTTTTTACGACGAAAATGATCAATATTATCCGACAGGCTTGGGTTCACTGTATGGTATACAGGCACTTCTCTGAAGCAGTGTTCGTCACAGTTCTCCACTGCAGAGAGAACTCCATGTGACATTTGCTGTCTGTACTCCAACTCATAGTCACGATCGTATACCAATGTTAAACACAGTAATGTAGTTGCCTGTGGCTGGTTTAACTCAAGCATAGAGCCAGTGTTACGCTATGGTAGGTTTAGTATAGGAACTGGCCTTCGTGGTTCTGTGTTAAATCTCGGCAGCAAGTGTTGACTGTGATGTTCCGACAGATCTAACACAGGAGGTAGCCTCCACGTTGCTCTAGCACGGCTGCATCGCATGTAGCCACCATTATGCTGTAGGTCCTCTTAACACAGCAAGTGGTTTCCTTATTCATGCGACAGACGGACACAGCAAGTTGTTACTGCTATGTTATTTAAGATCTAACATAGCATTACGTTACAGGTCGTTTGAACCAGCAAGTGGTCTCTTTTGTTAATAGGACAGATGGACACAGCAAGGAGTTACTGCTATGTTGTTTAAGATCTAACATAGCATTACGTTACAGGTCGTTTGAACCAGCAGGTGGTCTCTTTTGTTAATACGACTGATGGACACAGCAAGGAGTTACTGCTATGTTGTTTAAGATCTAACATAGCATTACGTTACAGGTCGTTTGAACCAGCAAGTGGTCTCTTTTGTTAATACGACAGATGGACACAGCAAGGAGTTACTGCTATGATGATGTAGATGAAACAGAGCAAGACGCCGCTTTGTTTTCATGACGGGCGTGCGCAGTAAGTGGGGCCCCTCCGATGCTTTCATCGGTCTGTGCATCGTTAAGTCTGTCGCTTCTACTGTAGCACAGTGTCGGGACCTCACAATCTGGCCATAGTTGTAAATTACACAAGAAACGGCTATTATGCAGGTAGGACTAGTTTATATGCCCCATCCTGCACAGACGCCAGAGGTAGACGAGAAATATTTGATCATCATTTACCAGGTATTTGTAGTGAACAGGATTCTGCCATAGTAGGAGATTTCAACATACCGGTATCTAACTGGTCGTCTTTTAAGTCTTCGAGCGTCGATTGTGGTTGAGTAACAGGGCCCAGCACAGCACGTGAAAGCCATGATGGGTCTATAGAGCATTAGAATCTCCCTAACCAATGGGCGTTACACCAGTCGTCTATGAATGTGGAGGATATCTAGCCATTACGCCACATAATTACAGCAGTGATGGTCGCCCTAGAGTGTTTGCTGTTTACGCTTCGAACAACCGTAATGTTGGCACTAGTGTGTTTACATTTTACACTCTAGACAGCGATAATGTTGGCCTCATTGTGTTTTCTATTTACACTCCGGGCAACATGATATAGGCACCAGTGTGTTTACTTTTTTACACTCCTGGCGACAATAGTGTTGGCACGACTGCGTGGACTTTTTACGCTCTTCGAGAAGTGTAATTTGGCACCAGTGTGTTTCCTTTTTACACTGTAGAAAACGTTAATGTTGTCACCACTGTGTTTACCTTTTATGCTCTACACAACAGTAATGTTGACATCCATGTGTTAACTATGGACTATTGATACTCCATAATACAGTGCTGGTCACGCCTCAATATCATCTGTTTACGATCGAGACAATGGTAATATATCGTACATTTCAGACAACACAGACGTTTGTATCAGAGTGGATATACCGGGTATATCTTGTAAGTAGAGCATCAGTAATGGTTGCATACGAGAGTCTACTGTAAACTCTACACATTGAACCCTGCCCTGGGTTCTAGGCCGACCCATGGTGTATCTACAAATTTTGTAAATGCTGCCACTCCCGGGCCATTCATTCGTCCTTTTTACATCATTTTCATGTTGTAGTCAGTAATGATCGTAGGAGTACGAAGCCATTACAGTCCTGAGCACAGTGGTAGAGTATTACCGTAGTTATCATTGTTAAGTGTTTGGACAAGCGTCATTGTATCACCATGTTTGTTAAGTGTTGACACTGCAGTTGTTGAGGCTTGTTATATGCACTCACATTGTAGTTTATCATTACGGTTAAAGTGAGTTAGGTCATCAGGTGGTCGGCCTTGTTACTTGTGCCACCACAAGTACACAGGAGGAGGTGATGAGGGTCGTTACCACTGCAGAACAAATGATGGTTATCTCGATGGAGAGACAGATACACCACGAGTCGGCTTCGAACCCTGGGCTCACGAAGCAGTGTGAGATTGAACTCCAAGCTATCCCCACAGAGATGAGGTTGGAACGTAAGTACAAACAATAGAAATCTAGTCTGTGTGTCTTTTAACCTACGTGTGGCTTAGGCAGCCTGACGCCCTGCCCAGGGTTCGAAGCCGACCCATGGTGTATATACAAATGATGTTTATATTTCACAGCAACACATGAGGTAATTCTTTTTAAGCCCAGCCGTCCAAATGTTAACGTTCAATCGTTCACCTCAACCTCTCTGGTTAACTTCACCATCTCTCCAAATTCGTCTCCGACAAAATGGGTAGATGTTTCAGATTCAAAGAGCTAACACTATCACCAACTGTCGTTCAGAGCGTATTAGCTCAAAATGACACACCTGAGGGGCATCTTGTAATCTACATCTTTCATGTTTTTCTGGCGTATTTTGTGCCACGACTTCCCTGCTCAGAGGGAAAATGTGAGCACTGTCCTTAAGCCCAGTTATCATGGTTATTGCTGCAAGGCACGAGACCCACTGACCTGCTACCACCAACGTCACGACCTCAGTCCGCAGTCGTAAAAATGTATTACTAAAAAAGGATTCTTTTCCTGCGAACTTGAACGATGAGAAAAAGAAAAGACCATGAGGACTTCGGAGTCTCACTTTGTTTGAATGGAGTTTAGTAGTCTTCTTCCTCTATTTCATATTTTTTTTCGTCGTTTTGTGCGGTACCGAGTTAGCAACTGGAACAGACGAAAAAGAACAAGAAGACGCATTCTCTCACGTGTATTCTCGAGCTGTCGGTGTGTAATGCACCGAAACTACATCCAACCATCCACAACCAGGCCCCACAGGCTGCTTCATATGCTTTGGTTCAGTCCATTGGCAGCATGTCGCCTGCTGTAAACTACTTCGCTCCAATTCAGTTTATCCCGTGCATGCCTTACACCTTCGTGCATGCTCAGTCCACGAGTACTCAGAATCATTTTTACTCCATCCTTCCATCTCCAATTTCGTCTTTTTCTTCTCTTTAACCCCTTCACTCCTGACACATCCACTCCTCAATCATTCTCCCCATATATCCAAAGTAGATTTCTGTAAATCCAAAGACGATTCCAGGAGCTAAATCATTACTGAATTACTTTTCAGAAAATCAAGTTACATCATCAGTTGATTGAACATTCTGTTAGTCTGAAAGTTGTTATGCAGTGTCATGAACTAGTCAAGCTTACAGAAGAGGGAAGGAAAAAAAAATGAACGTAATAGAATAGAGACATTTGATAATGTATAAAGATACATTATTATCGTTAAAGGATTCTTTTTTTAAGTTAGCTGAGACGGCACGAACAACTGAGGCCGTAATCAAGGCCATCTCATTAACGCTCTCTCTCTCTCTCTCTCTCTCTCTCTCTCTCTCTCTCTCTCTCTCTCTCTCTCTCTCTCTCTCTCTCTCATGTCTATCTATCTGTGTGTATATATATATATATATATATATATATATATATATATATATATATATATATATATATATATATATATATACCTTAGCCTAAGCCAGCTACTCATTTCATCGACCTACCCCTGGGATTGATGAACAGCTGGGCTGGTTGTGGACAGTCAGCCGCGGCCAGGATTTGAACGTATTGCGCTCTACCCTCGGCAGCACAGGGAATGCGTCACGGTCAGGAACGTTAACCACGACTCCACGGAGGTACAGTATCTTAGGGTCAGTATATCATGGCTTGCTAGCTTCCCTGAGCCACCGTGTTCACTACAGCAAGTAGAGGACGTGGTACCTGCAGACACACACACACACACCTCAGTTATTCAGAAGCCATATATATCAGCAGAAATACAAGGCACGTAATGGGTGAAAAGTGTAAAATAACTTCCACTGGCTGAGTAGCCCAACGCATTGCCGTGATGAAACAGATGGTGAGGAGAATTGTTCATTAGTATTACTGATGCCTCTGTGCGAGGCAGGGAGACACAGACGAAAGAGGGTAATAGTGATATGTTTTGGGACGACAAGTGTGTTTGCCCAACTGTGCTCGAGTGGCGGTGTGGTGGTGTGTGGAGCGGGAGTGAAACGAATACATATTAGCAATGATAATGATGATCTCTGGTTTAGCAATGAACACACACACACACACACACACACACACACGGGTGCTTCTAACCATGGGTCGGTATGGGCGCGGTAGCCGGCCCACATCCAACCAAGGTGTTTAACGGCGTTGCTAACCATGGGTCGGCATGGGCGCGGAAGTCGGCCCACATCCAACCCAGGTGTTTAAAGGCGTTGCTAACCATGGGTCGGCATGGGCGCGGTAGTCGGCCCACATCCAACCAAGGTGTTTAACGGCGTTGCTGACCATGGGTTAGTATGGGCGCAATAGTTGGCCCACACCCAACCCAGGAGTTTATCCTCCCCCTCGGTGCTGGTCGATAAATGGGTAACATATATGTACACTGATTGCAATAAGGTCAGAGTGATACACGTGAACTGACATTTGCTGATAAGAACGAGGGAAATTGAAACAATGAATCCTGCACTTTCTTGTATTACATCGTTAGATGTAATAATGCCGAATGGAGCCATATTTGGCTGATATAGCCAAAATATCAAGGCAGATATAACCAGAGAACCATAGCTAATATAGCGATAGAGCCAGGGCTAATATAGCCATAGAACCATAGCTAATAGAGCGATAGAGCCAGGGCTAATATAGCCATAGAACCATACCTAATATAGCGATAGAGGCAGGGCTAATATAGCCATAGAACCAAATCTTATAAAGCCTTAGAACCAAAGCTTAAATAAGAGTAGAATCAAGGCTAATATAGCCATATAAATATGGTTAATGTAAATGTATAAGCAAGGCGAATGTAGCCATAGAAGCAAAGCTGATATAGCTATAGAAGCAAGGAATAAAATAGCCATAGAAACAAGGCTACTATATCAATACAAGCAAGCCTTATTATACCTGTACAAGCAAGCCTAATGTAGTCATAGAAGTATGGCTGATATAGCTATAGAACCAAGCTGATATAGCCATGATGCCGAGGCTAACATAGCAATGGAACCAATACTAATATAGCTATAGGACCAAAGCTAGTATAGCCATAGAAGTAATACTAATATAGCCACAAAACAGGATAATAGCCATAGAACCAAGGCTGATATAGCCACAGGACCAAGGCAGGAAATAGCTATAGAACCAAGGCTAATATAGCTATGAATTAAAGGCAGGAAATAGCTATATAAACCAAGGCTAATGTAGCCATAGAATCAAGGCAGGAAATAGCTATAGAACCAAGGCTAATATAGCCATAGAACCAAGTCTAATATAGCCATAGGACCAAGGCAGGAAATAGCTATAGGACCAAGGCTAATGTAGCCATAGAATCAAAGCAGGAAATAGCTATAGAGCCAAGGCTAATATAGCCATGGATTCAAGGATCATATAGCCATTGACCCGAGGCTAATATAGTTACAGAATCCTCTATAAAGGAAGAGCTAATGTATGTATTATACTTTGGTTCTGGTGTGCAGAATATATTCATTTTTACCAACGAATATCAAATCATTTCCTTGAATTATAGTGAACAAGACATTTTTCCTGTTCTTTTTTTCCGTTGATATTTAATGACCTTGACCTGAGGTCAGATTTCAAAGGTCATTTTATTCCAGGACGTGTCCGTGTGGAGAGTTAGAATGATATCAAACACAACTTATCATGATTCCATTCTGCTGTGAATTTCTCGAACAGAACTCGTGTATATCTCTATGCATTTACTTCCTTTGCTCGGCAAGAGCCACTGACATAGTGATGATGTATGTCGTCTTGTGTGACTCAGAAGGAGACTTAAGTGGGGCGTGAGCGGGGGCTGGCCTTGGAAATCCTCCCACCCTTCGATAACTTTCCAAAAGAAGGAACACAGGAAAAGTGCCAGATGAGGATCATTTATCGTCTAAGGCTTAGTCATCTATTCTCAACGCTACCTCGTTCATGCGGGAAATAAGGAAGATTATATATATATATATATATATATATATATATATATATATATATATATATATATATATATATATATATTATCCCTGGGGATAGGGGAGAAAGAATACTTCCCACGTATTCCCTGCGTGTCGTAGAAGGCTACTAAAAGGGGAGGGAGCGGGTGGCTGGAAATCCTCCCCTCTCGTTTTTTTTAATTCTCCAAAAGAAGGAACAGAGAAGGGGGTCAGGTGAGGATATTTCCTCAAAGGCCCAGTCTTCTGTTCTTAACGCTACCTCGCTAACGCGGGAAATGGCGAATAGTACGGAAAAAAAAAAAAAAATATATATATATATATATATATATATATATATATATATATATATATATATATATATATATATATATATACTCTTATACTGAATGTATTTTAATATTTCAATAGTTGCATCAGCATTCATTTCCGTAAAATATCAGTGACACTCTCACCCTTCAGCTGGCGGGGAAGTGGTGCAGTCGTCATCAAACATACCAGACACATCGTCAGGACTCGTGTCTCGC
Source organism: Panulirus ornatus (assembly GCF_036320965.1). Lineage (NCBI taxonomy): Eukaryota > Metazoa > Arthropoda > Malacostraca > Decapoda > Palinuridae > Panulirus > Panulirus ornatus. Next base: position 12,626,199 of record NC_092250.1, read on the forward strand.
CACTGTGTGAGATGTACAGTGGAGGGGCACTTGCCTTGTACGATTATTCAACTTGAAATAGGAAAGATTCGTTCTCACTCACTCAACCCACACACACACACACACACACACACACACACACACACACACACACACACACACCCATAGTGTAGTGGTTTTTGACAGTGACCATGAGTTCCTGCGGGCCGGCCTTGGGGACGTGCCCCCATGGGTTCGAATCTTTGGCATGGCACTTCCTAAGAAAGGCGATACCTAGATAAGGCAAAGGAAAGGTGTGGAATAGAGTTAGGGGGAAGGTAGACTATGTATTTAAGGAAGCTTTTAGATGATATTCTTTCTTAGATTATAAAAGGGAGGGATAAGCCCGTAAGGAGACGCTGCTAAAGGGATTTTATCAGTGTGGCTCTGAGGAGGAGCATTGCAGAGGGCGTGGGATAACGAAGTAGGTGATATTCTTCATTGATTAACGTTGTACTGGAACGTTGTACTGGCTCATGTAAACACACAAGAACCCGATATTACCAAGCAGCTTGATATGACATCAGTGATTTTATTGAGGTATCAGACGGTCTCAAGGAATGAGAATCGTCGCTCATGAATTTGCTTGGTTGATACTTGCCTCAAGTGGTAGCTGATGCGGTTGCTGATTCTTCTGTGTTGTAGAGAGTTGTGGGACGCGGGTGTGCGCGCCCCTCTCCTCTCTCTCTCTCTCTCTCTCTCTCTCTCTCTCTCTCTCTCTCTCTCTCTCTCTCTCTCTCTCTCTCTCTCTCTCTCTCCTCCGTGCCCAGCGTGGTTGTGCCTGACTGAGGCCGTGTGAGTGAGGAGACGTAACTTGCTGTGTAGGTCACATCCACGTTGGTGTGGGTGTCCTTGTGTAGACATTACTGACCTGACGCTCCCTGGTGCGTCCGCCCACCTGGTCGACTAAGTTGTTTAAATGGTTTTATCTTTGATGATGAAGCCGCTGAAACGTCATAGCAAAATGTGCTTGAGCGGAGAATGTTTATTCATCATCCTGAAATCGTCCCAACAGAGTGAATCGCCCCTTGTGTGTGATAACCTTAGTGTCAGACACCCCCAGGGGGTGATGACACCCTTTGGCATGTGACATCCACAGTTCTAGACAACACCTTCGAGGAGTTTTAATGACGAACGCGCTCATGAATATTATCCCTTACTGATACCCTTTGTGAAGGAAACTCATTGACGAACATCCTTGCGAAATGATGGTTCGAGAAGCAGACAACACCAATGGATGACAGTGGTATACGTCCTGGGTTAGTGACAACAGTGGTGTATGATGGTCACACTGTGATACTTAAAGAGTTACCTCCCTCAGTAGATGACACTCGAGTTGGTATGACTGCTAACACCCACGCTGGGATGTACCCTGACTCATTGATTTTCTGACTGGGTGATTCCCTTACCAATACACTGCTAATGAAGGCTTATTAGAATCAAAAGTTTACATGAGATCAAAACCTTATATTTGAGCTCCGTATCGTTTGGCATATTTTTAAAACTAATATCATTTCTCTGTGTTACAGAGAAATACTGATGATTTAGAAACAAGAATTATTTTCTTTAGCTTATACAGGATAACATATTCAGTTGTTCGTGATTTACGCATTGTTGTGATTTCACCAGCTTTTACGCGAAAGATATTCGTGAGCGTATTGAGGGAAACTTGTGGGTCGAGTGAGAATACTCCTTCGTACAAGTACGTCATCAGACGCGTAATCTCGCGACGGAGTGGCGGCCTGTGCGCGCATACCATGGCCAATGACATTATCAGCCGAGCTCAGCATCATTAAATCCAACGCGGACCAGGCCTGGAACCGGAGGGCCATCTCAGTAACTACTACCCTGTATTGTGGCTCGTGTAGACAGGAGCCCCGTATATCAGTGATAAAACACACACACACACACACACACACACACACACACACAGCCTCGAAACAGCAGGGCTGTGATGATGACTTCGGGCCAGAATAATGGTAACCATCAGTATTGAGGCCTCCCGAGAGAGAAATTGACGTAAACGGCAGTACAACTGTAAACGAGCAGGGGCTTAGCCTGATATCGGTAGATGGACAAGGGAAAGGAAGGCGAGTATGAAGAATGTTACCACTAGGACACACTTGATATAACCCTGGAGGCGATGTGGTACCTGTTATCATTTCCAAATGGAACGTGGAAAAGAGATTAGAGAAGAGATTATGTTTATATGAAATGCTACTCGGTGTAGCGCTACATTTCATTGGTGACCATTAAACAAAAATAGCTAAAGGAAAATACAGATATTAGACTCATTTTGATGAGGGGCTTCAAGATGGTTTTACTTAGATACATGATTAAGATATGAGTTATATATATCCGTAATGTCATCAGAACATGTGTATAGAAGACATTTACTCGCATGTCGCATGGAATTGTCTGTAGAGCTAATGTATTATACAGAAAAAGACCATTCGCTTATGGACTGTTGCTGAACGCGCTTTTTTGATATTAACAGAGAAGGCACAGGCAGCTGAGGCCCTAATCAAGGCCATTTCATTAACGCTTAATAATGAACTGGGTCGATGAGTAACACAGGGGAGAGCTTCCGAGGTTTTAATCTCCTAACGTTACGGCTTGTGCAGAAACCGCCTTCAGAGCCTTCTTCAGGGGAAGGAAGGCTTCTGCTCAAGCTGAAACTGTACAAGAATAAAGGTCTCCCCTGTGTCTACTCACACCCCGAAAACACACACACACACACACACACACACACACACACACACACACACACACACACACACACACACACACACCGTAGCTTGAGCCAGGGACCCAGGGATGGACAAACAGCTGGGTTGATCTGTGGACCTCCTGCCGCAACCAGGATTCGAACCTATGTGCGGCCCGTGAATGCCTCACGGTCAGGACGCCACGTAGGTGTAATTCCTCCAGTGTTGTCTGATTCCTTAAATACGTATCCTTAAAGTCCTATACTTCGCGGGGGCACAGACTACGAGACACAGGATATCGTACATTGTAGCTGTACTAACTTCTCTCAGGATGAATGTATATATATACGTCATTTAAGACATTGGTTCACAACCACCTTTGAGTCACGTATCGTACAAGCTGGCTTGTACCCTGTATTTTGAACTTTCTTCCTTGTACCAATTTGATGTACTTTGATACATCAACTTTGATACATGTTGTATGTAAGGCACATCTCTCTGTGTAGAATGTAACACTCATCGACGTAAGAATGTACTCATCTTGTATTCGTCTTCTTCTGTTCCATACCACTGCAAGTTCTGGACAGCCGTTGCGTGTCGCTAACACTACGCCTTCACTAACACTACGGTTTGGCACCACAGTTTAAAAGTTTCAGAAAAGTAGCGAGTAGACAGATCTTTGGTCGCTAGCAAAAACACGCGCCTGAGATTTGCTTTGGAGCAATGCCTTTACCGTCACCGTAGCGCCCCAGCGGACGAGGGGAAGATTGCCGGATCATAACGGGGCGAAACGCCCGTTATGTACGCGAATCACAGTGTTCCAATAATATCCCTAGTCTTCTCCATAGATGTAACGACGGGTGTTGATAATTATAGGTCATTAACATCACCAAGAATAATGACACGGTGATAAGTAATGTCAGTGAGTTGGACTGTGGACAATCCGCTTCACCGTAATTGAAATTGTCGCTTTTTCTCTTCTGGACGATTATGTTTCTTGAACTAGTGACTAACTACGGGTCTTCAGACGTTGTCCAAGGAGGAGTGGGTCTGTCTGTATATGCTTGAAGGCCAAGAAAAGGTGTCTACGGCTTATTATGTGTTCAGAAATTGATGAGGAGGCTCAGCGTTCTGAGATGGAGGCTAGGGTGAAGAAATTCGTGGATATACCACAAGAGAAGACGGCAGAAAGTACATACGTTTGATGGATATGATGTTTTGATGTTCCATTTATTACATACACTGACAAAGTTATGCTAGGCAGTTTCCAGATTTTTTTGTAAGTCAGAAACGATATATATATATATATATATATATATATATATATATATATATATATATATATATATATATATATATATATATATATATATATCTTTCTTTCGAACGATTCGCCATTTCCCGCATTAGCGAGGTAGCGTTTAAAACAGAGAACTGGGCCTTTGAGGGAATATCCTCACCTGGCCCCCTTCTCTGTTCCATCTTTTGGAAAATTGAAAAAAAATAATGAGAGAGGAGGATTTCCAGCCCCCCGCTCCCTCCCCTTTTAGTCGCCTTCTACGACACGCAGGGAACACGTGGGAAGTATTCTTTCTCCCCTATCCCCAGGGATAATATATATATATATATTTTCTTTCTTTCTTTTAAACTAGTCGCCATTTCCCGCGTTAGCGAGGTAGCGTTAAGAACAGAGGACTGGGCCTTTTTTGGAATATCCTCACCTGGCCCCCTCTGTACTAGAAAATTTCCAATGACATCTGGAATAATTTCAGTAGGTGTCTGCTCAGAGCCCGGTAATCATCAGTACTTCCCTACGGACCATCCAGCGTCCGACACAGACCCATCAGGTAATGGTGTCCGAAACTATAGACCAGTTGTGGTGCGAGAGCCACCTGGTCATTCATTACCAGTGGCAAACTTTGATTACAGTTGGAAAACGCACGCTGTTGCTCAAGAAGAAGCGTCAGAACATGACGCACTCTCCTGCTAAGGAAAAATTGTTAGGCACATTCTGTTGCTCAGGATGTACTGAGGTATGAACTCACCCGCGGGGCCAGACATACACACACACACACACACACGTTGTTGCTCAGGAAAACTTTAAGGTATGTATTCACCCGCAGGGTTGGACACACGGACCTGCTGAGGAGGTCTGTCACACACACTGTTATTTAAGGATGCCGTCAAATATTTACATACCCGAGGGACTACACACACACACACACACACACACACACACACACACACACACACAAGTTTCGTCTGGGCGACTTCAAGCTGCACTTAATTTCGTCCATATCTGTTCCTTACAGTTCTGTAGTGTATTGGTTAGCATTACTGGCCATGGCTCATGCACGGGCCTGGCTTTGCTCAATTCCTGGTAGTGACAGTCGGCCCTCAGTATACCCAACCGCTCATCCTTCCCTTTGGACCGTTCGATAAATGGGTACCTGGCCTGGACTGATGTGTATACCAGTGTATATATTTATACGTAAGATAAGCGATGTATGTTTTATGTATACACGGTTAAGAGATGGGGCAGCACGAGTACAAAGACCCTCTTCCCATGATTGATTGACAAGCCACCTGAAATAATGATGTCTTTGGAGGAAGGTAAAGTGCCGAGGGGGTGGAACAGGACAAATACCACAGCTGTCTTTGAGAATGGAGACTGGGAAGGTGCGCTGAAAATACACACCGGTCTCTCTGTCTTGTGTGGTCTGTGGAATACTGGAAAAGATCAGCAGAAGACGTAGATGACAGCTTGCGTGAATTTCTCCACTCCATCGTGGAAGGGAGAGTAGAGAAGGGTGACTTGATCGCGACTATTTAGTCTTCAAACCTTTTTAATGACATTAACAGCGAACACTTCCTCGAGAGATGCGAAGGTAGGACAACCAGATGCCATAACTTAAAGCAAAATACTTGTTAAGACAGGATGTAAAAGATTACTTCTTAGTATTAGACTCGAGGATGAATGGAACAGAAAGGATGATGAAAGTTGGTATGCAGACAGCATACAGAATAGTCTGATTGTACACAGAGTTCAAGACATGGGACCCCCACACGTGTAAAACGCCCTTGCCATACAGTGCGAATTAGCTAGTCACTGATGAAGACTGTCAGACAGATGCCAGCGGAGCTAGACACAACCACCTTCCTGTTGGTGCTTCGATATTTACCATCGGGAATTTAGACACGTTTGAAGTAGCTGAGGTACACTGTATTGTACTCTCCCAACTTCCTTGGCTTTCATCAGTGCTGGAATCTTGTGTATGCTTATGACTTAACTGGTTACTTTGCACCCTAGTGCATTACATGCCATATAACTCTCTCCATTACATATCTTCATTAAACCTATGAAAGTTAATGAAGTGATAGATAGGGACTTGATGTCAGAGTAATGATAATTGTCCCTGAAGATAGACATTAAGAAATATTAACCTTCCCATGGACAAATGAACGCCATAAGTCTGGTGAAAATGCAATTGATGTATATGATATCCTATATCAGCACTATCACTAGGATCATAAGGATAGCCTCCTGCTGATTATTACGTTTGACATAAACACAACCAGTGGATCCGCTCCCCAGATACCCTGTAAGGTCACGTTTGTGAAAGCAGCAAGTAACAAACACGTATGCGTTGGGTCTGCTCCTAAATACCTTCTTCATATGCAAAAAGTTTTCTGTCAGTTGAGAAATTCAATCTTCCAGGCTATAGTTTCTTTGAGCAATCTGCATAGCATTAAGATGCACAGCGAGGCATCTAATGGATATCCCAAACAACACTTCCAGAGGTGTACACGTCACGTATAGGATATTATAGATCATCATTGAGACCTTAGCTTATAGCTGTAAGCCTCCATTATCATCATGCTCCCAACAGAATACGCAAAGTCCCATCTATTGGTAGCTTAGGTGAAAATAGATGGCATCGAGTCCCATCCGTTAGTAGCTTAGGTAGAAAATAGCTGTCATCTAGCTTTTGCAAGAGCTTTACATGAGATAAGAACGTACTCACATGTTTGGCTTTTGGGATGAAGAAAAAAATGTTACGTTGAAAGTTACGGTAACTTCGCCTCTAACTGTTCTCTCAGGGTTTACGTTAGTAAAGGTTACCACTCAAGGCCTCGGAACTGTTTTTCTTCAAAGAAAATCTTTGTAGCCTCAGCCAAAATGTTATTGGACAAAGGTAATGTCTTTTTTTAAGACAAGGAATCGTTCCTAGTAGGTAAGTGTAAAGTCTTTGTTTGAGGATCTTGAGCATGAGACTAGAGGCAGGGTTATACAGGAGGCACCAGTGTGAAGTTCGTTTGTAGGATTTCTCGATCACTCGTATGACCAAGGTCATCTGCCAGTGTGAAGTGATCTCATTTAGAAGTTTATGAATACAATAGTCCATTGAGAAGTTGATCGATATAAACTGCGATACAATTATCCTTAAATCTGGTCAGTTTTAACTGATGCCTTCCACTTACCAGCGTCTAGTCCAAAAGGTTATGATCCATCGTCCTTTCTTCATAGACGAGGTGACGCACCTCTGCATCCTGACTTGTCGGGAACACGATAAAGTCTTGGATCCCCTGAGTTTGTACTTGGATCTCTCATGATTATTTCCGCAGTTCTTCCGGTACACAGATAGATGTATGATGGAGACGATAACCCAAGCCAAATGACTCTGCCAGACTTCTTGCATTTAAGAATCTCACTTCGCGACCAGTAAGATGCGAAAGGAAATTCACTTGTTAAAGATTTCTTTCGTATGTATATGAATCATTGAGTTAAACTATTTGATCTTGTTTACCAGTCATACACTGCAGATGGTGAGGTATAGAACGGCTGTGAGCAGTGAGATATCACCGTGAAATCTGCCACATCTTTTATACAATCAACTGACATGGTGGTCTTGCCCTGTCATGACCACCTTGGACTTAGTGTACGAGATGAAAAGGATGAAATTAATCGTGAGTTCCTTAGGTGTATGTAAACCTAACCTTCAAAGATCGTAAGACTGTGAGGGAGAAGAAAGGACGAAGGACACAAAAGAGCTCTTACCACAGCTTCTCTGGTCGAGGAAAGGAGGAGGATCCATGACGCTCATTATTCCTCGTGAGGATGGGGTTCACACAGAAACTTTTGGGAAATAACTGCTTTGGACGTGAACACAGACACCGAAGTGAAGACTGCCTCAGTGACTGGTGTGGCTGTGCTGGAACTGCCGGAGTTAATAGTGTGGCTTTAAGCTTTGAGATGATGTAATGGAGTCTTCTACGGTTATTGGCGTGGTTATGTACACTAAAGAGTCGTAGTGGAGGCAGCCACACTTACTGGTGTGGTTATGAACACCGAGGCATCGTGCTGGAGGCTACCACAGCTACAGATGTCGTTATGAACACCGAGGCATCGTGGTGGAGGCTACCACAGCTACAGATATCGTTATAAACACCGAGGCATCGTGGTGGAGGCTACCACAACTACAGATATCGTTATGAACACCGAGGCATCGTGGTGGAGGCTACCACAGCTACAGATGTCGTTATGAACACTGAGGCATCGTGGTGGAGGCTACCACAGCTACAGATATCGTTATGAACACCGAGGCATCTTGGTGGAGGCTACCACAGCTACAGATGTCGTTATGAACACCGAGGCATCGTGGTGGAGGCTACCACACCTACAGATATCGTTATGAACACCGAGGCATCGTGGTGGAGGCTACCACAGCTACAGATATCGTTATGAACACCGAGGCATCGTGGTGGAGGCTACCACAGCTACAGATATCGTTATGAACACCAAGGCATCGTGGTGGAGGCTACCACAGCTACAGATGTCGTTATGTGTGTAAATGTGAACACTGAGCTGTTGTGGTGGAGGCTACTATGTTAACTGCCTTGGGCGTTACTTTTCACTGAAGGATATTCCCGTCACCGTGATAGATTTACTGTTGGTGATATTGGTTACAGTAGCTGTAGGCGGCCATTGTGCTGGTATTGGTCTTGGCTGAAGACTAATCTCGCGTGATAACTTGTTTTTCATTGGACTTGAGTGTGTCTGGGTTTGTCTCGCATGATCGTGTGGCGTCTATTTGTGTGTATCTCGCGTTGGTCCTTCTCTCAACCCTGTATTTATGTACCATGTCTCTATTCCTGTGCATCTATGCACACAGACACACACACGCACACACATACACACACACACACACACACACACACACACACACACACACACACACACACATACACTAACTTATGCCACATACCCATTTTATCGACCAGCTCCTATAAGGGGTGAATCGTTGTATGCAAAAAAGTATATGTTGTACGCATAGCTTTCATTATATTTACGTGTTTGTGTTTAGACACGTAAGCTATATCATCTAAGTGTATTTCGTCTGAGCGGATAACAATGAAAGACAATGATGAGTGTTTCCTGTCTTTTGGACACATTGTTCTCCGTCTAACGAGTTGACGTTAGTAACAGCCTAATTTCTCTTGAAAATTCTCTAACTGCCATGTATAAAACATCGCAGCCAGAGAGAACTATCCACAGCCAAGCCCCACAGACTACTCTGTGGTTCACTTGACTCGATTCACATAACCGAGTGCAGCATAATGATATCACGTCGCCCCCCATGTTTCATATCGATCCATTTCATTCTGTCCCATGGTCGCCTCTCACCCTCCTGGATATTCAGATCGCAAAACACCAAAGCCTCCTTCAGTCCATCCTTCCATCTCTTTCCTGGTCTTCTGGTCTTCCATCCTGACCCCTACATCTGACACATCGCTCCTCTTTAAAAGACTTTCCTCGCTCATCTTCCCCATAATGACTGGACCGTTTTATCCTACCCTGGTCACCACCTCCAGGCAAGTGACACGGCATAGGGTGGTAGAGGAGGGGTCTTCATCTTACCAAATTGTTTGAGGCCTATAAATCTTGGGAAGTCTGTGATAGCCCGGTTGATTGAAAAAGAAAAAAAAGATTCACAGAGTGTGCCGGGAGTCGAGGAGATTGATGTCTTCGGTAATGAAAAACGTAGTATTTTTTTCCAATGATCGGATCAATTTAGATTCTTGGAGGGAAGTCCCTGATGTTGGTAGCAGGGAGGTTTTGACTAGCTCGGAGCAGAACTCCTTACATGCAGAGTTTCCACCGTCCTAATGGGTGCAGTGGAGAGGTCTCACCTGAGGCTGTTTATTTCAGCAGGCGACCTCAGGTTCATGGACGGAGTCGAGGGAGGTGTTGGTGTGGAAGGGGACCTGTGCGGCAGGCGGTGTCAAGGTGGTGTAGTTCCAAACAGCCTGTGGTGCAGTGTTGGTCAAATGACTGAACTGCACTGGAGAGGTGACTGGATTAGGGTATGATTTTGGTGTGTGAGTTTGTCATTATATTCGTCTCATCTCTCATCTTTCTGTCATTTTCTGTGTATGTATGTCTTTGTGTATGTGTTTGCCTGTCTTGTGTGCGGATGTGTGTAATCATGCATATGATTTGCTCTTTGTACTATACAAGGAGGGAGTGTTTCACTCATGGGGCCCTATCTCTAGGACCTTCACCTGCTGTCAAATACCTTATAAAATTTCTGTATACTGTCTTGATTTATCACATCTTCAGTTATTCTATTCCATTCATCCACCAGTCTTATACCATGAAAACACGTTTTCATTTTATATATCGTTCTCAATAAGTTTCTTGTTCATGTTATGTTCTCTGGTTTTGCATCCTTCTACATCTATGTTTTATGGACTTGAAGGTAGCAATCTATACACAGCTCGCCATTTTCCCCTCCAAAATAGACAAATTCAGGGTCTCTAACCTGTGTGTGTGTGTGTGTGTGTGTGTGTGTTTCTGATGGTTGTGTATGTGTGTGTTAATATGTGTTAATATATTTTTCTGTTTTGATGTGCGTGTGTTTTATTCTTTCTGTCGTCGTTTTTATAACGAAATCATACCAATAGCATTCGTGAGTATTAGTTATCAGACGTGTTTAGAGACTTTGTGAATGAACAGCTGAGAAATATAATTAGTCAAACACCATTCACCCTGCCACTTACCATCCCTCTTCTCTGCCAGGAAATCATCCTATTGGTCGTCCCATCATGCAAGGTGATTAGCCATCAGCCTGCCATCATCTACAGTCAGCCAGTCAGGTAGTCAGAGAGTCATCTCTTAACTAGCCAGTTCGCCCAGTGGCCAACAAGCTATTTACCCGCGTCACATCTCCCAACCATACAAATCGTAACTAGTCCGCTAACTCGTTAGATCAATTTGCTAGTATATTTACTCCCTTGCCGATCGTTCCAGTAGACAGTGAGCTAGCTAGCCATCCAACCACCCATGTGCAGTGAGTTAGCCAAACTAGCGGTCTTACAACAATGCCAGCGGACCAGTCACCCAGCGACGAAAAGTACCAAGACATCAGAGAAACCGTAGAAACAAAACACTGTCTAGCTAGTCATCCGCTGTTGATCATCCAGCCTCTCAGTTAGTCATCCAGTTCCATAGCCAGGTAGCCTGTCGTCCACCTCCCAGCCAGCAACCTCCCAAGCTAAATATCCATACAAGCTGGGGGGTTCAATCGGCTAATTGTCGATGACACTGCGTACAGCATTGAAGGGGTTCGAACATAAGCGTTCCTGATCCTGTGTAGCGTCATCTATAAAGCTCTTTACTTCCATGGGTCTGCTACCTGGAGAATTGATATGAGAACGTGTCTTTTCATCTCTTATATTTTTCGTTCCTTATGCAATAAGAGGATTGAACGAATTTTGCCAGTTCGTTGTACCGTTTTTATAACAAACCTTGAGATTTTCTCATCATGTTTTTAAACGCCTGTTATAGAAAAGCCACTTTCTCCTTCACTTCTTGGTAAATACTGACCCATACTCTCTCGAGGATTCCAAGACCTCCCGTTCCTCTGTAGTGTGATGGTTATTTCTATGTTGCAGAGAGAGAAGAGAGAGAGAGAGAGAGAGAGAGAGAGAGAGAGAGAGAGAGAGAGAGAGAGAGAGAGAGAGAGAGAGAGAGAGAGAGAGAGAGAGAGAGAGAGAGAGAGTTTTACATTCGTGTTGCCTCGTCTTTTAAGCTTGTATATATATATGTATCGTATCTTTACACACACACACACACACACACACACACACGTACAAGATGTATGAACTATAATATCTACGCTGCAAACATCCCTATATATTGGAAAGGATCACAATTTTGCGCGTGATCAAGATATTCCTATGAGTCTACGGAGAAAATGAAACACGATAAGTTTCCAAGTGCACTTTCGTGTAATAATCACATCATCAGGGGAGACAATCGTATGTTTACCAAATGGCGTCCTAGCTTCGTCTCTTCGATGTATATCAACTGACTGTTATATTTCTCTCTTGTGTCTTCCTTGATGATGTTATTATTACACGAAAGTGCACTTGGGAACTTATCGTGTTTCACTTTCCCCATGGACTCATACGAATCCCTATACATGTATATATATATATATATATATATATATATATATATATATATATATATATATATATATATATATATATATACCACCCCGTCTATCTAGATAAATCTCACCCATGAATAGGTAACTAGTGATTATCACAGCCTTTCCCAGTTCTGTAATATCTGTAATACCTCAGCTCTCTGTTTCCATCCGATTTGCTGCTTAGATCCAGTCAACCGTTGTTTAATTATTCATTTATTTCACACACACACACACACACACACACACACACACACACACACACAGACCGTACCCTACACTTCCCTCTGTACGTCCGCAGTGTTCGCCAGTCACACGTTCTTCCGTCCTTCCTCACTGGCAACTTGTCATGCGTCCTTCCTTCTGTTCTTAGCGTACGTAGACACAGACAGTAATGTCCGCAGGGTATACGTCCTCCGTCTGGTCCAGCGGATGATACACCATTTGTCCCCTAGTGTCCACGGACTGACCCAAGTCTTCACCATTCATAAAATCGTTCGTCTGTGTATAGCATCCACAGATGATGCCTCCGGCTTCGTTCGTCTGTGCATAGTGTCCACAGATGATGCCTCCGGCTTCGTTCGTCTGTGCATAGTGTCCACAGATGACGCCTCCGGCTTCGTTCGTCTGTGCATAGTGTCCAGAGATGATGTCTCCGGCTTCGTTCGTCTGTGCATAGTATCCACAGATGACGCCTCCGGCTTCGTTCGTCTGTGCATAGTATCCACAGATGATGCCTCCGGCTTCGTTCGTCTGTGCATAGTATCCACAGATGATGCCTCCGGCTTCGTTTGTCTGCGCAAAGTATCCACAGATGATGCCTCCGGCTTCGTTCGTCTGTGCATAGTGTCCACAGATGATGCCTCCGGCTTCGTTCGTCTGTGCATAGTGTCCACAGATGATGCCTCCGGCTTCGTTCGTCTGTGCATAGTATCCACAGATGATGCCTCCGGCTTCGTTCGTCTGCGCAAAGTATCCATAGATGATGCCTCCGGCTTCGTTCGTCTGTGCATAGTGTCCACAGATGACGCCTCCGGCTTCGTTCGTCTGTGCATAGCATCCACAGATGACGCCTCCGGCTTCGTTCGTCTGTGCATAGTGTCCAGAGATGATGCCTCCGGCTTAAACCATGTAGCCTTGCCGTCCACAGACTGTCCGTGTGTCTGTGGTTTCCACCAGTCATAAGTCTCTCTGTGTGGCAGTGGTGTCCACAAGCTGTGATCACGTAGAGTTCGTTTCGTTTTTACAAATATGGAATTTTACCAACATTTGCCCGTTAACGCCTCATCTTCAACCCATCATGGATGTGTGTGCGTCTAACATGATTTTTCGCCGTACTCTCCTGATTTTTCGTAGTTTGCGTTTGAAGGAAACAATGATTTGTTTGATTGGGTTAGTTGATCTTTATGCCTATCAACTGCCAGGGTCGTTAAAGCCTTGAACGTCAAGCGATAACCACCAACAGATGAATCGCGAGTACGTTCATCAGGTGTTCAAGATAACTGTGCGACCCTGCACGCTCTCACTCTATATATATGGCCTTTGAAGGAGCCATTGGTTGCTTGCTCGTTGGATTGTAAGGCCATCGACCTATAAGGAAGGTCATTAGGCCTGCACTCTTATTTGATTCCGACTTACAGCCTTGTCCCTCTAAGCTGGACACATCCTAACCCTAGCTATATATATATATATATATATATATATATATATATATATATATATATATATATATATATATATATAACATGCCTGCCTCTTGCACAAGGGGTCCCAGGTTCGATCCTGGCTGTTGGAGCTTTGTATGTTCTATGAAGGTGCGCGTTCATATACACTTTATTCGTATATATATATATATATATGTACAATGGCACTATGCACGCATTCCGCCAATCCTCAGGCACCTCACCATGAGTCATACATACATTAAATAACCTTACCAACCAGTCAACAATACAGTCACCCCCTTTTTTAATAAATTCCACTGCGATACCATCCAAACCTGCTGCCTTGCCGGCTTTCATCTTTCGCAAAGCTTTTACTACCTCTTCTCTGTTTACCAAATCATTTTCCCTAACCCTCTCACTTTGCACACCACCTCGACCAAAACACCCTATATCTGCCACTCTGTCATCAGACACATTCAACAAACCTTCAAAATACTCATTCCATCTCCTTCTCACATCACCACTACTTGTTATCACCTCCCCATTTACGCCCTTCACTGAAGTTCCCATTTGCTCCCTTGTCTTACGCACCCTATTTACCTCCTTCCAGAACATCTTTTTATTCTCCCTAAAATTTACTGATAGTCTCTCACCCCAACTCTCATTTGCCCTTTTTTTCACCTCTTGCACCTTTCTCTTGACCTCCTGTCTCTTTCTTTTATACTTGGCGGAATGCGTGCATAGTGCCATTGTACAAAGGCAAAGGGGATAAGAGTGAGTGCTCAAATTACAGAGGTATAAGTTTGTTGAGTATTCCTGGTAAATTATATGGGAGGGTATTGATTGAGAGGGTGAAGGCATGTACAGAGCATCAGATTGGGGAAGAGCAGTGCGGTTTCAGAAGTGGTAGAGGATGTGTGGATCAGGTGTTTGCTTTGAAGAATGTATGTGAGAAATACTTAGAAAAGCAAATGGATTTGTATGTAGCATTTATGGATCTGGAGAAGGCATATGATAGAGTTGATAGAGATGCTCTGTGGAAGGTATTAAGAATATATGGTGTGGGAGGCAAGTTGTTAGAAGCAGTGAAAAGTTTTTATCGAGGATGTAAGGCATGTGTACGTGTAGGAAGAGAGGAAAGTGATTGGTTCTCAGTGAATGTAGGTTTGCGGCAGGGGTGTGTGATGTCTCCATGGTTGTTTAATTTGTTTATGGATGGGGTTGTTAGGGAGGTAAATGCAAGAGTCCTGGAAAGAGGGGCAAGTATGAAGTCTGTTGGGGATGAGAGAGCTTGGGAAGTGAGTCAGTTGTTGTTCGCTGATGATACAGCGCTGGTGGCTGATTCATGTGAGAAACTGCAGAAGCTGGTGACTGAGTTTGGTAAAGTGTGTGGAAGAAGAAAGTTAAGAGTAAATGTGAATAAGAGCAAGGTTATTAGGTACAGTAGGGTTGAGGGTCAAGTCAATTGGGAGGTGAGTTTGAATGGAGAAAAACTGGAGGAAGTGAAGTGTTTTAGATATCTGGGAGTGGATCTGGCAGCGGATGGAACCATGGAAGCGGAAGTGGATCATAGGGTGGGGGAGGGGGCGAAAATTTTGGGAGCCTTGAAAAATGTGTGGAAGTCGAGAACATTATCTCGGAAAGCAAAAATGGGTATGTTTGAGGGAATGGTGGTTCCAACAATGTTGTATGGTTGCGAGGCGTGGGCTATGGATAGAGTTGTGCGCAGGAGGATGGATGTGCTGGAAATGAGATGTTTGAGGACAATGTGTGGTGTGAGGTGGTTTGATCGAGTAAGTAACGTAAGGGTAAGAGAGATGTGTGGAAATAAAAAGAGCGTGGTTGAGAGAGCAGAAGAGGGTGTTTTGAAATGGTTTGGGCACATGGAGAGAATGAGTGAGGAAAGATTGACCAAGAGGATATATGTGTCGGAGGTGGAGGGAACGAGGAGAAGAGGGAGACCAAATTGGAGGTGGAAAGATGGAGTGAAAAAGATTTTGTGTGATCGGGGCCTGAACATGCAGGAGGGTGAAAGGAGGGCAAGGAATAGAGTGAATTGGAGCGATGTGGTATACAGGGGTTGACGTGCTGTCAGTGGATTGAATCAAGGCATGTGAAGCGTCTGGGGTAAACCATGGAAAGCTGTGTAGGTATGTATATTTGCGTGTGTGGACGTGTGTATGTACATGTGTATGGGGGGGGGGGTTGGGCCATTTCTTTCGTCTGTTTCCTTGCGCTACCTCGCAAACGCGGGAGACAGCGACAAAGTATAAAAAAAAAAAAAAAAAAAAAAAAAAATATATGTATATATATATATATATATATATATATATATATATATATATATATATATATATATATATATATACATATATATTGATTATAAAGTGTATATATAAAGAATACAGAAAATGTTTAGTGGGTGCTGCATCAAAGTGACTTGAGGCCTGGGTCGATGCCATGTTTCACCAGCAAATCTATCTAACCCGCGGAAACATCCTCATTCCACAGTGCTCAGTTACCCAGTGCAATGTACGGTCCCCAGCTCGAACCCCCTGCCTGGCCAATCAATGTAAAGTAAAGGAGATTTTGTGGAGTCGAGATGACGATGGACACGTTTGGAAACCATGACGAGTGGCTGTCAGAGGGAGAGGGGGAGTCTCCAAACGCTCCAAGCAAACCAGAGGAGATTAAAAATGAAGGATGACTGTGTTATGATGAAGTGTCTGTCAATGACAGAGACGCACCGGGGCTGATGAGAACTTAATGATCGCACCAACACATTTAAAATGACCATGATACACTAGGATTCAATGACTCTGGTTAAGTGAATCCCTTGTTTTTTTTTTTTTCTGTATTTCAAACCTTATTAAAATTTCTTCATGCTGGAGGGAAGAGAATTTTCCGACAATGTTGCAACTAAAAGGACTGGAGGTGTTCAAAGAGTGTTCGTCTGTAGTGTTGTCCGCCAGTCACCCGGCCCTTTGTGTTTTCCAGCGTTCACCAGGGCGTGTGCCTCAGACGCTTTGTTCACAATGCATCCATCCGTTCGTGACGTCGCCGTGCCATCTGTCTGTGGCGTCCACATAACAAGCCAAGTTTAGTGTTATGGTTCGTGCGAGCGAGCTCGACATACCGGGCGCAGTTTTTATGGTGTCATTTGGACGTGGCAGCAGAAGCGATCACAACAAAGAGGACGTTAAACCGTTGGCAAGTGCCACTTAGCATTTTATCGGAGGCTTTGTGTACAACAAATGTGTGATATCGAAAACAGCCAAGATATGTGGTTAATGAGTTTGATATCTGCCCTTTTAGGTGTGATGGTAATATCTATTTCCCTTTTGTAGATTTACTTCAACCGACATGGAATGGACAGAGACATTCCGCAGCCGAAGTTTTGATGGTTGATGAGGTAATGTAATTTGAGCTCATCTAAGGAAAGACAGAACACAAGAAAGATAACGTCGAGGTTTTCCTGTATTCTTAGACCTCGAGGCTCAACGCTGGAAAGTCACAGGGATGACAAAAGGAAGAAAAATATTCATGGTTTCGGTGTACCAGGAAAGACGTAGGCGTCGATAATGACCAATCCTCGTGTGGCTGGCCTTCACATAGAGATTACGGGAAGCAGCGGCAGGTCCCATGTCATGGTTTGTAGATCATTGGGGCTGGAGCACGTAGCCAGACAGCTCGCGAGAGCAGTAGCCAGAATAGAGGCTGTAGAGAAGACCGAAAAGATAAGCCTAAAGTCAAGCGAAAGGGGATGATTGACCAGACATGACAGCTGGAGAGTTGTGAAGGTTCTTGATTTCCTTCTGACTAAGAGACAGGAAAGACAGGAGCCACCGTAGACGTGCGAGCCCCAATATTTGGGCGAGTGAGACCCTTATGAATGTAGAATAACTCCTGAAGATAATTGCGTGCATCACTTGACATACATTGCAGCACATGGTATAGATGGAAACTTTATATATATATATATATATATATATATATATATATATATATATATATATATATATATATATATATATTATTATATATATATTACAGAGGTAAAAATTTGTTGAGTATTCCTGGTAAATTATATGAGAGGGTATTGATTGAGAGGGTGAAGGCATGTACAGAGCATCAGATTGGGGAAGAGCAGTGTGGTTTCAGAAGTGGTAGAGGATGTGTGGATCAGGTGTCTGCTTTGAAGAATGTATGTCAGAAATACTTAGAAAAGCAAATGGATTTGTACGTAGCATTTATGGATCTGGATAAGGCATATGATAGAGTTGATAGAGATGCTCTGTGGAAGGTATTAAGAACATATGGTGTGGGAGGCAAGTTGTTAGAAGCAGTGAAAAGTTTTTATCGAGGATGTAAGGCATGTGTACGTGTAGGAAGAGAGGATAGTGATTGGTTCTCAGTGAACGTAGGTTTGCGGCAGGGGTGCGTGATGTCTCCATGGTTGTTTAATTTGTTTATGGATGGGGTTGTTAGGGAGGTGAATGCAAGGGTTTTGGAAAGAGGGGCAAGTATGCAGTCGGTTGTGGACGAGAGAGCTTGGGAAGTGAGTCAGTTGTTGCCCATTGATGATACAGCACTGATGGCTGATTCATGTGAGAACCTGCAGAAGCTGATGACTGAGTTTGATAAAGTATGTGAAAGAAGAAAGTTGAGAGTAATATGAATAAGAGCAACGTTATTAGGTACAGTAGGATTGAGGGTCCAGTCAATTGGGAGGTAAGTTTGAATGGAGAAAAACTGGATGAAGTGAAATGTTTTAGATATCTGGGAGCGGATTTGGGAGCGGATGGAACCATGGAAACGGAAGTGAATCATAGGGTGGGGGAGGTGGCGAAAATTCTGGGAGCCTTGAAGAATGTATTTAAGTCGAGAACATTATCTCGGAAAGCAAAAATGGGTATGTTTGAAGGAATAGTGGTTCCAACAATGTTGTATGGTTGCGAGGCGTGGGCTTTGGATAGAGTTGTGCGGAGGAGGGTGGATGTGTTGGAAATGAGATGAGGACAATATGTGGTGTGAGGTGGTTTGATCGAGTAAGTATTGTAAGGGTAAGAGAGATGTGTGGTAATAAAAAGTGTGGTCACATGGAGAGAATGAGTGAAGAAAGATTGACCAAGAAGATATATGTGTCAGAGGTGGAGGGAACAAGGAGAAGTGGGAGACCAAATTGGAGGTGGAAAGATGGAGTGAAAAAGATTTTGAGTGATCGGGGCCTGAACATGCAGGAGGGTGAAAGGCGTGCAAGGAATAGAGTGAATTGGAATGTTGTGGTATACCGGGGTCGACGTGCTGTCAATGGATTGAACCAGGGCATGTGAAGCGCTTGGGGTAAACTATGGAAAGTTCTGTGGGGCCTGGATGTGGAAAGGGAGCTGTGGTTTCGGTGCATTATTACAAACTTTCCCTGTGAGCCAAATCGTCAAGAATGCGTCGGCCCGGAGGTCAGAAATATCCTGACATGAGCTGGAGGTCAAAAATATCCTGACGTGGTTGAAGGTCAAAAATATCCCAGCTTGTGCGCCGGAGGTCAAAACCATTCTGGTATGTGGCCAGGTGAAGAAAAAAAATGTCCTCATTAGGTCACACCTTTTTTCAATAATCATGGTATTTTTTTTTTTCTCTTTCATCATCCGTACTTTTGCTGTTTTCCTTTTTATCATAATTCACACCTGCTGCTGAGAGATGAATAGTGCTGGAATCTAGTCCCAGATTCCACGTATTAGAGAGGGATAGTAATTCCTCTTCTTCATAGTTTTGGAAGAATTGTGTGCAGCGCATTGAGGGTGTTTATCAAAGCAGAGCCTTTCTCATTCCAGCCTGGATGACGAGTGCCTTCCATATCTTGCTGGAAGGCAGTAGACGAGGTCGCTTCCACCTGTGGATA
Source organism: Panulirus ornatus (assembly GCF_036320965.1). NCBI lineage: Eukaryota > Metazoa > Arthropoda > Malacostraca > Decapoda > Palinuridae > Panulirus > Panulirus ornatus. The sequence continues at coordinate 12,645,982 of NC_092250.1, forward strand.
AGGTGGACTAGAGTGTGTGGGAATAGGATGGTCTTAGAAGACCCCGGCAGTGCAAGCCGAAGGGACGGTTTCTCCTCCCTTGTCGACCTGCGACGCCGTAGACGCATGAGTGGCATTATTGCCGCTGCTGGGTTCTTGAAAGAATCGAGGGAGGGACTCTCCCACAAGCCAGGGAGTGAAGGTAGTCGACACCGACCGGCAATCCGTTTGCGATGAATGCGCTTTCCTTCTTGTCGTCCGAGAGACGAATAGAGTGTCATCTACCGCCTCCCACTCCAATGACCAAGGTCGACTTCCCGAGGTTGAACTGCAAGTCCGGGGATCCCCAGGTCGCGATGGTGATGTCGATCATGTGATGTGTCGATTGATATATAAGACGGAGCCGTTTATCATCCAGACGTCGAGTTAAACCATCACGTCGTCGTCTCGCTACGAGAGTTTGGTGACTTTTCCAAGGAATACTTAGAAGATGCTGATTTTGGCTTAGAGGATGACCTAGATGTCATACCATAGGTAAGGATGGCTTTGTAGGATAGCAAAAAAGCGCTTGGATCACAGGCCACGAAAATGAGATCCTTGTTCGATCGCCTGTATGTTCATCAGAAACACACTTCGACACTAGTAGTCTCGTCTGATGTGAAACATCAGGCAATCAACTGATGCCTCCCTCTCAACTCTTCATCAAAGACTGTCACAGCGGAACAATCGTAGTTTCGCTTCTATTAACTAGTCTACTTCACACGTCACCACACGTCAACATCTAGCTAAGCTTTTAATGCATGTTGTCGTGAAGTGATCCACAGCGACACAGTATAAGAGCGACGCAGAAAATTGAGAGCTGTAGTCATGTCTTTCTTGCAGCGTTGGTGCGACGGCGCCACCCGTCCTCTTCCTGTAAGTTCAGCTCTCGTATGTTGGATGTACGCCTTAATACCAGATGGACGTTTTCTGTTTCATGTACCCGTGTGATCACTGTGTTTTGTCCAACGACAGATGCAGACTCAAGTTTCTGTTCAACAAATGCGATAGATATTGGTTTTGAGCACCATATCAATGTACTCTAGCTGGGCAACTGTGGTGTAGTGGTTCGATCACTGGGTTGGGCAGTTAACCCACAACCTTCCCGGCTCTTCATCTTTCGCTTAGGGCTAGTTGGTAAATGGATGGGTATCTGGCTTACGCTAGGGCACTATATATATATATATATATATATGTGTGTGTGTGTGTGTGTGTGTGTGTGTGTGTTTGTGTATTGATATGTAGCTCCGATTAAACACAATTTCTTAGTAGTAAACATCATAAAGTAGGACGACTAGTGAGAGCATTGTTTACTCTGCACCAGCACTACGTATGAAAACTGAAAGCCTCGTTTTAAAGAGGCATCTTGCCGTGCTACACATCGCCAGAGCAACCCAGCAAACGAGTGAATACCTAGAGACCTAATTTCTGGTGACGGCTTACTGTTTTACGTCTGTTGTAGCGTTACCACGAAGGTTTGAGCACCGAGAGTCTTCTTTTTTTATTATGGTGACGCCTTACAGTGCTAGACGCCGCTACAGCAATTCCAGCATTGTTAAACCCTACATGCCGCGGCTCCAGTGCGCCTACTCTCCTCTTCCTCCTCCTCCTGCGGCACCATCGCTCCAACTTCCTAACAAGAGCACTATCTCTGCCTGAGTTCCGCAACAGACGGCCCCCCGCCAGCTTTCAAGTCCTTGCAGAACTTGCACCAACTCCCCAGCACCCGCAGCCTCACCACCATTAAGAGCACATATCCTAATCACCGATGATAACGCAAACTTCAAGCGCATACCTCCCAACTACGATGATCTCTGCCGCTATCGAACAACTAGCTCTCCAGCTCTCCAACAAGTGCGCCATCAGTACAACAGCGGGTTGAACCAGCGCTCCACTTCCCCAGCAACCAGTATTCCCACCTTCCAAACAAACGGCACCACCCACAACGCTCCAGCTTTCGAAAAAACTGACTCATTCGGATCTCATAACTTTCCAACAGCTGTCACCATCATCACTCCAGCGACCCAGCAGCTGGCAGCACTCAGCATCCAGCATCAACATATGCCGCAAGCACCTCACCTCGTAACAATGCTCGACCCGTCATCACTCAGCCTACCTTATAACCACTATCACTCTTGCTCCTCAGGACCAAAACAGTACCATAACTTCCCAGAAAAGCGACTACACCAACGCTTGAACTGTCCAGCAAATTCTCCTCTTCCACCACAAATAGTCTTAAGTTAAAAGAAAGGAAGATCCCAGATAGCATTACTGTCATCCCTTGAAAATCACTGCACACTTACCATACACACGCATACTCCCGGGCAACCAGATTTTCGACACCATCAGCAACTTATCTTCTACAGCCATTGGAACTCCTTCCACCTTCCCTGCGACCTTAGTCTCAGATCAAACTGGCTGTCTAACACACGGCATCAGCAGCAAGATAAACATTCCAGCTCCCCAACATCTGCCTTTACCGTGACGGCCATCATGTCAGCTTTCCAGCAACCGCAGCTCCAAGGAAACTCCCATCACAACTCTCCAGCAGCCACGACCCCAGCACCGGCATCACGCCAACACTCCAGCAGCCACGACCCCAGCCTCTGCATCACACCAACACTCCAGCAGCCACGACCCCAGCACCGGCATCACAACAACACTCCAGCAGCCACGACCCCAGCACCGGCATCACAACAACACTCCAGCAGCCACGACCCCAGCCTCGGCATCACAACAACACTCCAGCAGCCACGACCCCAGCACCGGCATCACACCAACACTCCAGCAGCCACGACCCCAGCACCGGCATCACACCAACACTCCAGCAGCCACGACCCCAGCCTCTGCATCACACCAACACTCCAGCAGCCACGACCCCAGCACCGGCATCACAACAACACTCCAACAGCCACGACTTCAGCACTAGCATCTCATAAATCATCCAACAGCTTCGTCTCGAGCATCAGGAACACTCCAGCCCCCCCAAAAAAGAAGCTGTTTTCGATTATCCCTTCCAGCATTCCTCACTTACGCAGCTGCAGCGTCGCCTTCCTTCAGACTCCTGGCAAGGAGGCAGAGAGGGTCTCTGTCATCAAAGGAAATACGTGCGTCAATAATCCTGATAACCCACTCTTTAGTGGGACTCTTGAAGATAATGAGGACTTAAAAGGGTCTTCGAAGATACCGTTTTTATCTTGCTGGGGAAAGAGACTGCCAGAGATGAAACATGAAATTGTTAAGCCTCCATTGAAGATCGATGATGGCAAGTTCAGCACAGAATAGATGCGATAACAGAATAGAATGAGAAGGCTACAGAATCCAGAGGACAACGAAGAATATGAATAACACGACACGACAGAAGAAGAAAAGCCTCGAGTCTTTAAACAACGCAGAAGACAACATGATACATGAAGATATATGTTCACATTCTGACCTTTGAGAGATGTCAAGGACTGAGCTTAAAGAATACAACTCATCTAAATAATCAAGACCCGTTACCAAGGTGATACTCAGGTGCATCAGAGATGCTGGGACAGTCAACTGTTAAGACATCTCAGACGGAACAAGAAAGAGAGATTCTCAAGATAACTTCACCGCCTGTCAAGCTCAGGAATTTCCGCGAGTCTGCAAGAAAGACATACACTTCTGAGGCTGTCGACGTGAGGCTCCTCCTGACAACATGCGAGACGATCCTGGTACCCAGTGATCCCCCACAGGGCGGGATATATCATAACCTGGACGGCTCTGATGATGCACTTTAAGCCTCAGGAACCAGGCAAGCTTAAGGCAACCGCTTAACAACTCTCTTCTGGAAGCCGTTTCGCTGTTGGAGATTTTTGTAGGCGATTCTAACCAAACCAGCCGCTACATTATGACCTTACTGAAGTAAACCAGGCTGGGTAGACATCCACCCGTCTAACCACACAACCAGCAAAATAATTGGCCCGTCACGCCATCCAGTCACCTGGCTAGCCTGTCAACCAGCCAGCCAGTCACCTATCGAGCCTACCAGTCACTAGGTTATTCAACTACCCAACAATTTACCATGCATCTAGCCAACCAACCGACCAGTTAGCAACCATTCCAGATAGCCAGAATATGTTACTAGAAAAAAAATAAAAGTTTATCCGAGTTTCGTCTCAATGATCTCAGAGTTCTTGAAACTCTCTCTCTCTCTCTCTCTCTCTCTCTCTCTCTCTCTCTCTCTCTCTCTCTCTCTCTCTCTCTCTCTCTCTCTCTCTCTCTCTCTCTCTCTCTCTCTCTTTGCTTTTTCCTTTGCTGTGAACTTGTTCACTCAGTTGAACACGTTGGATTTGAGACGACAAGGAAAGGATTTTAGTATTTTAGATTTTTCTGATGTGATATCTTCTCTCAAGAGTGTGAACTGTCAGTATACACTGAACAACTTGGCAAGGACTATTTCACCCCTGCTTCACACTGGAAAAGACAACACTGCAACAGCATAAACCAGACTAAGAGCCCAAATCAGCATTTTATAACCTCATTAAAGAATTCCAGAGGAAAGCTTCCAAAACCTGGAACTTCACACTGACAAATTTCAGTTTTGTTCCTTCACTCCTTTATGCATATTGATGAAAGAAACTGTAAGAACCCGTTCTCCTGGACCAGACATTCCAGCTACTGTGCATATTGATGAAAGAAACTGTAAGAACCCGTTCTCCTGGACCAGACATTCCAGCTGCCTGGAATGGCATCGGTGGTTATTCATGCACCAACATCGCTGACAATTCCTGTCCACACACAGACTCGAACTTTGTACATTTTGGAGGAGGTCTGAAAGTGATGTGTCTCTCTAGGAACCCCCTAACGCCTTTCCAGATGAGAGGATATTTTCTATACCAGCAACATTTTGGAAAATAAACACGCGAGTGCGAGTGAATATCTTGACCACCTGGGTCGTCGTTTGCGAGTTACTCTGGCAAGATTGTAGAAACGTATTCGGAGAACTGGCCTCTGTACCCAAGAACCAAGAGTTCATACTGAATACTATTACGGATCATTTCAGAATTTCTTCTTGACTAAATGGGAAAGTTTTCATTGCGCTAAAGTCTTGTATTGTTTTTTTTTCGAATTGTGAAGGGAATTAGATGCAAATTTTTGTTTTTGTTTTCCTCCCAGATGTATTAAACCCTATTTATAGCAAGTTTCATGTTGGTTTATAAATATCTGTGACAATGATTTTGCAAGAGTGTGATGATAATGATAACTGATGATGATAGTAATAATAATAATAATGATAATGATGATAGTAATAATAATGATAAACGGTTTATTTTTGAGTTTGAGCAACCATTCGGCAGAGAATACACAGTTGAAGTATTACGGACCTGGAAGCTCATAATGATAACTAGTTAACTAAATAGTTAACTAATCATAAAAACGCTTTACACCGAGGTATTGCTTGTTATATATATATATATATATATATATATATATATATATATATATATATGAGAGAGCTTGGGAAGTGAGTCAGTGTTTGCTCGCTGATGATACAGCGCCGGTGGCTGATTCGGATGAGAAACTGCAGAAGCTGGTGACTGAGTTCGGTAAACTGTGTGAAAGGAGAAAGCTGAGAGTAAATGTGAATAAGAGCAAGGTTATTAGGTGCATTAGGGGTGAGGGTCAAGTCAATTGGGAGGTAAGTTTGAATGGAGAAAAACTGGACGAAGTGAAGTGTTTAAGATATCTGGGAGTGGATTTGACGGCAGATGGAACCATGGAAGCGGAAATGAATGATAGGGTGGGAGAGGGGGTGAAAGTTCTGGGAGCGTTGAAGAATATGTGGAAGTCGAGAACGTTATCTCGAAAAGCAAAAATGGGTATGTTTGAAGGAATAGTGGTTTCAACAATGTTATATGGTCGCGAGGCGTGGACTATAGATAGAGTTGTGCGGAGGAGGGTGGATGTGCTGGAAATGAGATGTTTGAGGACAGTATGTGGTGTGAGGTGGTTTGATCGAGTAAGTAATAATAGGGTAAGAGAAATGTGTGGTAATAAAAAGAGTGTGGTTGAGAGAGCAGAAGAGGGTGTTTTGAAATGGTTTGGTCACATGGAGAGAATGAGTGAGGAAAGATTGACCAAGAGGATATATGTGTCAGAGGTGGAGGGAACAAGGAGAAATTGGAGACCAAATTGGAGGTGGAAAGATGGAGTGAAAAAGATTTTGAGTGATCTGGGCCTGAACATGCAGGAGGGTGAAAGGCGTGCAAGGAATAGAGTGAGTTGGAACGATGTGGTATACGGGGGTGGACGTGCTGTCAGTGGATTGAACCAGGACATGTGAAACGTCTGGGGTAAACCATGGAAAGTTGTGTGGGGCCTGGATGTGGAAAGGGAGCTGTGGTTTCGGTGCAGTGTTACATGACAGCTAGAGACTGAGCGTTAACGAATGTGGCCTTTGTTGTGTTTTCCTAGCGCTACCTCGGGGACATGAGGGGCGAGGGGGTTGTTATTTCATGTGTGGCGGGGTGTCGATGGGAATGAATAAAGGCAGACAGTATGAATTATGTACATATGTATATATGAATATGTCTGTGTGTGTATATATATGTATACGTTGAGATGTATAGGTATGTATATTTGCGTGTGTGGACGTGTATGTATATACATGTGTATGTGGGTTGGTTGGGCCATTCTTTCGTCTGTTTCCTTGCGCTACCTCGCTAAGGCGGGAGACAGCGACAAAGCAAAATAATATTATATAAATATATTATATATATATATATATATATATATATATATATATATATATATATATATATATATATATAGATAGATAGATAGATAGATAGATATAACGCTAATGAGATGAACTTGATTAGGGCGGTCAGTCACACGTGCTGCCTCAACTTAGAAAAGAAAGAAATATGTTATTGAAAAGATCAGACAATAGCTAAATCGAATGCTATTCATCATCTGTCTGATCAGGGCCTACCGCTTCATTTGCTCTCATCCCGTTAAATGAACCTGAGACATGAGCTGTGCCTTCACTGGCGTATACAGACGAGAATTAAAAGCTGTGACTTTACTATCTCAGTTGTTGGTCAATGCTTCCCGTGATTAATGGGCCAGTTTGAATGTGCAATGACTCTCTGACAGTGAGTGGGCCGGACCACTGGGACTGTAGGGACCCGTCCTCGAGAGATGGAGGTTTTGTCCCACAGGTGGTTCAGTGGTACGCTGATCGCCTGCTGTTCTCGGTGGCCTAGGATCGACTCTCGGGCTCGCAGTGGTAAAATTTTGCTACACACAGACAGACAGATACACACACACACACTCTTGGAAACATTCTCTCCTCTTTAGAAAGAGAAGTATGACATGTGGGCAAATCATGATGTTAATACTGAACATCAGGGACGTAGTTTTAACCACTTGAATCATGAACCTGGCATTTTTACATCACTGTCTTATACCATTGCTCGATCTGCTCACAGATACTGTGAGACGCATCACATACGTAGTGCTGAGAGGAGTCTCTCATACCCATGAGTGTGGTAAAGGAAGTGTTAAAACTTTTATGTACTTTGATGTGAGCGGACTTTGCTTTCCTCGTGCACTGATGTCGATTCGTCAGATGAGACAGTGTCGTTATTCACGTCGCCGCAAGATATACAAACAGTTCCACTGCACTCGATCCCAGGCCAATTCCACTGGCATCTTTCTCTCCCTACAAGTCGAAGCTTTGGAACACTTTACCGTCTCATGTCTTCCCCAATAACCATGACCTGCCACACATTTCAAAAGACGGGTCTTGCACGTCCTTCATAATTCGTAAATACTTTCCCTTGTCTTTTCTTTCCCATCTCATAATCCTCTCCATATTTCAATTAAGGCCCGGCCTTGCTGTGGACTTTTATTATCCGTGACTGGAGCCTTCAACATAAGAAGGGAATATCTGTAACATCTCCGGCCCTCATCGCTTCCCTCACTGTATCTCTGTATCTTCTCCGCACTCCGTCTCTGTTCCTTGTACCTTCAGTCATATTACTATATACCTCCGTGACCATCCTACCATCATCTGCCGTACGTTCTACGTGACTGTACCATCGAAAAAAAGAAGACTTCATCCAAGCTTCTTTCTGATCACTTTTCCCTGTCAGGTATCCACTTCACACCTTCCTCTCTCTCTCTTGCTCTGACTCCATAACTCAAACATTTGTACTTGAGTTTCACATTGACAACATTACGCATCACACGATCTTGTTAATCGGTGTGTATTTGATATGGTTTTTCAATCGCCAAATCAATCTCTCATTGCCCTCTCTCTCTCTCTCATTGCCCTCTCTCTCTCTCTCTCTCTCTCTCTCTCTCTCTCTCTCTTTTCCAAAGACTCTGTCACCGTCATCTGTCCTATTACTGTCCTTACCGAGCTGTACTCCCAGACGTCTCAGATCTATCAGTTACCTCCAGGTCTTGTAACTCTTCAGACTAACGTTTCTTCCGGCATTCATTTGCCGCCTCTCCCTCCTGTATACACCATCAGATCGACCCACCAGTGTATCCAACTCCCGTGATTCAGCGACCAACAGCATCATCTGCAAACAAAAAAAAAAACCTTTGGTAACCTCGTTTTTTTGTTTCATTATGGAGCAATACGCCGCCCTCACCAAGACACTTTCTTTTCTCATGTCATATTCCGCCCGTGAAAACATTCTACAAACATGGTACCATCAGACATCCTTGACTCCCTCCCATATCTGTTTCATACCTCTCACCCACACCATCGCCTACACCTCTGAAAATCTTACCATCTCTTTTGCCCTCTTTAACTATACACAGTGGAACAGGTATCCAATCACTCTCAATCCCCTTTACCTTTACACAGTGGAAGTTACTGCCCTTTGTAAGGTTAGCTGACATATAACCTCTTTCCCCTTCTTCAATAAACACTTTCTTTTACTTTTGCTTCCTCTCAATTCCGCTCACCGCTCCTTCTATTCTCCCTGGCTTTTGCATTCATTAGAAGCAGTATTGTTCCTCTCAAGTCGTTCTTTACAGTGTCTTTCCTTCCTCTCTCTCTCTCTCTCTCTCTCTCTCTCTCTCTCTCTCTCTCTCTCTCTCTCTCTCTCTCTCTCTCTCTCATCGTTTTGTACCACTAGTTACATCTTCACCACAAGCGTTGATTGGCCCCTTATCCTCGTAGTTCGCTATTCTCGTAGTTCATCATTTGTCACTGTTATTGCCTCAATAACACTTAATATACTCTTGCTCCTTACCAATACGACTGTCCTACATCTATTAGTCTCCTTTGGGAATTACTGTACAGTTCCATTTTTCTAATTCTCAGTCATTTCTCTTCTGATATCCTGATGAATTCTAAGACTTTGTATTCTTCCTTCATTGTGCTGCATGCGTCACTCTCTTCTGGTACATTCACCCTCTCGTTTCCTGACTCGCTTTGTATCTCCTCAGCCAAATGTGTTCAGCTTCCATTCTCCTAGTATGCACCTCCACCTCCACCGACTATGATTACGGTGCCTTACACCTCCGTGTCTTTGATGACGAGCTCTAACACTGCATCAAGTTTACCCCCGAGACTCATCTTCCACCTTCTCGGGTTCTCTGATGTTTTTACTTAACTTCTCTTGGAAGTTAAGTTTTACACTCTCACTTCCAGACTTCTCTGGTTCAGTTCCTCTCGTCTGTTCTTGCACATTTTGACCTCTTTCTTTTTTTCCATCTGCGAGGAAACTCTTAACTTATACATTACGTCCATATAATCAGACGAAGCCCTTCCCTTAAGGTCTCCTAGACCGCACATTTGTGAGCCTTTAATAGATGAAGTTGTGAATATACCTGCAGGCCAGACGTAACTTAATGCTTACACCCTCAGGTACTGATAGAGGATTCAAAACTAAGATACCCAAAGAATGCATTCCGACAAGTGTGCGAGGCGTTGCCCATAATCCAGGTGAGTTCCTTCCTCTCTGAGTTCACTTGGGAGCTGTTGCCAGGCACCGATGGCTTGAGGTGTTGCGCCGCGAGTGAACAGTCACCTTTAGCGAGGCTTTATCCTTGGGAGTACAGTCTCATCTGAGAACTAATCGATCCAGAGGGGTGTTCATTTCCCAATTGCTTCTGGAATTAGCGTAGCCCTATATAGGCTGCAAGAGCCTTTTAAAAGAGGACCTTGGTAACACCAGAATTCTTTCAAAGAATAGGGACCTCGTTTTATATATGTTCATTCTCTCTCTCTCTCTCTCTCTCTCTCTCTCTCTCTCTCTCTCTCTCTCTCTCTCTCTCTCTCTCTCTCTCTCTCTCTCTCGCTAGCTCGCTCTCTCTCTTCATATTCACCGTTTCCAGCATTAGCGAGGTACCTTCAAGGGCAGATGACTTAGCCGCAGAGGGAAAAATCCTCACTTGGCCCTCTTTTCTGTTCCTCCTTTTGGAAAAGGAAAACAGAAGGGGAGGATTTCCAACTTCCCGCTCCCACCCCTTTTAGTCGCCTTCTACGACACGCAGGAAAAACGTGGGAAGTATTCTTTCTTCCCTATCCCCAGGGATATATATATATGTATATATATATATATATATATATATATATATATATATATATATATATATATATATATATATATATTTATATATATATATGTATATATATATATATATATATATATATATATATATATACATATATATATATATATATATATATATCATCCCTGTGGAGAAGGGAGAAACAATACTTCCCATGTATTCCTTGCGTGTTGTAGAAGGCGACTAAAGGGAGGGAGCGGGGGGCTGGAAATCCTCCCCTCTCGTTTTTTGATTTTCAAAAGAAGGAACAGAGAAGGGGGCCAAGTGAGGATTTCCCTCAAAGGCTCAGTCCTCTGCTCTTAACGCTACCTCGCTAGCGCGGGAGATGGCGAATAGTATGGAAAAAAAAATATATATGTATATATATATATATATATATATATATATATATATATATATATATATATATATATATATATATATATATATACACACGAATAAAGTGCATAGAAAGGCACACCTTCATAGAGCATACAAACCTCCAACAGCCAGGATCGAACCCGGGACTCCAGTGCAAGAGGCCCATAGCCTAGCGGTTAGCATTCCTGCCTCTTGCACAGGGGTCCCGGGTTCGATCCTGGCTGTTGGAGGTTTGTATGTGATATATATATATATATATATATATATGTATATATTATATCAAATTGATGTCATATGGAGGTATTAGTATGCAAAGTGTATATATTTCATGTCAAAAATATAAATGAAATGCATATTTATACTCATAAACAAAATCATTCTTTCATATACGCACATACTTATTCACGCTCTCATAGACATAGTTATACATCCACTCATAAAACATTTATGCAAACAGTCACTCATTACACGTTAGCCCGCGCGTACAGACACACATGCACAATGACATCATTAAAAAGCTTCCTCCAGAGATATTAACCATCCGGACACATTCCTCCGACAGTGAGGAGGTGCTTTTCATCTGTTTACGGAAATATAAGCTTCTCAAATGAGAGGAAACGGTAAAACAAATTGTATAGAAGCCTCAATGAACGCTTTGGCTCCCGAATGCCTATTTTATGGCATTGGGAAACGTGTTATTCATGCCTGTATGATTAACTCGTAGTTTTGTCGAAACATTTGAGCTTGAAAGAGAATTATGAAATATACAGGGTAGGTAACTTCATGCCGCTGGATATCACTGATTTTTCGACGTTTCTGTGAAGTTTCTCGTATTCTTATTTGACGGTTGTGTTCAGTTATGTTCTACATTGGTAGAGATAGGTAGATAGATAGATAGATAGATAGATAGATAGAGAGAGAGAGAGAGAGAGAGAGAGAGAGAGAGAGAGAGAGAGAGAGAGAGAGAGAGAGAGAATGAATTTCACCTGCAAATGTATCCATCTAGACCTGGAGTGAGGCATGAGGCAGGCTTAGCAATGCAACACTCCCCGCATACCTTACTCATGTCACAGTATTGTGTGTATCCTCAACATTGTCACGTATGTCGCCTTCGCCTGTGTCACGTATCTCGCCTTCGCATGTGTCACGTATCTCGCCTTCGCCTGGAACTGTCATGATGCCACTCGTCAGGTCTTCTTATTAAGAGTTTTCAGCGTTCACCTCCGGGTAGATCCCTCATCTCGCTGGACGAAACATTCAAGATCTACTTAGGAAACTAGACACGATAAGCTACGCAGTTTTGATAATGTAATGAACAGGACTACAGGAGGGAAATGTAGAGAAGATAGGTAACAGAAGAGAAAGGTAGAGAAGAGAGATAAAGATAAGAAAAATACTGAAAGAAATGAATGTGTCGGTCAATAACTGTGTACACCAGACTAAATGTTAACCACTTCAGTGAACCGACTAACGAAAACAGCATCATTTTGTGTCATCGGCGCCTGAACATGCAAGAGGGTGAAAGGCGTGCACGGGATAGAGTGAAGTGGAACAATGGGTGTATAAAACCGGGGCGATGTAATGTCAATAGACTGGCTAGGGCATGTAAAGTGGTAGGAGGAATCCATGGAAAGGTCTATGGGGAGTGGTTGTGGATAATGGAGCTGTGGTTTCGGTGCACTGCACATTGTTGGACTTTTGGCTACTCTGATACATTCTAAAGACTTTTTGAAGATCTTTTTACTCTGTTACTCCCACCTTGAGAAGATTTTATTCATAGAATGTTCCCCTTGACTCCATTTTGGCTATTAACGTATATAATTCCCCATATACCTTTCTCTTCGTCTTTCATGACGGTGTAGATCAAGTTTTATCAGTCTTCACGATAGCTCATGAGTTTTCACTCCTTCAGTCTTAGTCGAGTAGTGTTTCAGAATAGCATAGCGTTTCAGAATTCTCTCCACAGAGAACAGGTTTGGGCTCTGCTCTGTTAGGGGCCATACAACACAGCGGTATGTAAATTTTGCTCGTATATACACAGTGAACATTTTCCATCATTATTTTTTTGTACCTTGTGGTGTAAGGTGTCATTAGTACTCCACTGGAGCCCATGAGATGAGACGAAGGGGTGAGTTGGTGCCGAAAAGCACCAGAGTCCAGACCTGTGGAAGGAGGGCTGGTTGGAATAAATATCTGTCTCGTTTATAAAGCTAGAAAATCCTTATATTGGGTGAAACTCAAATGATAAATCATTCAAATGTTGATTTTTTCCCCGTAAAACTATCAAATTAATCATCTATCTTTTCACAAACATTTCCATAATAATTGTTGTAGAATTGGGCCTTTTTGTTGAAATGGAACACAATGTTTTTGTTACGTTGTATGGAATAATGCAAATATATGAGAATCTATATGAATAGCTAATGTCCGAATATCCTGTTTGGAAGGGAGATAATGCACTATTTCCTGTTGGTCATTTTCATTTGATATTGTTTCAGTTAATTGTTCTATTTTTTTTTTTTTTCATATTTGGTCTCCATTTCCCGCGCTCGCGAGGTCTGGCCACGAACACCTGACGAAAGGCCACATCCGTTCACTTCCAGTCTCTACCTGTTAATGTGCAATGCACCGAAACCACAGCTCCCTTATCCACAACCACTCCTCATAGACCTTTCCATGGATTTCTCCTACCACTTTACATGGCCTGGTCGGTCTATTGACTGCACATCGCCCCGTTTTTATACCCCCATTTGTTCCATTTCACTCTATCCCGTTGCACGCCTTTCAACCTCTTGCATGTTCAGGCGCCGATGACACAAAATGATACTATTTTCCTTAATCGGTTCACTGAAGTGGTTAACATTTAGTCTTGTGTGCGCAATTATTGACCGACACACATTCATTTCCTTCAATATTTTTCTTATCTTTGTCTCTCTTCTCTACATTAATCTTCTGTTATCTATCTTCTCTACATTTCTCTTCTGTTATCTATCTTCTCTACATTTCTCTTCTGTTATCCATCTTCTCCACATTTCCCTCCTGTAGTCCTATTCAAGACATTATCAAAACTGCGTAGCTTATGGTGTCTAGTTTCCAAGTTCGTTACGATCAGCAAAAGGAAGAAAAAGGAAGTGGTTTAAATTTACTGTGCTGATGGTGACCAAGAGAGAATTTGGTTCTTGTTATTATGTCCCTTTCTTTACCACTCTCTGTATTACGTCTTCGTTATTTCTGTGGATTTTGAGGTTCCATCCTCGTCTCAAATGATTATCAACCATTTTCCTGATTCCACTATTTCTCTCCCTGTTTTTTCCACACTTTTATCCATTCCTGATCACTTGGTATCCTCCATTCGCTGAGACCTGAAGAATCTATGGACTTGAACTTTAGGTATTCTTATTTCCTTCCTTAACTGTCATTAGTATGGGGTTCCTGACGGACGAGCGTCCCGTTGACTGTCGATGTGTTTGTCACAATATCGTCATCCTCGTATATCTGAGATGAGTGTCATTCTACATACCTTTTTTGGTCTCACAGCTCCTATAGTCGTGAATATATTGCAGAGAAGAGGACGTTTTATATCTGCATATCTTACCTGAATTTGCATCTCCCATTTGAGGTACCATTTACAAACACATTGCTGGCATGGTCCAGTTGACTCTCTTTCCCGCATCTTCGTCACTTGTCATTTGATTTTCTAGCTTGCCTGGCCTTCGCTCGATTTGAAATTATGTCTGTCATGCTGTAATGCTCATATTTTTTCAGAAACTTCTCTGTAATTGAGTCTATAGATTACCAGTCAGATTCGTGTAGACTGTCGCACAAATATCACATCCGTATTTCTTTTATCATTTTTCGTCTCCAGTTGGGGAAAAAGGATTTTAGAAGTCGATGCGATAGATCTTCTATCGACTATCGTTAACTATATCTGTACTAGATGTTGCGTGTGTCTCCAGCGTATTTGACTCGCCAGTTTGACATCCGTTTGGTTATGCCGCCGTATTGATATGACTTAAACTGCTTATTTTTTTCGTACTCTCATTTTCCGCAGGGCACACACACACACACACACACACACACACACACACACACACACACACACACACACACACACACACCTTCATCTTTGGGTGTTTTTCTATTCTGTTTCAGAAGACGAGTTCGAAGGATTATGTTTTAATACCAGTGTGGTGCCCAGTGTATCAGGCAGTGTGATGTGCGGGTTCTTACAGGAGTTAAACCCTTAGTAGCTGGAAAGAATTCATTGAAGACTGTCCCACCATATCGCAAAGTCTAACACTGGTCTGAAGGATCAAATGGAGAATTTTTGACATATTGATCCCTTCAGTATTCTCATGTATAGTCTCCTCTCTATCTGAATAATACGCTAAGACAGTAACTTAGATTTCGAGAGTATATATATATATATGTATATATATATATATATATATATATATATATATATATATATATATATATATATATATATATACCTGCTGCAAGGCAGCAGGTTTGGATGGTATTGCAGTGGAATTTATTAAAAAAGGGGGTGACTGTATTGTTGACTGGTTGGTAAGGTTATTTAATGTATGTATGACTTATGGTGAGGTGCCTGAGGATTGGCGGAATGCGTGCATAGTGCCATTGTACAAAGGCAAAGGGGATAAGAGTGAGTGCTCAAATTACAGAGGTATAAGTTTGTTGAGTATTCCTGGTAAATTATATGGGAGGGTATTGATTGAGAGGGTGAAGGCATGTACAGAGCATCAGATTGGGGAAGAGCAGTGTGGTTTCAGAAGTGGTAGAGGATGTGTGGATCAGGTGTTTGCTTTGAAGAATGTATGTGAGAAATACTTAGAAAAGCAAATGGATTTGTATGTAGCATTTATGGATCTGGAGAAGGCATATGATAGAGTTGATAGAGATGCTCTGTGGAAGGTATTAAGAATATATGGTGTGGGAGGAAAGTTGTTAGAAGCAGTGAAAAGTTTTTATCGAGGATGTAAGGCATGTGTACGTGTAGGAAGAGAGGAAAGTGATTGGTTCTCAGTGAATGTAGGTTTGCGGCAGGGGTGTGTGATGTCTCCATGGTTGTTTAATTTGTTTATGGATGGGGTTGTTAGGGAGGTAAATGCAAGAGTTTTGGAAAGAGGGGCAAGTATGAAGTCTGTTGGGGATGACAGAGCTTGGGAAGTGAGTCAGTTGTTGTTCGCTGATGATACAGCGCTGGTGGCTGATTCATGTGAGAAACTGCAGAAGCTGGTGACTGAGTTTGGAAAAGTGTGTGGAAGAAGAAAGTTAAGAGTAAATGTGAATAAGAGCAAGGTTATTAGGTACAGTAGGGTTGAGGGTCAAGTCAATTGGGAGGTGAGTTTGAATGGAGAAAAACTGGAGGAAGTGAAGTGTTTTAGATATCTGGGAGTGGATCTGTCAGCGGATGGAACCATGGAAGCTGAAGTGGATCATAGGGTGGGGGAGGGGGCGAAAATCCTGGGGGCCTTGAAGAATGGTGGAAGTCGAGAACATTATCTCGGAAAGCAAAAATGGGTATGTTTGAAGGAATAGTGGTTCCAACAATGTTGTATGGTTGCGAGGCGTGGGCTATGGATAGAGTTGTGCGCAGGAGGATGGATGTGCTGGAAATGAGATGTTTGAGGACAATGTGTGGTGTGAGGTGGTTTGATCGAGTGAGTAACGTAAGGGTAAGAGAGATGTGTGGTAATAAAAAGAGCGTGGTTGAGAGAGCAGAAGAGGGTGTTTTGAAGTGGTTTGGGCACATGGAGAGGATGAGTGAGGAGAGATTGACCAAGAAGATATATGTGTCGGAGGTGGAGGGAACAAGGAGAAGAGGGAGACCAAATTGGAGGTGGAAGGATGGAGTGAAAAGGATTTTGTGTGATCGGGGCCTGAACATGCAGGAGGGTGAAAGGAGGGCAAGGAATAGAGTGAATTGGAGCGATGTGGTATACCGGGGGTGACGTGCTGTCAGTGGATTGAATCGGGGCATGTGAAGCGTCTGGGGTAAACCATGGAAAGCTGTGTAGGTATGTATATTTGCGTGTGTGGACGTATGTATATACATGTGTATGGGGGGGGAGGGTTGGGCCATTTCTTTCGTCTGTTTTCTTGCGCTACCTCGCAAACGCGGGAGACAGCGACAAAGTATAATAAAAA
>NC_092250.1:12668099-12678099 GCF_036320965.1 Panulirus ornatus
TTTACTTCATTTCCAACAATTTTTCATTTACTTCATTTCCAACAATTTTTCATTTATCTCATTTCCAACAATTTTTTATTTACTTCATTTCCAACAATTTTTTATTTACTTCATTTCCAACAATTCTTTATTTACTTCATTTCCAACAATTTTTTATTTACTTCATTTCCAACAATTCTTTATTTACTTCATTTCCAACAATTCTTTATTTACTTCATTTCCAACAATTTTTCATTTACTTCATTTCCAACAATTTTTCATTTACTTCATTTTCAATAATTCTTTATTTACTTCATTTCCAACAATTTTTCATTTACTTCATTTCCAACAATTTTTCATTTACTTTATTCCAACAATTTCCAGCTAGGCAGTTAGTTCTTCACACTCGGGGATGCACGTCAGAACCCGGCATGTACATCCCACGTTACTGGTTCTTGTACCTGATTATTACCTTCAGCGTAATCTTGCCCATGTATATTGTTGATGTTCATTACCCAGCATTAACGCTGCTGATTAAGTTGTGTAATCATTTCTCAGGATATTAATCAGGCTCTACTTGCTCTGAAATTCACGGTTTGAGAATCGAGTAGGGAAAACAATTTTCCTGAATTCATTGTTGCTTCAACTCGCAAACCTGGGCTGACCTACATTCACAGAGGAAAGCTACAACAGCAGAGACAGTTTCCCCTGACGTCTACAAGCGAATGAGTGAACAGCTGATAGGGGGTTTGGAAGGGGAGTCTGAAAGGGCGAGATATGCAGGTGTGGGAGAGCAGAGGTGGCTTAAGGGAAGGGACTGTGGTGAATAGGGTGGAGGGAGCAGGTAGACAATGTAGGGAAGTGCAGGGCAATAGACGACCTTTTTTTTTATAGGGAAGTCGGGCGACTGTGGATGGGATAGGATTTAATAGGAAGGAAACTCAATAGGATACCATGGTTAAGTGAACTATTCCCTGCCGGATGGTGTAGGGTTGGAGCGAGGCAGCGTGAACTGGTGAGGGGTAGGTAGTCAAAGGAACCAGTTAAGCTGATGGAAGGTTGGAGGAACGATGTAGGTTGGTTGAGGGACACGAAGAGGGCTATGTAGACTGGCCTGCAGGGGGGAGAGGAGATCGTCGACAGAGGCTAGTTGAAGGGAGGCAGACATGGTAAATTGATCAATGGTAGAAGAACATGTACAACGACAGGCCTGGCGGTGTGTGGACTGTGACAATATCATGTGTGTAAGGATGGCGATCGTAGTTATTGCAGGGAGTTCCTCTCCAGCCATCGCCTCCATCAGGCACATCAGCCGTCAGGAAAATGGTTATGAAGAGACACCTTGGGATGATAGAGGATATACTATGAAAAAGCTCTTTGATAGTGGGAAAGGATGGTATATCACTGAATGCGCGATCTCCACTCCCGGGGGCTGTAAAGAACTGGGGGCTTTAGCAGGTAGCCATGAAGACGAGCAAGGAACACTCGAAATAGCTACATGTGATTTATTTCTGCTGTAGATGAAACAGGAACCGTAAACTTATATATTTTTAATCAGTATTATGACGACATCTTGCTTACCGTATCTTAACTGTAATGTTCGTCTTCTTCTTCATTGTTCTCTCCAGTGTTCATTGTCTGTTAGTGAAGATATGTCTTGTCAATTTGTATTTTGTTATATCATCTGTTAATGAAGATGATTTTCCCCCGTCCTCATTACATTATTTACCCTTTAACGTCATAACGTAACATTGCTGTTAATATATGTCACTCTGCCGCGGAAAGCGTACGAATGACGTCATCGAAATCAGTTGTCATTTTGAGAATTTTTCTAAGATTACGAAGTCTATATTTAAATCACGAAACTTTCATGTTTGGTTCTCTGCTCATAAGATTATTCGTGAGCGATAGCATTAATTGTTTTTCGACTTCGTCTTGATGGCGAAATCTCTGTGCAGTATTCTACACGGGTTCTCATCATGGGTACTGTACAGAGCATTAGGATCTGTGTCTTAAGGTTATATATTATAGTATGTCTCACTACAGAACCTAAGAATCTGTTCTTGTATCGTAAACCGCTAAGGGTTGCCTTGTGTGTCTTAAGGTCATTGCTAACTATCAGTTTCAAGGGATTTTTCGCTATGTTTTCTGCCTTTTGAAAGGAGGCTGGAGAGTGGCCTGGGGATGGATGAATAAAGGATTTCAAATCTATTCAAACCAAAGTTAACTCTCTCTAGAAAATCAAGCATCGTATGACTCTTATGAAAGGTGTTTAATTCGATAATGTGTGCCTAGGTCTGTCATACAGATCGAAGTAACACTGGACACCTTTGTGTTTCAGCTGTTTATGCACGACAGGATCACAGACTTAGATAGATTAAGGTATTTATAGATGACCAGTTGATCACTGCATCAAACCTTCGTTTATGATATGGTCAGATATGTACAGAGTGTCTGTTATCGTCAACTGTGAAAGAAAAAAAACTCAATCAGACTTTGTTACAAGAGTAAAACCGAGTTGCGGGAAAATGAAACATTCGGTCTTTACTGGCGTTTTATTACAGAGCGGTTGATATATGGAGAAGATTCACCTTAAAAGGTATTACTCTTTGGTAAAACATGAAAAATTACTTGAAAAATACAGCCTCATCCTTCCCTAAAAGCTTAAGCGATTAGTTGAAGATTATCTGAAATTTCTTTTTAAGCCTGGACATAATCCAGCGGGTAATATTATATCATATATATATATATATATATATATATATATATATATATATATATATATATATATATATATATATATATATATATATATTTTTTTTTTTTTTTTTTTTCATACTATTCGCCATTTCCCGCGTTTGCAAGGTAGCGTTAAGAACAGAGGACTGGGCCTCAGAGGGAAAATCCCCACCTAGCCCCCCTCTCCGTTCCTTCCTTTGGAAAGTAAAAAAAAAAACGAGAGGGGAGGATTTCCAGCCACCCGCTCCCTCCCCTTTTAGTCGCCTTCTACGACACGCAGGGAATACGTGGGAAGTATTCTTTCTCCCCTATCCCCAGAAAGCAGAATGAAAGAGAATCTTATGTGCTGAATAGGCGACTGGGAAGTTCACTAGATTTTTTACAGATGTAACTCACAGAGGAGAAAAGCTGCTATATGAGGATTTTCATGAAATACATTTCTACCCTCGTGAAAGTAAAAATGCGTATATACGCACTGAATAAGCACACTGGTGGTATGGCTTCCACAGACATTTGGGAAATTTCAGAGAACTGGTCATAATATCAAGTCTCCTGGCTGGTTAGATCTCTGGATGGTCTCAGAAGACATTGATAGTACCTCAAACCTCTGCATATCTTGGTCCATACGTAACCTGTTGCTGCGGTCGATGAAGACTCGCTAGCCGCCCATCTCGAAGGTGTTGAAGCCGAGTTCGCCTTATCAGAAGACGAGATGACACATACGGGACCATAAGTGGAAATAAGGCCATAATCATCTCATTATCATCGTGTGGAGATAACGTCGTTAAGTCTGGAGATCCGAAAATCAGGTTGGATGTGATCCACTTGGTGGCTTCACATCTCATCGCTCCCGGTGCCCACCTCCCCTACATCGTCCACCCCACTATTCACGTGCTGCTCCTAGGCTCACCATCCATCCCTCCTACCACAACCCACTCTCCTCCCACCCGGCACCCACACCCCGTGTGGTGGCCTCACGACGGTGGCCAACCCTCTCTTCTTCTGAGACCTCCTCCCTCATCTTGTCCCTCCACCAGGCTGTCCACGAAGGTAAAGTCCTCGTGGCATTATCCAGATAATGAGCAGAGATAACGAGTTTCTCAGTTCACCTTATTGTGGATTTCATTGTTCGTCGTGAAAATACAATATCAGAAATGTTGGGACATAAGTGGGACGCGAATGGATGGGAATTACGATTTTTATTGTTCTATTAGCAAGTAATTATCTCTATTATGTAAATATGGAGACTATGATTCCAGGTTTTACAGCATGTGTAGTGATTTTGGGCCGAACGTAACGATGATTATACGTGTTGAAGTGTGGCTCGTCACACTCCTATGGGAAGCCACGTACATGGTCGAGTAGAGATGGCTTCTTAAAAGAGCTGATGTAAGATAGTATTGAAATTCAATGTCGTTTTCATTCTAAACCACAAAAAAAGCGACGAGGCTATTGTGCTCTCGTGCCCATCTCGTGGGGTTTGGTGGTGACACACAGGTGGATATAGAGAGTGCAAAATAATTCTAGGAAACCAGGTCACAATGACTGAAGTATTGTAACAAGGACTATTTTGAATGAAGGATTTACGAAAGGAAGAATTAAGAACGTTCTTAAGTATCTGGGGTAGAGCATCATCGTGGATGAAGAGCTTGGACATATCTTGTATGGTAGGAAACGTCTTTGAACGCACTGGTTCTACAGAAGTCAAGTACACGGGGTCGCACGGTGTGGGAGGAACTCTGTTTTCAGTGTCATTACGAGCAAACGCCCTCGGGTGTCTATGGCCGGGGTTAAGTCAAGCCAAAAGGAGCATCAGGAGGTCTGAGGATTCTCTTCCTGGAAACCATCAAATGGGGTTGTTCTCGCTTTTCTATTCGTACTTAAGTCTATTATTTGTGCAGAGTTATTTTCCTGCGCGATGGTTTTGATGATAAGAGGAATTATACTCAAGCGATGGTTTTGATGATATGATAAGTGGAATTATAACCAAATCTTAGTGGATTCCTTCTTAGGTGGCATGAATTTTTAGCTGCTTCCTCAAAATCTTGTCATGCATTCAGAACCACAGTGTACCTGGGATTCCAAAGTAATCGTACTCAGCCTTGCTTTTGATATTATAAGTGTGGAGGGGAAGTGCAAGGGTCATCGTCAAGTGACAGAATCACTTAACACGAAGACAGTCTTTGGTGGAGGTCTTCACAAATTGCAAGGAAATGAGACCAATAAACAGTTTAGTTTGGGAGGATGGATGCCAAGTTGTTAATGATGATTTCCCGTGTGTGTATGTGTGTGTGTGTGTGTGTGTGTGATACGACAGCGACACCTCCCGCACCTCCGTGTACACACCTGTCTGTGTACAAGCTTCGCGGGAGACTACGTTTCAGTGGTGATTGTGTTGGTGTGGTTTACCCCGTTATGCCTGCCTCCTCGTCCCCAGCCGTTTGTTTCATCCTGAGCTGAGATGTTCGAGGGTAGAACTGGATACATGGATGGTACAGAGAGTGATATTCCATTGAGCTGGATAGTGCATGACTAGCGTGATGGTAAGGTTCATGAATGAAAACCATTCTCGGCTTAAGAGGCAGTTTTGGTAATGTATTTTTGGTGAAAGTCTCTCCTTTTGGAGAGGGGAAAAGAGTCTAGATGAATTTCATGCATGGATTGAGAGATGCGTTTTTCTGGGAATCCAATTAATGTATGATTCCAATGTTGTAAATTGTTTTAAGTTTTGCAGAATTGTTATTTTCGAACCCGTAAATTACAGTGGTACATCAGGAAGTTATGGGAAGTCTACTCTTCTTTGAAGCAATCTCATAGGAAGGTATTTGCCAAGAATGAATAAGATTTCGTGTATATCATTTGAAATACATTTGTCATAGATCATAAGGCTTTATGTATTTGGAATGCTATATGTAGACTACTTGGATTGCCTCATATACAGGGGTTCTGAATGCATATGATTAAGTAGTCTTGCTGTGAATACTGAGGTGTTGTGGTGGAAGATGTTGGAGTCACAGGTGTAGCTGTGAACACTTAAGATGTGGTGGTAGATGATGCTATAGTTACAGTTGTGGCTGTGAACACTTAAGATGTTGTGGTAGATGATGCTATAGTTACAGTTGTGGCTGTGAACACTTAAGATGTGGTGGTAGATGATGCTATAGTTACAGTTGTGGCTGTGAACACTTAAGATGTGGTGGTAGATGATGCTATAGTTACAGTTGTGGCTGTGAACACTTAAGATGTTGTGGTTGAAGGTGTTATAGTTACAGGTGTGGCTGCGAACACTTAAGATGTTGTGATAGACGATGCTATCGTCAGAGGTGTGGCTGTAAAGACCGAGTCATCGTAGTGGTGTATACTACAGTTATACTACAGATGTTGTGGTAGAGGATGCTATCGTCAGAGGTGTGGCTGTGAACACTTAAGATGTTGTGATAGACGATGCTATCGTCAGAGGTGTGGCTGTAAAGACCGAGTCAACGTGGTGGTTTATACTACAGTAACCGATGTGGCTGTTACTGCGACAGTTACTGGTGTGGGCAATGCTTCTCACTGAACGATGTTCCCGTCCCCCGTGGAAGATTTATTGTCCTCCATATTGAAAGACTCGGAGAGAGAAGGTGTTGGCAGTTCGCCGATACTTGAACTTTTCACTTTATGTAATTTGGTATATGTTTTTAGGGTGCAGTTGTATGCATATTCATGTGTTGTAATTTTGCTGGGCACTCATGTATGCATATCAACTTTTGCATATATATATATATATATATATATATATATATATATATATATATATATATATATATATATATATATATATATATATATATATATATTGAAGAATGTGTGGAAGTCGAGAACATTATCTCGGAAAGCAAAAATGGGTATGTTTGAAGGAATAGTGGTTCCAACAATGTTGTATGGTTGCGAGGCGTGGGCTATGGATAGAGTTGTGCGCAGGAGGATGGATGTGCTGGAAATGAGATGTTTGAGGACAATGTGTGGTGTGAGGTGGTTTGATCGAGTGAGTAACGTAAGGGTAAGAGAGATGTGTGGAAATAAAAAGAGCGTGGTTGAGAGAGCAGAAGAGGGTGTTTTGAAGTGGTTTGGGCACATGGAGAGAATGAGTGAGGAAAGATTGACCAAGAGGATATATGTGTCGGAGGTGGAGGGAACGAGAAGAGGGAGACCAAATTGGAGGTGGAAAGATGGAGTGAAAAAGATTTTGTGTGATCGGGGCCTGAACATGCAGGAGGGTGAAAGGAGGGCAAGGAATAGAGTGAATTGGAGCGATGTGGTATACCGGGGTTGACGTGCTGTCAGTGGATTGAATCAAGGCATGTGAAGCGTCTGGGGTAAACCATGGAAAGCTGTGTAGATATGTATATTTGCGTGTGTGGACGTATGTATATACATGTGTATGGGGGGGGTTTGGGCCATTTCTTTCGTCTGTTTCCTTGCGCTACCTCGCAAACGCGGGAGACAGCGACAAAGTATAATAATAAAATAATAATATATATATATATATATATATATATATATATATATATATATATATATATATATATATATTTATATTCATACTATTCGCCATTTCCCGCATTATCGACGTAGCGTTAAGAACAGAGGACTGAGTCTTTGAGGGAAATCCTCACTTGGCCCCCTTCTCTGTTCCTTATTTTGGAAAATTAAAAACGAAAGGGGGAGGATTTCCAGCCCCCCCCCCCCGCTCCCTCCAATTTTAGTCGCCTTCTACGACAGTTAGGGAATACGTGGGAAGTATTCTTTTTCTTCTATTGCACAAGGGATCCCAGGTTCGATCCTGGCTGATGGAGCTTTGTATGTTCTATGAAGGTGCGCGTTCATATACACTTTATTCGTATTCATATAACTCCGTGTTGTACAGTCAGGTTCGGTACCCCGTTGCTCACCATAGTGAGACGAAGGGTATTCGAGTACTTAGTATTTCGAATAGTTGTTTCCTATTATACAGTCCCTTAGCCTAGCGGTTAGCATGCCTGCCTCTTGCACAAGGGGTCCCAGGTTCGATCCTGGCTGATGGAGCTTTGTATGTTCTATGAAGGTGCGCGTTCATATACACTTTATTCGTATATATATATATATATATATATATATATATATATATATATATATATATATATATATATATATATGTCAGAGGTGGAGGGAACGAGGAGAAGTGGGAGACCAAATCGGTGGTGGAAAGATAGAGTGAAAAAGATTTTTAGTGATCGGGGCCTGAACATGCAGGAGGGTGAAAGGCGTGCAAGGAATAGAGTGAATTGGAACTATGTGGTATACTGGCCTATGTTGTCTTTTCCTAGCGCTGCCTCGTGCACATGCGGGGGGGAGGGGGTTGTCATTTCATGTGTGACGGGGTCGCGACGGGAATGGATAAGGGCAGACAGTGTGAATTATGTACATGTGTACATATGTATATGTCTGTGTGTGTATATTTATGTATAAATTGAGATGTATAGGTATGTATATGTGCTGTGTGTGTGGACGTGTATGTATATACATGTGTATGTGGATGGGTTGGGCCATTCTTTCGTCTGTTTCCTCGCGCTACCTCGCTAACGCGGGAGACAGCGACAAGGCAAAGTGAATGATATATATATATATATATATATTCTACCATGATTACTTTGCGGAAAATACTCAATATGAGCCAATTTTCCTACATTTGCATGGGGCTTGCGAATTTCGGACGCAAAATTAACATCAAAGAATGTTAAACTTTTATCCATTTCTGGTAAAACGTGTGTCCAGCTCGATTGAACGTACGGTAATAGTGATAATATTTCGATGCTGATTTATGTCTTTTGTTCATACGACGTTAAATTGCAATACGTGTCATACCTGTAGTTAATGATATATTTACTACAAATTGTAGAGTTTTACTTGTGTGTCATGAGTAAAGTTATTAAAAAAAGAATAAAGACATCTGTAAAGCTCACCATAAAGTCAATAATGGTTAAGCGTTTTATATTTTATTATCTGAAAAGTAATGATATCATCCTAGTGTTCATTTTGGTCCTTAGATTTGGGTTGGTGTGATCTCTCGTCATAGTCGAGGAGTTAAGATGTGTATATCAGATTTAACTTTGAAGACGAGTCATAGGATGATACTCACGTTCGTGTTGCAAGCCACTGATGGAAGGATTCCGTGAAGAAATTCGAGCATCGCCAGGCAGTGAATCACCATAGAGCACCAGTCGCTGATTATTTACATGATAAAGTTACAGCTATGTCGAACACGTGAGTATACACCAACGTGAACAAATATAGGCGTAAGTAAACAGATAACCTATGGATAACATTTTGTGTATCCAGTTGATTTTTGCATGGATAAAATAACAGTAAAAAGATAACTTCAGGATACGTTTTTAATGCAAAGAGACACGTAATTCACATTTTTCTCCATGACTGTATACAAGCAGCTTAGTGCAAAATTCAATATGCAGCTTTTGGCAAGGCTTCCATAATGGAAAATGGTTTTGCCAGACATTTGGCGAATGACAAGCGAAATGCATGTTGCTGTCTCGGGGAAAGTGGAGTGAAAGAAGTGCAGGGTTACTGACGCAGAGGCAAACGTAGATTGCCAACTCATCCCAGCTGAAGTGAAGTTTGCAATGGTGGTTTCTACTATAAGCATTTATGTTGTGAATTGACAAGGAATTGTCTGTTGTGGAGCAGGGGTCTCTCCTGGGCAATGGCTGGAAAAAGGAACTGAAGAAGCATTGATATACCAGACACTGAACGATGAGACAATAGTTATAGACTCCCGGGGTGTAGTGGTTAGATTTCCTAGCAGTGACGCCCAGGGTCGAGCGCACTGGTTCGAATTCTGGTTGCGGCAGTCGGTCCCCAGACGACCTAGCTGTTCATCCACCCCCTAGTGGTTGGTCGATTATATGGGTACCTGGCTTAGGCTAGGATATAAACACATATCGGTGGTGGAACACATCGACCATATACACATATGCCAAAAAAAAAATAAAATAAGAGAAAGAGCAAAACGCGATTAGGGATTATAAAAGAATACAAATTCAGTATGTAAAGCACAAATTAAGGATCTTGGATACCGTAAACCCACTAAGAACAGAAGGTTAAAAACTGGGATGGCAATTTGTATTGAATTTGTATTCACGGAGGCCAAAATCAACCCAAAGATTAATAAAGCCGACAGTTTCTTATACACAGATCACCCATGTTGGCCATAGCTGTGTTGACCATCTATTCGCTGGACAAAGGG
>NC_092250.1:12683099-12813099 GCF_036320965.1 Panulirus ornatus
CTCTAGGATCCTGTAACAAGACACATATACCCGATAGCTTGTAATGGTTTTGGGGAGGCTTGCCTACCTCCACAGCTCCGTTCTGGGACGAAGGAGCATTTCAACACCTTTGATCAGTTACGCTGTTTGAGGCTGTGGCCTATAGATCCACGTACAGTCCTCATTCTGGCTGATCAGGTGCGCGGTGTAGATAACTTTTCCTGTAGAATTTTCGATGTTGTTCTTCATCTTTCCAAACCTGACAGATAGTGATTTGAGCAACTTCTGGTGCGGGATATTGACACACCATTCTCTAACTGTATCTATGGATTCTTTTTTTTTTTTCATCTTTCAGTTATTAATGTTTAACACAGTCATTCATTCACGTCATACCAATAGGGAATTCGTTTTGATTCTAGGCTATGAACTACGCATCTCCCGTTATTGCCTCGGTGTTGGCAGTGGTTCCTTGTAGTTTGATTTCTGAGAATCCCTGCAGGATATAAAGGCGACATCTTATATTTTCTAGCATAAGAATGTCGCCCAATTTGATGCCTGTAGTCAACAGTATCTTCCTCTTGTTTCGTAGAGATCGTCTTGAAGGTTCGCAGAATCCAGCCTGCCATTCATTTCTTGTTCTTAGATCGTGTACGTCTCTCATCCGTGATATGAAGATATTACTTTGTGTACTGTGTCCTGCATGTTGCTTTGTTCTTCTATATTTTCCCAAAAAACCAATTACTTGAAACTTGTATGTCTGTCAAGCAGGATATCTACACTGGTCTCTTGAAAGACTCCAATTCTATTAGTAATCTCTTAGTGTTCTCTTAAAATGCTATTGTAACACTGAGACTCATATTCTCTGGAAATGATCATAAGCAATTGTGGTTCGAGTTAGACCCGAGACTCGGGAGAACAAGAAATAATAGTAGGAGAGAGTC
Organism: Panulirus ornatus; assembly: GCF_036320965.1. Classification (NCBI taxonomy): domain Eukaryota; kingdom Metazoa; phylum Arthropoda; class Malacostraca; order Decapoda; family Palinuridae; genus Panulirus; species Panulirus ornatus. The sequence continues at coordinate 12,684,020 of NC_092250.1, forward strand.
TTTTCTTTATGTATCTTGAGCCAAGAAAATTTCCTTCTTCGAAAATAATGTGACGTGATCTTTTTAATGGGAAATTCCAGACCCACCATTCCGCTGTTGCAATCATCCTCCATCATAGCATTATCTCTGCTACGACACTACGGTGGCATCACTTCTCATAGGATTTTGTAGAATGGTTAGTAAATTGAATCATTATTTTCTTCACCGTTACTTTAAAGGTTTCGTGGTAGTGATCTTGTCACTGAGACGGTCATAATCATCCAATCACGAAACTGTGTCGACCTGGATTTTGTAGACTGAGTCGTTGAAGTTACCCATTGTACATCCCCTGACTCTCTCATGAACGTTAAGGGTCAATGGCTTTCTATTTTCAGTATCTTAACTTCCTCACTTGTTGAGTGTGATTGTCAAAAATCTGATACGACACCTATTTCCAGAACCTGTTTCCAGGAGACATTTTTCATCTCGTGCTAATAAGAGTGCTGGCCCTCTCCTTTACAAGATGAGTGTGAGAAAGTCTGGGTCCTAAAGCAGTATTACGTGGGATTGCTGACAGAATCTGTCTCGAGAGTCTTGAAATGTAATGTCGACTTCATCTGTGTTGATCATCGGGTTTTACACCAAGATGAACTCAGTATTGGTCGTCTGTCTATCTATAGATAACTCATACATGTGTTCCTTCTTTTCTAGTTGGCCCGTGGTACTTGAGACTCGATCTGAGCTCTGAACATCTTTTCCATTTAGATTCATTATGCTAATAGATTATGTTCGTCTTCCTTTCTTCTTATTTTCATAAATTTTGTGTCCGCAGTCTGCGCCTTCCACTTTTTTTCGATTGGTTTATTATCCTTTGCTGAATGAACTGTGGACTTTTCTACATATCGTATGTCTCTCCTATGTAGAGAGGGCCTTTCTCATTCCATTTAGGGTTTTACAGATTTTTATTTTAATAACACACTTCTCGTGTAAGTGTAGAGTGAAGCTGTGGCCAGACTTTCCAATCAGTCATGTGGTGGATGGCCTCTCATAAAGTGACGGATAAGCGTTTATTGCTTCGCATCGTCTGAAATTTAGTGTAAATTAAATTCCCTAAATCTGTTGGGGGTATGAATCGCTGTACGTTTTGGAGACCGTCATCTGAGCACAGCGTATTGATTGAATGGGCCATCTTCCAGTATATCCTGAAGCCTTTAGGGTGTCTGCTTTATTTAGGGGTCCAAGCTTCTTCCTCCCCTTTCTCCTTTTTACCTCCTTGCTGTCCACTTCAGATGACGTGTATCATATTGGATTACTCGTGCAAAGCAGATCTCCAAAGTGTTTTCGTTGAGTCTCTAATCTGCTGATTTAAAACGAATTTTCACAACAGACTAATTAGGTTTGCTTTGTGCAGTTGTTGTTTTCATTAATGCCAAAGAAGTCTCAAGATCTTTGTCCATTTTTGTTTCAGGTATAGTAGGTTTGAATCCCTTGAAAGGATTACATTTTGGATTGGGATTTCAGGTAAATATTCCTTGATTCTTAATTGATCTTTCGACTGCTGCTCTTTTGTACTTGGTTGATGGAAGATTGTACCTATACTAAGAGGAGTTAATGTGTCCATACGTACTTAATTTAGAATTATCCCAGACCGAATTTCTATGAAAGTTTCCTGATGTTATCTAGGACATTTCTAAAGACCCTTGCAGCTCAGCCCTGCACTACTTCCAGTAGGAGGGAAATTTAAACTCCTCTGAAGTGGGAAGTTCCTTGACGAGACTAATTCAAGTGATGGAACCTCGCGAAAGGTGACTTTTCATTCGCGACGTAACCTCGAGCGGGCGAAGTTACGTCGTTGAATAACGTGTTATTCAACACTGAGGTGAACAGGTCAACTAGTCTTTATTTCATACGGAGATGCCCATGACATAACCTGATGACGTCACCCAGAGGGACGGATGAAACGCATTTTCTGATTGGTTTGTGGGTCACTAATTGGCGTTGAATACCGTATGTAAAGGAGCACTTTATGACTCGTTATTCTCCTTAATGAAAGCATTCAGTATGACCTCATCAGAAGTAGGTTTCGAGAGTACAAATTAGCTGCATCATTAATATACCTTTTCTTAGCAGTACCAATTTTCCATCTTTGATGTTCAAATATTGAATGAATATGATATCATGCGGAAGCCACCCTAACCTTTTCCTGTCTGTTGTTTAGGAAAAAAAAAAAACGAAGATTTTTACAGTGATATTCCGAAAGATGTACAACGTGGAATGAGGACGGAAGATTTTATTTGCTGAATCAGAAGATGGTTTTCAGAATTCTGTCGGAGCTTGCATCAGCCTTGATCACACATCACAGTATTACAGATCACCAGGACTCATTTCATGTTGACACATCCTCTCGAAAACAAGACTCGTCTTAATATGTTACCAAGCGTGTTGGCTTAACGCTTAAATGGCTTGGACGCAGTAACCCTCACACCGAACAGAAGCTTAACATGGTGTTTACAGTTCCATCGTATTGATCGAGTAATTGAGAAGATAAGAAATACATGATGTCTCCAGACCTGACGTCCATCATCTCCTGTATCAACTCGATCGTTTAGTTCGTCAGTTCGCCTTTTAGGACTTTCAGAACTTGTTATGATGTTCGGTGTCGACAGTGCCTCTGAAACTGCTGTGATCCCTTCTCTGTAGAGTTGATTTACATTGATCCCTTTATACTGCACGGGTTTACGTCAGTGGTCAGACTCATACTGCACAGTTTTGTAATTCTGATACCGTTTAAGGGATCTTGTGCTACAGCAGGTGACATGACTATGGTATTTCACGGTATTCTGGTGCGCTGTCGAATTTAGGTATGGTGGCAATACAATAGATCACTTGGGATCGTTTGTCTTTGTGGTGGATTTCGGTATTGTTGGGCATTCGATCCCAAGTGTTTGTGAAGCCTTTCTCTCTTCTCCCCCAGATAACCCAGTCATGAGCCAGTCAGCCCTCCTGTCGTCTGTCTTTCTCATGCATACTCATGTCAACACACTCGCTCTTCTGTTCTTAGTTGACTAAGTATACTAGAGTGCGTAATTTGACGTCTGCATGTAAACTGACTTTTCTTTTTTCTTTAGACGATTACCTTCCTCTATCGCAAATTGGACAATCTTCTGTACTGACGGTATTGAGTAGTTGCAAAATGACACATAGATCCATCCTTCTTTCTGTTAGAAACACCTCGTTGACATATCTGAGCCAAATTGTCCCCCTGTTCAAAGTATTATCATAGGGATCCTACTCCAAACGAAAACCTATGTTCCTGGAGGATGAGTGTGAATATATCTAGGGATCATTCATGGATGACAACAAAGGCCTGTTGATCAAACCCAAAGAAACGGCACTGGCGATTATGGATTAAAAATCCAGCTATGATGCCAGAAATAACAGCGGATGAAAGACACGCCAGGTGATACCACACTCATAGCTAGGACGCCATTTGGTAAACATGTGACTGGACAATCACATGTTTACCAAATGGCGTTGTAGCTACGTCACTTCGTTGTATACCAACTGACTGTTATATTTCTCTCTTGTGTCTCCCCTGATGATGTGATTATTACACGAAAATGCACTTGGGAACTTATCGTGTTTCAATTTTCCCGTGGATTCATAGGAATATATATATATATATTTTTTTTTTTTTTTTTTTTTTTTTTTTTTTATACTTTGTCGCTGTCTCCCGCGTTTGCGAGGTAGCGCAAGGAAACAGACGAAAGAAATGGCCCAACCCCCCCCCCATACACATGTACATACACACGTCCACACACGCAAATATACATACCTACACAGCTTTCCATGGTTTACCCCAGACGCTTCACATGCCTTGATTCAATCCACTGACAGCACGTCAACCCCTGTATACCACATCGCTCCAATTCACTCTATTCCTTGCCCTCCTTTCACCCTCCTGCATGTTCAGGCCCCGATCACACAAAATCTTTTTCACTCCATCTTTCCACCTCCAATTTGGTCTCCCTCTTCTCCTCGTTCCCTCCACCTCCGACACATATATCCTCTTGGTCAATCTTTCCTCACTCATTCTCTCCATGTGCCCAAACCATTTCAAAACACCCTCTTCTGCTCTCTCAACCACGCTCTTTTTATTTCCACACATCTCTCTTACCCTTACGTTACTTACTCGATCAAACCACCTCACACCACACATTTTCCTCAAACATCTCATTTCCAGCACATCCATCCTCCTGCGCACATCTCTATCCATAGCCCACGCCTCGCAACCATACAACATTGTTGGTACCACTATTCCTTCAAACATACCCATTTTTGCTTTCCGAGATAATGTTCTCGACTTCCACACATTTTTCAAGGCTCCCAAAATTTTCGCCCCCTCCCCCACCCTATGATCCACTTCCGCTTCCATGGTTCCATCCGCTGACAGATCCACTCCCAGATATCTAAAACACTTCACTTCCTCCAGTTTTTCTCCATTCAAACTCACCTCCCAATTGACTTGACCCTCACCCCTACTGTACCTAATAACCTTGCTCTTATTCACATTTACTCTTAACTTTCTTCTTCCACACACTTTACCAAACTCAGTCACCAGCTTCTGCAGTTTCTCACATGAATCAGCCACCAGCGCTGTATCATCAGCGAACAACAACTGACTCACTTCCCAAGCTCTCTCATCCCCAACAGACTTCATACTTGCCCCTCTTTCCAGGACTCTTGCATTTACCTCCCTAACAACCCCATCCATAAACAAATTAAACAACCATGGAGACATCACACACCCCTGCCGCAAACCTACATTCACTGAGAACCAATCACTTTCCTCTCTTCCTACACGTACACATGCCTTACATCCTCGATATATATATATATATATATATATATATATATATATATATATATATATATATATATATTTTTTTTTTTTTTTTTTTTTTTTTTTTTCATACTATTCGCTATTTCCCGCGATAGCGAGGTAGCGTTAAGAACAGAGGACTGGGCCTTTGAGGGAATATCCTCACCTGGCCCTCTTCTCTGTTCCTTAGTGTTAATGAGATGGCCTTGATTAAGGCATTCAGTTGCACCTCGCTGTCTCAGCTAACAATATATAAACTGCATCATGATGATTTCGTCGCTGCACTTATGAGGGGAGACTTAACAGCCTTCGTTACTGCTGCATCTCTCCTCTAATGATGACACAGTCGTTTCTGGAGGGTAGAACTCGCTCCTGTCCTGAAAAAAAAAAAAGGTATTTGTATCAAGTAACCCCAGGCATTCTCCTGGCTGCTGCAGTTTAAACTGTACTCTGTGTGGGTCTGTCACACCAGCTGGTTCCTAGCGCTTGATACCTGCACACATATATCTGGAACTCCTATTGGTACACCCATTCCTATGCTGTCCTTGCCTCCAATTCATTCCATATTTTTTTTCCAATTCTCATCACGTACAACTGGCTCACACTCCGTTTGTTTGTATTGTGTCCCCCTATATTGGCCCGTGTTTGAGTCACGTCTTGAATATCACTATCCATAGAATGTTATCTCGCATCAGTTATATTTTGTGCTAATCTCACATCTCCTGTTAACCGCACTGCATATGGTAAGGGTCTCATGGGTGATGGCAGCTAAATATGATTTCCATTGACTAAAGAAAGTAAGTCTCTGGCGAGAATCTTTCTTGTCGAAATCAATTCCAAATGTTTTACTATGATTTTGATATCGTTCATGAAGGGACTGGCTAGTGGCCCTATCTGGCTTATCAGATCCCATCGTCCTTAAAGCTTTCGTTATTGTAGAGTAAATAAAAAGGAACAGGTTATAATATAGTGATATATAAACGAATAACGTGTGCAGTCTTTAACACATTCCTCAGGGAAAAAATTAAGGCCTTTTTTGGCGGCGTTGTACGGCCCACAATATATTCATGATGAACTGCAGATGAGTTATTTACAGCCTCATACGAGGTTCTCTTGCCTGTAAAGGGATGAGGGAGAGGAGAAAATGGAGGAAATAGATAATAATGATGACTATGATTAATAGGATGAGTAAATGGGTGAATATCGAATGTAGGCTAACACACACACACACACACACACAAATATATATATATATATATATATATATTTTTTTTTTTTTTTGCCGCTGTCTCCCGCGTTTGCGAGGTAGCGCAAGGAAACAGACGAAAGAAATGGCCCAACCCACCCCCATACACATGTATATACATACGTCCACACACGCAAATATACATACCTACACAGCTTTCCATGGTTTACCCCAGACGCTTCACATGCCCCGATTCAATCCACTGACAGCACGTCAACCCCGGTATACCACATCGCTCCAATTCACTCTATTCCTTGCCCTCCTTTCACCCTCCTGCATGTTCAGGCCCCGATCACACAAAATCTTTTTCACTCCGTCTTTCCACCTCCAATTTGGTCTCCCTCTTCTCCTCGTTCCCTCCACCTCCGACACATATATCCTCTTGGTCAATCTTTCCTCACTCATTCTCTCCATGTGCCCAAACCATTTCAAAACACCCTCTTCTGCTCTCTCAACCACGCTCTTTTTATTTCCACACATCTCTCTTACCCTTACGTTACTTACTCGATCAAACCACCTCACACCACACATTGTCCTCAAACATCTCATTTCCAGCACATCCATCCTCCTGCGCACAACTCTATCCATAGCCCACGCCTCGCAACCATACAACATTGTTGGAACCACTATTCCTTCAAACATACCCATTTTTGCTTTCCGAGATAATGTTCTCGACTTCCACACATTCTTCAAGGCTCCCAGAATTTTCGCCCCCTCCCCCACCCTATGATCCACTATATATATATATATATATATATATATATATATATATATATATATATATATATATATATATATATATGTATGTGTGTGTGTGTGTGTGTGTGTGTGTGTGTGTGAACGAATGTGGCCTTTGTTGTCTTTTCCTAGCGTTTCCTGGCTCGCGCGCCGGGGGAGAGGGATACTGTTTCATGTGTGGCGGAGTAGCGACGAGAATGGATGAAGGCAGCAAGTATGAATATGTACATCTGTATGTATGTATATGTCTGTGTACGTAAATGTATTTATACGTTGAAATGTATAGGTTTGTATATGTGCGTGTGGACGTTTATGTATATGCATGTGTATGTGGGTGGGTTGGCCCATTCTTTCGTCTGTTTCCTTGTGCTACCTCGTAAACGCGGGAGACAGCGACTAAATATGATAATAAAAGAAATGTATATATATATATATATATGTATATTCTTTTTTTTTTCAAACTATTCGCCATTTCCCGCGTTAGCGAGGTAGCGTTAAGAACAGAGGACTGGGCCTTTGAGGGAATATCGTCACCTGGCCCCCTTCTCTGGTCCTTCTTTTGGAAAATTGAAAAAAAAAAACAGCCAACCCTAACACACTCCTTCCATTATCATAACCTTTTCCCACTAACATACCCTCAACACAGGCAACTTTCTTTTGAGTATAATCCCTTCCCTGATAGACTCTCTTCATTTCCATGTTATTTTCTTACAACTATCTCACTTTCCCCATATTGTTGTCACCAACATACTTCTCTCGTCACCTTCACACTCTTCTACCAACATTCTCTAGTCACCTTAACTCTTCTACCAACATACTCCTGCAGAGTATGTGCTCCCTCGCCAATTGATTTCCAACAAGAGTATAATTCTCACCCCAAAATACTCCTCAAAACCATTATGTTTCTCCAGTCACACATTACCCATTAACATACTCGATTCACCGGGATATTCCTTCTAATTACTCCTTCTTCATCCTCCTCCTTAAAGCGTCATTCCCTTCTCATCTCAGTACTCCTCCTAACATAGTCTTTCTCACTACCGTACTCCTCCCCAACTCATATCCTCTCACAATCATATATCCCTTCTACCAGCCTATCCTCTTATCACGAAAATACGTATTCTAGAGGCATACTTTCTCCTCATTCATACCACTTTCAGTATACTCCCCTCGTTAACATACTCTCCTTACATATCCTCACATCAGTATATCCCACCACACAACATACCCCTCCCACAAACCCATCCTATCTTGCTAATTCCGCATACCCGAGTTTCCCACCAGTTCTTCACTATTTGCGGTCACCAGCCAGCATTTTGGCTCTGTATATGGTCTATAACACAGCATAAATCTCCAGACTCATAAGACAGTGTTGGCGCGTAGGTTCATAACACACGCTCATAACTTTCTTGGGGTTATAACCTCGTCTGCTAATAGCAGCACAGTTTCACAGGTTCATAAAAGGGGCATAAAATGTACGTATTCATATCAACATATGGCTGCACAGGTTCATAAGGCTGAATACCTACATAAATTCATAGCACAAAGTGACTTCACAAGGTCACAAAACAGCAGAATTCCACATGTTCGTAACGGATGAGAGACTTCATATCCTTGTGATACAGAAGAATTTCAGGGGGTACATTCACGTAGCATAGCCTCCCAGTTTCATAATACAGCGGAACATCAATATTTCATAACACAGCACAACATGACGGGTTCATAGCACAGTGGAACCACAGTATTTCATAACACAGCACAACCTGACGGGTGCATAGCACAGTGAAATTCCAGTATTTCATAACACAGCACAACTTGACGGGCTCATAGCACAGCAAAACCTCAGTATTTCACAACACAGCACAACTTGACGGGCTCATAACACAGCGGAACCACAGTATTTCATAACACAGCAGAACCTGACGGGTGCATAGCACAGTGGAACCACAGTACTTCATAACACAGCACAACATGACGGGTTCATAGCACAGCGGAACCTCAGTATTTCACACCACACCACAACATGACGGGTTCATAGCACAGCAGAACCTCAGTATTTCACAACACAGCATAACCCCACGGGCTATTAATAGCCCAGCAAAACGTACAATCAAGATCCACTCTTCCCCGCGTTGGTGTGGCTTAGTTCCCTTGTACAACGTCATCAGAAACATGGACCCCTCACCACACCGCATACCACTGTGGCTAAATCCCCCCCCCCCCAAAGTGGCGGTAATGCTGATGAACCGGTCATCTGTGTTTAATTAGTGATCTCAGGGGTTTCATCGGCGGATAAGTGAGCCAAGAATGATAACCCTCATCTGTGTTGCTGATTGTGGTCATCTGTGGCTGTTACCAGAGGCGTATATTTCCCATGATTTCGGTTTTGGTCTGAAGGGTCAGTATCCTGCGATCTACGGGTGGAATATCGTGTCATCAAAGATTTGAATATCTTGTTACACAAGGTTTGAAGATATTGCCATGTAGAACCTGGCATGTGGAGGTGGAATATTTTTGATGTCTGAAACGAGAATATTCAACCATCTGTCGTTCTGCAGAGGGTGTGAATAAATATCTTGCAGAATGAGCGTGTTTCGCCATGAATATCTTTTCATCTCGGATATGAATGATATTCAAGGCATGAATATACGCTTCAAGGATATTGACCTCCTCTAGGACCACATTATCGTATGAATGTAGACGTGAATATTCCACAGCGTAGTGAATAAATATTCAGTCACTTGAAGCTTTGATGTCCTTCCTTAAGAAAAGTAATATTCTACCATGTGGAACGTAAATATTCCATCACCTTGAATACGAATGTGATGCGTAATGAAACGTAACCATTGCGTATGGCATGTTTTAGCGTAACAGGTGACCACGGGGATGCTTTGATAAACCGGACACCCTGAAGTAGCCACTATATATACCGTGGTGAGTCACACACAGCTCTGATCTCTCTAACTACATTCCCGGTTCCCACCAGTTCAATGAATATCGTTTTCCCAAAGAGCGTTGAAGAGAATTCCATCAAACTTCCCCAGAACCCCGTCCATGTTGTCTCCTTCAGTCAAGCCAAGACGCTTCCTACAAATATCCTTCTCGAGGGACTTCTGGTCTTGATGTGTCTTCGAGTATCTCTGATGATGCGTCCTTCCTCCTGTGATGGTGCGTCCTACCTCCTGTGATGATGCGTCCTTCCTCCTGTGATGGTGCGTCCTTCATCCTGTAATGATGCGTCCTTCATCCTGTAATGATGCGTCCTTCCTCCTGTGATGCTGCGTCCTTCATCCTGTGATGATGCGTCCTTCCTCCTGTGATGATGCGTCCTTCCTCCTGTGATGATGCGTCCTTCCTCCTGTGATGATGCGTCCTTCCTCCTGTGATGCTGCGTCCTTCATCCTGTGATGCTGCGTCCTTCATCCTGTGATGTGTTGGCTCGGTACCTCTCTAACCCGTGCTGTTACTTGATCCTGGTGTACCTTCATCCCGTGATGATGCGTCCTTCATCCTGCGATGTGTTGGCTCGGTACCTCTCTAACCCGTGGTGTTACTTCATCCTGGTGTACCTTCATCCTGTGATGCTGCGTCCTTCATCCTGCGATGTGTTGGCTGGGTACCTCTCAAACCCGTGGTGTTACTTCATCCTGATGTACCTTCATACCGACCCATTAGGTACGTCTGTTCTCTATTGAGAGTCGTCACTTCCCTCGCCTCAAAGCCACTAGTACCCACTACTTCCCTCTCTCTCTTCAGTGAGTACAGCACTTTGTAGCAGTGAAACCTGCCTTGGCTTTCCCAAACCCTATTGTTCCTCGACCAGTGATTCTCAACCAGTGGGACATGTTGTGTTTCCTGGGAGAGCCTACGGGCGTTGGTCATAAGTTCATCACTTGCTCAAGTCTGGACGACCATGATCAAGGATTGTTTTGTAAACGTCTTTCTTGCTTCTCCGTCACCAGTAGTTTGTTGATTTTTTTTTACAGAAGATACTTTTATGAAGCCAAGAATCACCTACTGTGCGTTCTTATTGGCTGAGTAAGTAAGAGGTCGGCTACAAGCTCTTCAGCTGTAGTGGGTCCTTAAGTCAAGAAACTCGGGAACAGCTGGTTAGCTGTCCCTAAAGCAAGATAAGCTTGGGATGACGTCGTAGATACCAGGGATGTAGACGTAGCTTGGATAACCTCAAGTGATGCATACGAAGCAGTAGATGGAACTTGTGTGTGTGTGTGTGTGTGTGTGTGTGTGTGTGTGTGAAAGCATGACAACGGATCAGTTTTTCGAACTACCCAATTATGGTGGAGCACTAAAATGATAACTTGCCTCTTGATAGAGAAGATAAGATATGAAAAGTAAGATTGAGCAGTATCCTAAGTGGCTGGGTGCATTATACTTAAGATACATTATGCTTAAATTGCCTAGAAAAAGAACTTACTAGTCAAAGTTCGTGTATATGTCTCAGAATAACAAAAAGAAAACCCTTTAACATTTTCTGGCCGTGTTAGATATCTGAAAAGAACGAAGGAAATGTAGTAGAATTTCATGGCTATGTTAGATTTCTGAAAATAGCTGAAAAAAGAACAAGTAAAATTTCGTGGCTTGTGTTGCATTTTTGTGTTGAATCGCTGAAAATAGCAAAAAAAAAAAAAAAAATTGTGGAATTTATGGGTTGTGTTACATTGCTGATAATAGCAAAGAAGAAAAAAAAAAACAGTGCTGAAAATAGCAAAAGAAACCCTGTGGAATTAATGGGTTGTGTTACATTGCTAATAATAGCAAAGAAGAAAAAAAAAGTGCTGAAAATAGCAAAAGAAACCCTGTGGAATTAATGGGTTGTGTTACATTGCTGATAATAGCAAAGAAGAAAAAAAAAAACAGTGCTGAAAATAGCAAAAGAAACCCTGTGGAATTAATGGGTTGTGTTACATTGCTGATAATAGCAAAGAAGAAAAAAAAAAACAGTGCTGAAAATAGCAAAAGAAACCCTGTGGAATTAATGGGTTGTGTTACATTGCTGATAATAGCAAAGAAGAAAAAAAAAAACAGTGCTGAAAATAGCAAAAGAAACCCTGTGGAATTAATGGGTTGTGTTACATTGCTGATAATAGCAAAGAAGAAAAAAAAAAACAGTGCTGAAAATAGCAAAAGAAACCCTGTGGAATTAATGGGTTGTGTTACATTGCTGATAATAGCAAAGAAGAAAAAAAAAAACAGTGCTGAAAATAGCAAAAGAAACCCTGTGGAATTAATGGGTTGTGTTACATTGCTGATAATAGCAAAGAAGAAAAAAAAAAACAGTGCTGAAAATAGCAAAAGAAACCCTGTGGAATTAATGGGTTGTGTTACATTGCTGATAATAGCAAAGAAGAAAAAAAAAAACAGTGCTGAAAATAGCAAAAAAAAAAAAAAAACAGTGCTGAAAATAGCAAAAAAAAAAAAAAACAGTGCTGAAAATAGCAAAAGAAACCCTGTGGAATTAATGGGTTGTGTTACATTGCTGATAATAGCAAAGAAGAAAAAAAAAAACAGTGCTGAAAATAGCAAAAGAAACCCTGTGGAATTAATGGGTTGTGTTACATTGCTGATAATAGCAAAGAAGAAAAAAAAAAACAGTGCTGAAAATAGCAAAAAAAAAAAAAAAATTGTGGAATTTATGGGTTGTGTTACATTGCTGATAATAGCAAAGAAGAAAAAAAAAAACAGTGCTGAAAATAGCAAAAGAAACCCTGTGGAATTAATGGGTTGTGTTACATTGCTGATAATAGCAAAGAAGAAAAAAAAAAACAGTGCTGAAAATAGCAAAAGAAACCCTGTGGAATTAATGGGTTGTGTTACATTGCTGATAATAGCAAAGAAGAAAAAAAAAAACAGTGCTGAAAATAGCAAAAGAAACCCTGTGGAATTAATGGGTTGTGTTACATTGCTGATAATAGCAAAGAAGAAAAAAAAAAACAGTGCTGAAAATAGCAAAAGAAACCCTGTGGAATTAATGGGTTGTGTTACATTGCTGATAATAGCAAAGAAGAAAAAAAAAAACAGTGCTGAAAATAGCAAAAGAAACCCTGTGGAATTAATGGGTTGTGTTACATTGCTGATAATAGCAAAGAAGAAAAAAAAAAACAGTGCTGAAAATAGCAAAAAAAAAAAAAAACAGTGCTGAAAATAGCAAAAAAAAAAAAAAAACAGTGCTGAAAATAGCAAAAAAAAAAAAAAATTGTGGAATTTATGGTTGTGTTACATTGCTGATAATAGCAAAGAAGAAAAAAAAAAACAGTGCTGAAAATAGCAAAAGAAACCCTGTGGAATTAATGGGTTGTGTTACATTGCTGATAATAGCAAAGAAGAAAAAAAAAAACAGTGCTGAAAATAGCAAAAGAAACCCTGTGGAATTAATGGGTTGTGTTACATTGCTGATAATAGCAAAGAAGAAAAAAAAAAACAGTGCTGAAAATAGCAAAAGAAACCCTGTGGAATTAATGGGTTGTGTTACATTGCTGATAATAGCAAAGAAGAAAAAAAAAAACAGTGCTGAAAATAGCAAAAGAAACCCTGTGGAATTAATGGGTTGTGTTACATTGCTGATAATAGCAAAGAAGAAAAAAAAAAACAGTGCTGAAAATAGCAAAAAAAAAAAAAAACAGTGCTGAAAATAGCAAAAAAAAAAAAAAATTGTGGAATTTATGGGTTGTGTTACATTGCTGATAATAGCAAAGAAGAAAAAAAAAAACAGTGCTGAAAATAGCAAAAAAAAAAAAAAATTGTGGAATTTATGGTTGTGTTACATTGCTGATAATAGCAAAGAAGAAAAAAAAAAACAGTGCTGAAAATAGCAAAAAAAAAAAAAAATTGTGGAATTTATGGGTTGTGTTACATTGCTGATAATAGCAAAGAAGAAAAAAAAAAACAGTGCTGAAAATAGCAAAAAAAAAAAAAAACCCCCCCCCCCCCCCCCCCCCCCCCCCCCCCCCCCCCCCCCCCCCCCCCCCCCCCCCCCCCCCCCCCCCCCCCCCCCCCCCCCCCCCCCCCCCCCAAAGTGGCGGTAATGCTGATGAACCGGTCATCTGTGTTTAATTAGTGATCTCAGGGGTTTCATCGGCGGATAAGTGAGCCAAGAATGATAACCCTCATTTGTGTTGTGATTGTGGTCATCTGTGGCTGTTACCAGAGGCGTATATTTCCCATGATTTCGGTTTTGGTCTGAAGGGTCAGTATCCTGACATGGACTCCAGATGGCAGTAACAGAGAGAGTGATTGTTTACCTCCCAGACAGAGGTAATATTCACGGCGAACTGTGGCTCTGTGTTCACGCCAGGTGACGGTGATTAACACACTCCGGTGTTTCCCTCATCCTCTTGCCCTAGATACGCACTCACGATCTTGGCATTGTTTCTTGCTGAGCACTGAAAACAATAGGCAAGTGTTGGGGTGGGAGGAGGTGGGGAGGTGGTGACTAGAGGAGTGTCAAGGGATAGTGAGTCCTCGTTAGCGGAACGAGTTAAGGGATAACGATGTGTGTAATGAGTTTACCATCAAAGAATAACGCCAGACACCGAACAGTTCAGAAGCGAACGAGAGAAGGGTATTACCACGTCGACAGTGGCTTTGATGCCGCGAATGATAATACCAGTCATTGGGTATATTTCTGATATATCACGCCGCTGTTTAATGCCGGAGTATATCGTCAACATATTACCTTTGAATTCATGAGTGTAGGGAGATGTGGGCATGGTTTAATTATTACTGGAGACTCGTGTGTCCGTCTTGCTGTGGAGAGGTTATAGGGCGTTATGAGATCTGAGGCAGGTTGGAGACTGGGTGGCAGGCTGGATGAGTTACCTCACAGTTGGACATGAGACTCATTAATGAGGGAGAGGGAAGAGAGATGCCTGCCTCACTCTGTGTTTGTTACAGCAATCGTCTCACTCTTATTGGTGCATTGTTATGTATCCTTCACGTATGGATTTGCGTCGATATAAATGTTAATGGATTTTTGCTCAGGTCAGTGTACTATTGTATGTGGACGCAGCCACACATGCTATCCACTGCAGAACCGTACAGTATTCTTTTACACATCTCTCTCTCTCTCTCTCTCTCTCTCTCTCTCTCTCTCTCTCTCTCTCTCTCTCTCTCTCTCTCTCTCTCTCTCTCTCACACACACACACACACACACATGAGAGAGAGAGAGAGAGAGAGAGAGAGAGAGAGAGAGAGAGAGAGAGAGAGAGAGAAGGGGACCAGGTGAGGATTCTCCCTCCAAGGCTCAGTCCTTTGTTCTTTTCGCTTTCTCACTAACGCGGGTTATGACGATTATGTATGACAAGAAAACATATATAATATGGCTTTCATGAGATTCATACATTTTAAATGTGTTTAGAATTAATTGTGAGAGCTTTATTTTTTTTTTGATAACTGGTAATGGTTGAACGATTTTTTCTCCATCAAGTTCTTGGTAGTCAGTATATCAGGTTCTTTCCCCTCGTGCGATAAGATGCCCTCCCTCTCCCCCAGGATGGCGAATGACGATCAAAATCCCATTAAACCTCGACCCCAGCACCAGGCGGGGCAGGCGCCCCGTGCGCTGCCGTGCACTCAAGAGCGGTGAGGGGTGAAAAGAAGTCTCTCTCTCTCTCTCTCTCTATCTCTATCTCTATCTCTATCTATCTATCTATCTATCTATCTAGTATATTTAGATTTCCAAAAGGCTTTCGATAAAGTACTTGCACATAATCTCAGAAAGCACCCGGAATCGGTGAAGAACTCTGTACATAGATCAGAGACTGGCTTACCGGAAGAAAGCAACGTGTAGTATTAAACGGCGAAGCCTCACATTGGCTAGACGTAACGAGTGGTGTGCCACAGGGGTCCGTCCTAGACCCAATTCTTTTCATAATATGTATCAATAACGTAGAACTCGGTCTCATTCCTAATGTCTTCAAATTTGCTGACGATACTAAACTAGGAGGTAGAGCTGTAAACAGGCGGCACTTCGAAATGATTCAAAGAAATCTTTAACTTACAAGCAGAGTGGTCAGACAGATGGCAAGTGAAGATTAATGTACACTCGTATAAGGTTATGCACTTTGGAGACAAGAATATACACTAAGTCTACAAACTATTCGGAAACTCTCTAAGTAAAGTAAATGAAGAATAGGACCTTGCAGTTGTCACTAGCAACACTCTGAAATACACTAAACAATGTCAAACAGCAAGTAAAAAAGGCAACCAAATCTTAGGTTTCATAGCCAAGAGCATAGATTGCAAGACACACGAAACAATTCTAACACTTTATAATTAGAGCAAGGACAAAGACGCGCGACAAGAATGATCCCATCCCTGAGAAATCTGGCATACGAAGAGAGGCTAAAATGATTGAATCTCTTCTCCCTTAAAACAAAAAAGACCGCGGCGACTTTATTCAGGTGTTCAAAAGTCTGAGCAAGTTCGTTAAAGTAAATCACGAACATCTTATCGAAATACAAGAAAATGCGGTTACCAGGACGAATGGAGTAAAACTCAAAGCTGAAAGATGTAGTACGGACGTGGGGAAAAAAAGCTTCTTTTCCTATAAGTGTGTTGAACACTGGAATAAGTTACCGTCAGGCTGTTAATACCGTCAAAAGTCGTTTAATTATTCTTTTTTTTTTTCATAAATTCAGATACACCCGGTAAAACGCCAGAAATGAACTGTATAAACGACAGCGGTAACGGATACGCTAGAATGCTAATGTACAGCAACGGGGAGTCGGTGATAGCTTAAACAACTGCTAAGCGGATTTACATTTTCTTGTCAAGTTAAACTCCTTTTTTTTTTTCACCGGAAAACCCAGTTGTGGGCTATTCAGGCCTTCTGTTGTCTGTCCTCCTCATGGAAACTCATATAAACTCTCTCTTTCGCAGTTTTTTTCAACCTACTGAACGTGATATAGACATGAACCAGGCCAAAATTCACACAAGCACGGAACCGAGCGAAAAAGAGGCTTCATGTATGTCTATAGTTCTGACAAAGGGTGTGGATGATACTGAACTCTCCTCCCAGGACGCATAGATGCAGGAGGGAGGGTAATATGTCATCCACTCTGCACGTTCTTCTGGGACATCATGGTAATTGGGGTACGCCCCATGGAGCTGGGCGTCTCTTCTCCTTTGCCAGACTGCAGTACTTGTGGCCGAGGACCCCCAGTCCTGGAAAACTGATCCCCATGTGTGTGTGTGTGTGTGGGTGGGTGGGTGTGTGTGCTGGATTCACCCCGTGTGTATGTGGGAAGGAGATAAAGATAATAGATGGAAAAGTTTGAGCTGGAAAGAGCCAAGTCACTGGACTGGATTCGGTTTTGCTGATGGGGAAAAGAGTCAGGGTTTGTTAAGATCCTGACTGCTTGGCTAGAGATGGAGAAAAAGTGAGAAAAAGAGAGTGAAAGACACAGGAATGTGTGTGTGTGTGTGTGTGTGTGTGTGTGTGTGTGTGAGTCAAAGAGAAATATAGTGTGAAGAACATAACGTGTACGAGAGATAGTGTACATGTGTGCTTCAGGAGAAAAGTTTGTGTGATAGAGTATGTGCGATAGAGTGAGTGTATGAGAGAGAGAGAGAGAGAGAGAGAGAGAGAGAGAGAGAGAGAGAGAGAGAGAGAGAGAGAGAGAGAGAGAGAAATGAATACATTTCAGTCACCGCCACGTTACGTTTTATGAAAACACATCGCGTTCAGGTTACGCGCGTCGGTGTTCTGAAACGAATAAATACACATAGTTGTATACACTAGTGTCAGAGATGTGTGGAGTGTTGGCCTTGGCTCCTTGCCCTGCGTAGATGGTGCTGGGAAAAATCTCTGGTCCCTGGCGGTGAGGGAAGCAAAGTTACGATAGGCTCGTACCGTGCGAGCATATCCTACGATACGTTACGAAAAGACGTAACGGGATCTCAAAGGTTCCTTCTTTATTTTTTCATAGACGTAATTTTGAAGACCCAGGCTGATCTCATGGGGTGAGATGAATAATACAGACCCCATTTTGAGGTGATGGTACGATTTGCGGCTCCATGCAGCGTAGGCTGTTTGTTTACATATAACTGGCTAGCCACATGCTGTGGAATGATATAGCACTACTTTTAGACATACACAATGGGGAACAGATACAGACGAATCTACCGTGGAAGTTGGAGGAATTAACACGCCAAATTCTGACGAGACACTGTGCCATTGTCTGGTATCTGGCAGACGCGAAAAAGACGGACGCAAAAGAAAAAAAAAGAAAAAAAAATTTAATATGGTTTCACATTGGACACTTTAGGTTACTATTAGCTTATGAAGAAAAATGAAGGAAGCTTTTCCCTGAGGGAGTATATGTATACGATGACATGAATATGATCTAGTGATACGTATTTTCACAGTCGAGTCATCCTTCTTAGTTGTAAGTACAAGACGCGGCAGTCGTAAATACGAGGAAATACAAGTCGTGGTGACTTTAGATACAGGACATGATAATTGTAATTGCTGGACTTGTCAATACAAGACATGGGAATTATGAATACAAGACATGCAACGATATAAGACGTGGCAATTGTAAATACAAGACGTGACAATTGTAAGTACAAGACGTGTAGATACGTGACAATCGTAAATGCCCGAAGTGGCAGATGTAAGTACAAAACTTGTAAATAGGAGACGTGACAATTGAAAATACAACCCATGACAATCGTAAATACAAGACTCGTAACTACAAGACGTGGGAATTGTAAGTGTATAAGACGTAAACACAAAACGCGACAATTGTAAATACGAGACGTGACAATTGTAAATAGAAGCCGAGTCTCTCTCTCTCTCTCTCTCTCTCTCTCTCTCTCTCTCTCTCTCTCTCTCTCTCTCTCTGCTCTTGCAACGTAAAGTATTTCGTGGCCACCATAAATAAACCAGGCGTGTGCTCCCAGCACGTCCGGTAACACCACACTGTCATGCTTGAGTTACCGATCTCCAGCGTCGACGGTAACGCCACACTGTCATGCTTGAGTTACCGATCTCCAGCGTCGACGGTAACGCCACACTGTCATGCTTAAGTTACCGATCTCCAGCGCGTCCGTAACGCCACACTGTCATGCTTGAGTTACCGATCTCCATCGCGGCCGGTAACGCCACACTGTCATGCTTGAGTTACCGATCTCCAGCGCGGACGACTTGCGTAACCTCGTCGATTCTCGGGACCGGTACCGGAACCCTACCGTAAGAAGAACTTTTAGGTTAATTGCAGCGTACATGAAGGGAAGAATAACGATCATGCTGGTTGATATCGACGGAGTCGTGGGGTAATTGGAAACTGAAGAGTTTTCCTCAACCTGGAGCAATGTGTAGTAATCCAGGGAATATTGAGGCAAAAGCCCTTTATATGTATGTATGTTTATATGTATGCGTGTATATGTATGTATTTATGTATGTATGTATATATGTATGTGTGTGAGTGCTTCTGTGTGTGTGTGTTTGTGTGTGTGTGTGTGTGTGTGTGTGTATGTGTGTGTGTGTGATGATAATAATTACATTAATAATAATAATAATATTAATGATAATAATGATTATGATGATAATAATAATAATAATAATGATAATAATAATAATAATAATGATGATAATAATAATAATAATAATTTTCTTTCTTTCAAACTATTCGCCATTTCCCGCATTAGCGAGGTAGCTTTAAGAACAGAGGACTGGGCCTTTGAGGGAATACCCTCACCTGGCACAATTCTCTGTTCCTTCTTTTGGAAAATTGAAAAAAAAAAAAAAAAAAACCCGAGAGGGGAGGATTTCCAGCCCCCCGCTCCCTCCCCTTTTAGTCGCCTTCTACGACACGCAGGGAATACGTGGGAAGTATTCTTAATCCCCTATAATAATAATGATAATATTTTCATACACATCGTTGACGTATTTAGCAAGGTAACGCTAGAAACTAAATAGAACGACCTCGCTCCTGCACGCGTTGCCCCACACGGATAAACACCGTCATAAGATGGTGTATGTGTGTGTGTGTGTGTGTGTGTGTGTGTGTGAAAATATTCTCGATAGAATGGCATCTCTCTCTCTCTCTCTCTCTCTCTCTCTCTCTCTCTCTCTCTCTCTCTCTCTCTCTCTCTCTCGGTAGTAGACGTTAGGCAGCCACCGACCAGGGAGGTATATATATATATATATATATATATATATATATATATATATATATATATATATATATATATATATATATATATTACCGGTACTGTACCCTGCCTGGGGTAGTAGTAGTAGTAGTACGGAAAGGGTATTGACGACTGCTGGGTGAGGTAGCTTTTCAAGTGGTTGTCAAGTGTCATTCTCTTGCCCTAAGTACCTGTCTCTTCCTTCTGCCTCACCCAACATGGCAGCTACAGGCTTTCACTTCGCACACGTAAAATCTCTCCATCTCGCACATAACGCAACACATATGTAACTCGCACGGCTCGTTCTTAGGAGCTTTAGATTTCCTAGCGGTGCGCGCTACGCGCTCGCGCTGACTGTTGGCGGAAATCTCTTCCTATGTACGCACTCTACAACCCTCCTCATTCTTCCTCGCTAGTCACCAACACTTTCCTTAAATAATCTCCAACACTCTCCCTCACTACCATCCAACACTCTCCCTCACTAGTCTCCAACAGTCTCTTCCCTACCGTCCAACTCTCTCCCTCACTAATCTCCAACAGGCTCTTCACTACCATCCAACACTCTCCCTTACTAGTCTCCAACAGTCTCTTCACTACCATCCAACACTCTCCCTCACTAGTCTCCAGCAGTCTCTTCTACCATCCAACACTCTCCCTCACTTGTCTCCAACAGTCTCTTCTACCATCCAACACTCTCCCTCACTAGTCTCCAACAGTCTCTTCACTATCATCCAACACTCTCCCTCACTAGTCTCCAAAACTCTCCCTCACTGCTCCAACACTCTCCATCACTAGTCCCCAACTCTCTTCTTCACTTGTCTCCAACACTTCCTCACCGTCGACCACACTCTTCCTCACTACTCACTTACCCATTCCCCTCATGTCACGTCACACCTCACCTCACCGCTCCTCATCCCTCACCATTTTTCGCCACCGTATCTAATTCTTTGTTTAAAGAAAACGTCAAATCATTTCTCACTATTTTAAGACTTCGTTTGATTTAAATTTCTGCAGTTCTGTGAAATGTGTTATAATTCCCTGTCATTCTTTTCGATATTTTTCGAACATTTTTATTATTTCAGTTGTATTTTCGGCAACTGTTACGTGTATATATATATATATATCTTTCTTTTTTCTTTCAAACTATTCGCCATTTCCCGCATTAGCGAGGTAGCGTTAAGAACAGAGAACTGGGCCTTTGAGGGAATACCCTCACCTGGCCCAATTCTCTGTTCCTTCTTTTGGAAAATTAAAAAAAACGAGAGGGGAGGATTTCCAGCCCCCCGCTCCCTCCCCTTTTAGTCACCTTCTACGACACGCAGGGAATACGTGGGAAGTATTCTTTCTCCCCTATCCCCAGGGATAATATATATATATATATATATATATATATATATATATATATATATATATATATATATATACATATATATACACATATATTATATATATATATATATATATATATATATATATATATATATATATATATATATATATATTGGAAAAGATCAAAATTTTGCGCGTGATCAAGTATATTCCTATGAGTCCACGGGGAAAATGAGATACGATAAATCCCCAAGTGCTCCTTCATGTAATAATCACATCATCAGGGGAGACACAAGAGATAAATAACAGTCAGTTGATATACAACGTAGAGACGTAACTAGGACGCCATTTGGTAAACTTGTGATTGTCCAAGACAGACAACAAGCGTATCATAAACTTATGTAAACAATTCACCTTCTTGTCCACATAATAAGTTTATGATACACTTGTTTGTCTGTCTAGGACAATCACATGTTTACCAAATGGCGTCCTAGTTACGTCTCTTCATTGTATATCAACTGACTGTTATTTCTCTCTTGTGTCTCCCCTGATGATGAGATTATTACATGTAGGAGCACTTGGGGATTTATCGTATCTCGTCTCACGCTGGTGAGCAACGGGGTCTATACGAGGGTATTCAAGTACATAGTATTTGAATAGTCATTCCCCTATCAGGGGCGATCATAGCCTAGTGATAGCGCTCCCGCCTGTCACGCAGGGGACCCGGGTTCAATCCTGGCTGTTGGAGGTTTGTATGTTCTATGAAAGTGCGCGTGCATATGCACTATATATATATATATATATATATATATAATATAGCGAGCGGCGAGCACTTAAATAAAGCACATAATGCCCTTCTGACACCAGGTTTCGAACAGCTACCGTTTGTGTGGGAGCTGGGAACGTTAATCCATAGCTTAGAGTTCGTGGTGGTTCGAATCCTGTTATTAGGAGGGCATTATGTTTGATATATATATATATATATATATATATATATATATGAAGGTGAAATTGTACTTTAGTAGGATTTCATATGATTTCATTTAACATGTAATTTTTCTATTCGTGTAGCACATGTTTCTTGGAGACAATCCACCTCATCAGGTGCCAGTACTTAAAATTTTCTAAGTTCCAACATCATACTTGAGTTCCGCCGTCCAGCACCAATCTGTACAGTCCAACCACTGTCCACTTTGTCTGGCAGTAACCGTTGTAAGGGAGAGTGATTAAGGGGGGGTCACGTGGCCGGGGTTGACCTGGGTAGCTGGGTGTGTCTTGAGCATCTGTTTCATGTTTTCGTGTTTTGTCAGTGTTCTCATGATGATTTGGTTAATACTGGAATGGGCTTTGAAATTTTCACTGAGGCAGGTGTGTGTGTGTGTGTGTGTGATCATAACTCGAAAGGATAAGATTTTTCCAATTTAGGAGGTCACCAATAGAGTTCTGCCCTTTTATCGACCATGTTTACATCCATATGGACATATACGGATGCCTTTGTCTCTGTCGTTATAACAGAAGTCCCGAAAAGCCTGTGTGGTATTGTGTCTGATCAAAAGCCACGAAATCTTTGTTCAAGTTTTCACTGAGGCTTGTGTATATCGTCTTCTCTGCACCGCTGGTAGCTCTGTCTAGCAGATACTAGATGTTTAGGTCTTCGGTGTATTACTGAAAATTACCATACGTTTGGCAATGATGTGAGATTTTTTTTTCTTCATCTTTTGATATATCTTGTTAACTTCTGATTCATTTAGTGTTTCATATTGCTTTAATCCTCCAGACACGCCTAGAAAGCGAACCAGTGAAGTAATTATTGAGTGTATGAAATACGTTTGCGATATCGTCAATTATTGTGTTCATAGCTCTCAGTCTCTTATGCCATTGCAATACAGCTTCGTGTGTACGAAGTCGAGAATTCTCCTACCCTTTGTGGAATGTTGTAATGTGATTTTATGGGTTATAAATGTGGTGAAATGCCTCAGATATTACCGGTTGGAATT
This sequence comes from Panulirus ornatus, assembly GCF_036320965.1. Classification (NCBI taxonomy): domain Eukaryota; kingdom Metazoa; phylum Arthropoda; class Malacostraca; order Decapoda; family Palinuridae; genus Panulirus; species Panulirus ornatus. The sequence goes on from NC_092250.1 coordinate 12,707,346, forward strand.
TGCCCATTAGGAGTGGACAAGCGGCCTCTTTGGTGTGAACACCTTCCTCTAGTGTTCTTCGCTGGGAACGGGATGGCTTATGTCTGGATATAGGAGCGGATTCTTCTCTGATGACATAAGACAATCTTCATTATAAGACCAGATAGTCTATTATGTCAGCTATGGCAGCCTCTGCTTCGATCAACGTCTTCAAATGGAAGTTACAGAAACCTGTCGTAGAAGCGAAGGTGAGACCTCCAATGATAGATCAACACCCTCGCTGGGATGTTCGTGGGCCGTTGTGAAAAGATTACAGTATGTCGTTACGTGTCCGCGGATTCACGGGCCGACCGGGTCGAGCTCTTGGGTAGGAATCCATAAGCCAACCAAGCTGTTCATCCTCCCAAGGGGTTGGTCGATGATTTGATTACCTGTCTTTAATATATATATATATATATGTATATATATATATATATATATATATATATATATATATATATATATATATATATATATATATATATGTTTCTTTTATACTATTCGCCATTTCCCGCATTAGCGACGTAGTGTTAAGAACAGAGGACTGGGCCTTTGAGAGGATATCCTCACGTGGCCCCCTTCTCTGTTCATTCTTTTGGAAAATTAAAAAAAAATATATATATATATATATATATATATATATATATATATATATATATATATATATATATATATATATATATATATATTTCCCAGACGCTTCACATGCCCCGATTCAATCCACTGACAGCACGTCAACCCCGGTATACCACATCGCTCCAATTCACTCTATTCCTTGCCCTCCTTTCACCCTCCTGCATGTTCAGGCCCCGATCACACAAAATCTTTTTCTCTCCATCTTTCCACCTCCAATTTGGTCTCCCTCTTCTCCTCGTTCCCTCCACCTCCGACACATATATCCTCTTGGTCAATCTTTCCTCACTCATTCTCTCCATGTGCCCAAACCATTTCAAAACACCCTCTTCTGCTCTCTCGACCACGCTCTTTTTATTTCCACACATCTCTCTTACCCTTACGTTACTTACTCGATCAAACCACCTCACACCACACATTGTCCTCAAACATCTCATTTCCAGCACATCCATCCTCCTGCGCACAACTCCATCCATAGCCCACGCCTCGCAACCATACAACATTGTTGGAACCACTATTCCTTCAAACATACCCATTTTTGCTTTCCGAGATAATGTTCTCGACTTCCACACATTCTTCAAGGCTCCCAGAATTTTCGCCCCCTCCCCCACCCTATGATCCACTTCCGCTTCCATGGTTCCATCCGCTGCCAGATCCACTCCCAGATATCTAAAACACTTCACTTCCTCCAGTTTTTCTCCATTCAAACTCACCTCCCAATTGACTTGACCCTCAACCCTACTGTACCTAATAACCTTGCTCTTATTCACATTTACTCTTAACTTTCTTCTTTCACACACTTTACCAAACTCAGTCACCAGCTTCTGCAGTTTCTCACATGAATCAGCCACCAGCGCTGTATCATCAGCGAACAACAACTGACTCACTTCCCAAGCTCTCTCATCCCCAACAGACTTCATACTTGCCCCTCTTTCCAAAACTCTTGCATTCACCTCCCTAACAACCCCATCCATAAACAAATTAAACAACCATGGAGACATCACACACCCATGCCGCAAACCTACATTCACTGAGAACCAATCACTTTCCTCTCTTCCCCGTGATCATCTACATAATAAAGGCATCATGGCAAATTTTCTCTATTCCTAACTATTCCTGATCCGTAATTTTTATCACAAAACCCATTTCTTACAACTTCTATTCCTCTTGCCATCCCCTGCCCTTCCTACGTCTCCGCTTTTCCTTCTTGATTCATCGCCATAACATTAGAAAATTGCATGAGGATAAGTTTTACCATAGACCATTTTGATCAATGTCGGTATTCAAGTGTTTTGAATACATGTTCTCACTCGTTTTCTAACTAGCCAAGTAAGATTTCGTTTTGTTGCTGATATATTTCCAGTAAACCCCGAGAACGATGATAGATCAGTCGTTTTAACACGCTGATCTGAACTCTAGGGTGACGGAGATGTATGGGCGATCCCTGTGAACGATGTGTTCTTTGGAGAACCGGAGAGGACTGAAGCCATCACCACACGACTAATTTCCCAGCAACCTCGAACATGACGTTATCAGCTCTCGGCAACTTATGTACGACCTCGGCATTACTAAAACCCCAACTTAATACCCTGTGGAGACAACGCCACAGCAATTACGCCTTCAACCCCACCGCCAACTCCTCGCAACTTTCCGTAAAATTGCGACTCTGAACCAACAAGTTCCCAGCAATAACCGCGTACCTGTATCACCACCAGTCCTCAGACGCGGCAGCATAACAAAGATGACTCTGGCCTCCAACAAGTTTCCAATTCTCTGATAATAACTACCCTCACCCAACGGCATGGCTGAAACACCGACAACCGGCATAACCCGTGCTCCAGCCCTGAGCTTCTGGGAATCTCTTTCCCTTAAAAATTCTAGATTCGAGTCCTGATCTACAACACAAGTAGGTTTCGACCCTCCAACATCCGATATCACCATCACTTCAAGTAGCAATGAAAGGCACATCACTAGCACTTCAACTCCCTAGCAACCATAGACCCCAGCTTCCCCAGCAGTCACCATCCCTGTACCACAGTCTCCCCAGCTTCCCAGTAAACACAGTTCCCTCTCCTCCATCACTCCACCTCACAAGAAATCTTGAAACCTGTAGAAGAAAAGCTGGTGGATAGTTACCAATAGACGAAATCTCGGCTATTAGTCTTCCTCTGATAAGGTACCTATCACAGACACTACTGAAGACGAGGATGAGAGTAGAGGACTTCAAGTGTGCCATCATCCCGTTGTGCCGGCGAGGGAGGAGAAGTTCACCATCGACCAAACTTGATGGCAGTGAAGCTACAAGAGAGATAAGGAGTTCAGAACACCAAGAGTCACAACGATAAGAGAAGAGGAGGTGAAGAGCACCGAATCAAAGAACCAAGACACAGAAGAAAGGTGCAGGACTCTGCAGTCGACTCCAGGAAGCGCATTTGAGAAATATATATTACAGGCCATTCAGGACGCATGAGAATATATATATCTCACGACAACTGCATTCAACGTTCCGATTCAGAATACGTGAGATTTAGCCGAAAGACGAAAAAGAAAGAAAAAAATATACAAGAATTATAGATGGATTGATAATGGACTCAAAGGATGTATGAAATGACAGTAACGTATTTTAGAATATGGGGCAAAACATCATAAAGCACAAGTAACATGCGGGTCCCACCTGTTCCAGCGAACCCGCCAGAGACGTTGAAGACATTTCTATGGCAGGAGAGGAAAGAAAGACCCGAAGAAAGGACTTCCAGAAGAAGACCGACAGAGGGATTTTATCTGCCTCAAAGAATTTATGAAGCCCAACAATAAACCATAGAATTGGTAATATCTCTCGGACAAGAGAGGAGGTGGGGAGAAATGGAGCCCAGCTGGCGAACCAACCACAGGTGTAACCTCTCCTTTGTACCATTATGTTGCTCTTATGGTGGCATCAGGCAGCACAGATGACTGAATATCACACCAGGTGTCAGCATCCACTTACCAACAGACTTCTATCTTTTTTTTCTCTCCCCTAAGTACATTCCTTTATTCCCTAGGCTTATGGAAAGCCTGAGAAAAGGTTGTCTTCTTTATCTGGCATGTCATTTCTGTGAAGTTGTAATCATTACCCTGGCTATAACACTTCATATCTAAGTAGCATAAGTATCTTGGGATCTTGGCATCATTGTAATCTCACTCTTGGTTGATACTTGCAAGGAATTCCTCCGTCCGACTGAAAGATAAAGCACGTATGACAAAGTGGTCACGTGGGATTGCAGGAGGTATCCCCATGGCGAGCCCCTCGTCTCTGTTAATAGACCAACTTGAATCCACAAGGGAGTTTTGCATACTCTACCTGGGTGGGTTGTGCTCGGCAGGCAGGAGTAACACGGTATTTGAGCCATGACTTCATTCATCTTGATATCTTGTACCTTTAGGCAAGTCGGAGAATTCCTCTGCATTGAGGCCATTCCCGTTAGACGTTAGTTACGGAAGCAGGACTTGAAATATCTCTGTATACTGATGAATATCGCCTATAATCATTGTGAATTCAGCGTGTTTCACCGTTCGTGTAAATCAAGACGACTTTACAACTCTTTAAGTAAACTGTGACGTTACTCCTATGTATTCCTGGAGTCTGGAAAAGGAAGCTTTGATCTTCATGCAAATGGCAGATGGCTGGTACTGGGGTGATTTCATTAATTTCCTCTGAATTAATTGAAGGTAATGTGCGTTGACAAGCGCGGGTAAGGCTTCCCAATAAATAATAATGAGGGTAACAAATGAGGGTAAGTTGTGTTAACATAGGAAGGTACAGTTTCTTGACAAATATGAGTGAGGTTTCTTAACATATGAGGATGTTTTATTAATGGAATGATGATAGAGATTCTTGACAAATGAGGGTAATGTTTCATGAGAAGTGAGGATAATACTTCTCGACATATGAGGGCAATGTTGCATGAAAAGTGAAGGGTAATACTTCTTGAAAAATGAGGGTTATATTTCATGAGAAGTGAGGGTAATATCTTTAGACAAATGAGGCAAACGTTTCATGAGAAGTGAGGATAAGACTGCTTAAGAAATGAGGGTGACGTTTCTAGACAGAAGATCAAAAGGCGTAATTAACATTTTAACGAAACATAATGAGAATCATTGAGCAGACAATAAACATTGAAACTTGATATCGTTGGCTTCGTATTAAAGTGGTTATCTAGGAATCCAGTAGACATAATTGGATACCTAACGGGAAAGCAGAAGTGAACCTGAGCATAATTTGATCTATGAAATGATGTCAATTTGGAGGAATTCAGCCATGGAGACGGAGATAATTTGGCAATCAAGCGATATAGCCATGATAAGTTTCTGATCATTGAGACGGGAAAAGAGGGACTTCAAAGAAGTGAACAAATACATATAATTAGTTTTGATCTGATTTGACGATTTCCTAGTAATAACGTAAAGTATTTAAAGTATTTGATGATATATATATATATATATATATATATATATATATATATATATATATATATATATATATATATATTTTTTTTTTTTTTTCACACTTCGCCATTTCCCGCATTAGCAAGGTAGCGTTAAGAACAGAGGACTGGACCTTTGAGGGAATATCCTCACCTGGCCCCATTCTCTGTTCTTTCTTTTGGAAAATCAAAAAAAAAAACTGAGAGGGGAGGATTTCCAGCCCCCCGCTCCCTTCCCTTTTAGTCGCCTTCGACGACACGCAGGGAATACGTGGGAAGTATTCTTTCTCCCCTATCCCCAGGATATATATATATATATATATATATATATATATATATATATATATATATATATCGTTCATACTTATTCATTTCACGCGTTAGCGAGCTAGCGATAGAAACAGAGGACTGAACCTTAGAAGAAATATCCTCACTTCGTCCCATTCTCTATTCCTTCTTTTGGAAAATTGAAAACTGAAGGGGAGGATTTCCAGCCCCCTCGCTCCCTCCCACTGTAGTCGCCATCTTTGACACGCAGGGAATACGTGAGAAGTATTCTGTCTCCCCTATCCCCAGGGATGATATATTTTATTTATCATGCTTTGTCGCTTTCTCCCGCGTTAGCGAGGTAGCGCAAGGAAACAGATGAAAGAATGGCCCAACCCACCCCCATACACATTTATATACATAAACGTCCGCACACGCACATATACATACCTATACATTTCAACGTATACTTATGTATATATACACAGACATATACATATATACACATGGACATAATTCATACTTGCTGCCTTTATTCATTCTGGTCGCCACCCCGCCACACATGAAATGACACCCCCTCTCCCCACGCACGCGCGCGAGGTAGCGCTAGGAAAAGACAGGAAAGGCCGCATTCGTTCACACTCAGTCTCTAGCAGTCATTTATAATGCACCGAAACCACAGCTCCCTTTCCACATCCAGGCACCACAAAACTTTCCATAGTTTACCCCAGACGCTTCACATGCCCTGGTTGAATCCATTGACAGCACGTCGACCCCGGTATACCACATCGTTCCAATTCACTCTATTCCTTGCACGCCTTTCACCCTCCTGCATGTTCAGGCCCCGATCACTCAAAATCTTTTTCACTCCATCTTTCCACCTTCAATTTGGCCTTCCACTTCTCCTCGTTCCCTCCATCTCTGACACATATATCCTCTTGGTCAATCTTTCCTCAGTCATTCTCTCCATGTGACCAAACCATTTCAAAACACCCTCTTCTGCTCTCTCAACCACACTCTTTTTATTACCACACATCTCTCTTACCCTATTATTACTTACTCGATCAAGCCACCTCACACCACATATTGTCCTCAAACATCTCATTTCCATCACACCCACCCTCCTCAGCACAACTCTATCTATAGCCCACGCCTCACAACCATATGAAATTTTTGGAACCACTATTCCTTCAAACATTTCCATTTTTGCTTTCCGAGATAATGTTTTCGACTTCCACACATTCTTCAACGCTCCCAGAACTTTCGCCCCCTCCCCCACCCAATGATTCACTTCCGCTTCCATGGTTCCATCCGCTGCCAAATCCACTCCCAGATATCTAAAACACTTCACTTCCTCCAGTTTTTCTCCATTCAAAATTACCTCCCTATTGACTTGTCCCTCAATCCTACTGTACCTAATAACCTTGCTCTTATTCACATTTACTCTCAGCTTTCTTCTTTCAAACACTCTACCAAACTCAGTCACCAGCTTCTGCAGTTTCTCACACGAATCAGCCACCAGCGCTGTATCATCAGCGAACAACAACTGACTCACTTCCCAAGCTCTCTCATCCACAACAGACTGTATACTTGCCCCTCTTTCCAAAACTCTTGCATTCACCTCCCTAACAACCCCATCCATAAACAAATTAAACAACCATGGAGACATCACACACCCCTGCTGCAAACCTGCATTCACTGAGAACCAATCACATTCCTCTCTCCCTACACGTGCCTTACATCCTCGATAAAAACTTTTCACTGCTTCTAACAACTTGCCTCCCACACCATATATTCTTAATACCTTCCACAGAGCATCTCTATCAACTTTTTCATATGCCTTCACCAGATCCATAAATGCTACATACAAATCCATTTGCTTTTCTACGTATTTCCCACATACGTTTTTCAAAGCAAACACCTGATCCACACATCCTCTACCACTTCTGAAACCACACTGCTCTTCCCCAATCTGATGCTCTGTACATGCCTTTACCCTCTCAATCAATACCCTCCCATATAATTTCCCAGGAATACTCAACAAAATCATACCTCTGCAATTTGAGCACTCACTTTTATTCCCTTTGCCTATGTACAATGGCACTATGCAAGCATTCCACCAATCCTCAGGCACCTCACCATGAGTCATACATACATTAAATAACCATATCAACCAGTCAACAATACAGTCACCCCCTTTTTTGATAATTTCCACTGCAATACCATCCAAACCCGCTATCTTGCCAGCTTTCATCTTCCGCAAAGCTTTTACCACCTCTTCTCTGTTTACCAAATCCTTCTCCCTAACCCTCTCACTTTGCAAACCACGTCCACCAAAACACCCTATATCTGCCACTCTATCATCAAACACATTCAACAAACCTTCAAAATACTCACTCCATCTCCTTCTCACATTAGCACTACTTGTTATCACCTCTCCATTAGCCCCCTTCACTGAAGTTCCCATTTCTTTCCTTTTCTTACGCACTTTATTTACCTTCTTCCAAAACATCTTTTTATTCTCCCTAAAATTTAATGATACTTTCTCACCCCAACTCTCATTTGCCCTCTTTTTCACCTCTCGCACCTTTCTCTTGACCTCCTGCCTCCTTCTTTTATACATCTCCCACTCACTGGCATTATTTCCCTTCAAAAATCGTCCAAATGCCTCTCTCTTCTCTTTCACTAATAATCTTACTTCTTCATCCCACCACTCACTACCCTTTCTAATCTGCCCACCTCCCACGCTTCTCATGCCACAAGCATCTTTTGCGCAAGCCATCACTGCTTCCCAAAATACATTCCATTCCTCCCCAACTCCCCTTACGTCCTTTGTTCTCAGCTTTTTCCATTCTGTCCTCAGTCTCTCCTGGTACTTCCTCACACAAGTCTCCTTCCCAAGCTCACTTACTATCACCACTCTCTTCACCCCAACGTTCTCTCTCCTTTTCTGAAAACCTCTACAAATCTTCACCTTCGCCTCCACAAAATAATGATCAGACATCCCTCCAGTTGCACCTCTCAGCACATTAACATCCAAAAGTCTCTCTTTCGCGCGCCTATCAATTAACACGTAAACGTAATCCAATAACGCTCTCTGGCCATCTCTCCTACTTACATACGTATACTTATGTATATCTCTCTTTTTAAACCAGGTATTCCCAATCACCAGTCCTTTTTCAGCACATAAATCTACAAGCTCTTCACCATTTCCATTTACAACACTGAAAACCCCATGTACACCAATTATTCCCTCAACTACCACATTACTCACCTTTGCATTCAAATCACCCATCACTATATCTCGGTTTCGTGCATGAAAACTACTAACACACTCACTCAGCTGCTCCCGAAACACTTGCCTCTCATGATCTTTCTTCTCATGCACCGGTGCATATGCACCAATAATCACCCATCTCTCTCCATCCACTTTCAGTTTTACCCATATCAATCTAGAGTTTACTTTCTTACACTTGATATGGGTTAAACTGAAAGTGGATGGAGAGAGATGGGTAATTATTGGTGCATACACACTTGGGCATGAGAAGAACGATCATGAGAGGCAAGTGTTTTGGGGGCAGCTGAGTGAGTGTGTTCGTAGTTTTGATGCACGAGACCGGGTTATAGTGATGGGTGATTTGAATGCAAAGGTGAGTAATGTGGTAGTTGAGGGAATAGTTGGTGTACATGGGGTTTTCAGTGTTGTAAATGGAAATGGTGAAGAGCTTGTAGATTTATGTGCTGAAAAAGGACTGGTGATTGGGAATACCTGGTTTAAAAAGAGAGATATACATAAGTATACGTATGTAAGTAGGAGAGATGGCCAGAGAGCGTTATTGGATTACGTTTATGTGTTAATTGATAGGCGCGCGAAAGAGAGACTTTTGGATGTTAATGTGCTTAGAGGTGCAACTGGAGGGATGTCTGATCATTATTTTGTGGAGGCGAAGGTGAAGATTTGTAGAGGTTTTCAGAAAAGGAGAGAGAACGTTGGGGTGAAGAGAGTGGTGAGAGTAAGTGTGCTTGGGAAGGAGACTTGTGTGAGGAAGTAACAGGAGAGACTGAGTACATAATGGAAAAAGCTGAGAACAAAGGACGTTAAGGGGAGTTGGGGAGGAATGGGATGTATTTAGGGAAGCAGTGATGGCTTACGCAAAAGATGCTTGTGGCATGAGAAGCGTGGGAGGTGGGCAGAGTAGAAAGGGTAGTGAGTGGTGGGATGAAGAAGTAGGATTATTGGTGAAAGACATGAGAGAATCATTTGGACGATTTTTGCAGAGAAAAAATGCAATTGAGTGGGAGATGTATACAAGAAAGAGGCAGGAGGTCAAGAGAAAGGTGAAGATGCAAAAGAGAGGGCAAATGAGAGCTCGGGTCAGAGATTATCATTAAATTTTAGGGAGAATGAAAAGATGTTTTGGAAGGAAGTAAATAAAGTGCGTAGCACAAGGAAACAAATGGGAACTTCAGTGAAGGGGACTAATGGGGAGGTGATAACAAGTAGTGGTGATGTGAGAAGATGGAGTGAATATTTTGAAGGTTTGTTGAATGTGTTTGGTAATAGAGTGGCAGATATAGGGTGTTTTGGTGGAGGTGGTGTGCAAAGTAAAGAGGCTTAAGGAAAATGATTAGGTAAACAGAGAAGAGGTAGCAAAAGCTTTGCAGAAGATGAATGCCGGCAAGGCAGCGGGCTTGGATGGTATTGCAGTGAAATTTACAAAAAAGGGGTGACTGTATTGTTGACTCGTTGGTAAGGATATTTAATGTATTTATGACTCATGGTGAGGTGCCTGAGGACTGGCGGAATCCATGCATAGTGCCATTGTACAAAGGCAAAGGGGATAAGAATGAATGCTCAAATTACAGAGGTATAAGTTTGTTGAGTATTTATGGGAAATTATATGGGAGGGTATTGATGGAGAGAGGGTAAAGGCATGTATAGAGCATAAGATTGGGGAATGGTAGAGAATGTGTGGATCAGGTGTTTGCTTTGAAAAATGTATGTGAGAAATGCTTAGAAAAGCAAATGGATTTGTATGTAGCATTTATGGATCTGGAGAAGGCATATGATAAGTGTTGATAGAGATGCTCTGTGGAAGGTATGAAGAATATATGATGTGGGAGGCAAGTTGTTAGAAGCAGTGAAAAGTTTTTATCGAGGATGTAAGGCATATGTACGTGTAGGAGGAGACGAAAGTGATTGGTTCTCAGTGAATGTTGGTTTGCGGCAGGGGTGCGTGACGTCTCCTTGGTTGTTTAATTTGTTTATGGATGGGGTTGTTAGGGAGGTGAATGCAAGAGTTTTGGAAAGAGGAGCAAGTGTGCAGTCTGTTGTGGATGAGAGAGCCTGGAAAGTGAGTCAGTTGTTGTTCGCTGGTGATACAGCGCTGGTGGCTGATTCATGTGAGAAACTGCAGAAGCTGGTGACTGAGTTTGGTAGAGTGTGTGAGAGAAGAAAGCTGAGAGTAAATTGAAAAAGAGCAAAGTTATTAGGTACAGTAGGGTTGAGGGACAAGTCAGTTGGGAGTTAAGTTTGAATGGAGAAAAACTGGAGGAAGTGAATTGTTTTAGATATCTGGGAGTGGATTTGGCAGCGGATGGAACCATGGAAGCGGAAGTGAATCATAGGGTGGGGGAGGGGAACGTTGAAAAATGGAAGTCGAGAACGTTATCTTGGAAAACAAAAATGGGTATGTTTGAAGGAATAGTGGTTCCAATAATGTTTTATGATTGCGAGGCGTGGGCTATAGATAAAGTTGTGCGCAGGACAGAATTAATTATGTACACACACACACATATATATATATATATATATATATATATATATATATATATATATATATATTTATGTACGTGTGTGGACGTGTATGTATATACATGTGTATGTGGGTGGGTTGGGCCATTATATCTTCTGTTTCCTTGCGGTACCTCGCTAACCTGGGAAACGGCGATAAAGTATGATAAATAGATATAAGTATATATATATATATATATATATATATATATATATATATATATATATATATATATATATATATATATATATAGTGATGGGTGATTTGAATGCAAAGGTGAGTAATGTCGCAGTTGAGGGAATAATTGGTATACATGGGGTGTTCAGTCTTGTAAATGGAAATGGTGAAGATCTTGTAGATTGATGTGCTGAAAAACGACTGGTGATTGGGAATCCCTGGTTTAAAAAGAGAGATATACATAATTATACGTATGTAAGTAGGAGAGATGGCCAGAGAGCGTTATTGGATAACGTGTTAATTGATAGGCGCGCGAAAGAGAGACTTTTGGATGTTAATGTGCTGAGAGGTGCAACTGGAGGGATGTCTGATCATTATCTTGTGGAGGCGAAGATGAAGATTTGTAGAGGTTTTCATAAAAGAAGAGAGAATGTTGGGGTGAAGAGAGTGGTGAGAGTAAGCGAGCTTGGGAAGGAGACTTGTGTGAGGAAGTACCAGGAGAGACTGAATACAGAATGGAAAAAGATGAGAACAAAGGAGGTAAGGGGAGTTGGGGAGGAATGGGATGTATTTAGGGAAGCAGTGATGGCTTGCGCAAAAGATGCTTGTGGCATGAGAAGCGTGGGAGGTGGGCAGATTAGAAAGGGTAGTGAGTGGTGGGATGAAGAAGTAAGATTATTAGTGAAAGAGAAGAGAGAGGCATTTGGACAATTTTTGCAGGGAAATAATGCCAATGAGTGGGAGATGTATAAATGAAAGAGGCAGGAGGTCAAGAGAAAGGTGCAAGAGGTGAAAAACAGGGCAAATGAGAGTTAGGGTGAGAGAGTATCATTAAATTTTAGGGAGAATAATAAGATGTTTTGGAAGGAGGTACATAAAGTGCTGGAAATGAGATGTTTGAGGACAATATGTGGTGTGAGGTGGTTTGATCGCGTAAATAATGATAGGGTAAGAGAGATGTGTGGTAATAAAAAGAGTGTGATTGAGAGAGCAGAAGAGGGTGTTTTGAAATGGTTTGGTCACATGGAGAGAATGAGTGAGGAAAGATTGACCAAGAGGATATATGTGTCAGAGGTGGAGTGAACGAGAAGTGGGAGACCAAATTGGAGGTGGAAAGATGGAGTGAAAAAGATTTTGAGTGATCGGGGCCTGAACATGCAGGAGGGTGAAAGGCGTGCAAGGAATAGAGTGAATAGGAACGATGTGGTATATCGGGGTCGACGTTCTGTCAATGGATTGAATGAGGGCATGTGAAGCGTCTTGGGAAAACTATGGAAAGTTCTGTGGGGCCTGGATATGGAAAGGGAGCTGTGGTTTCGGTGCATTATTATATGGCAGCTAGAGACTGAGTGTGAACGAATTGGGCCTTTGTTGTCTTTTCCTAGCGCTACCTCGCATACATGAGGGGGGAGGGTGTTGTTATTCCATGTGTGGCGGGGTGGCGATGGGAATGAATAACGGCAGCAAGTATGAATTATGTACATGGGTATATATGTATATGTCTGTGTATGTATATATATATATATATATATATATATATATATATATATATATATATATATATATATATATGTTTACATTGAGATGTATAGGTATGTATATGTGCTGTGTGTGGACGTGTATGTATATACATGTGTATGAGAGTGGGTTGGGCCATTCTTTCGTCTGTTTCCTTCCGCTACCTCGCTAACGCCTGGGACAGCGACAAAGCAAAATAAAATAATAATTATAATATATATATATATACATATATATATATATATATATATATATATATATATATATGTGTGTGTGTGTGTGTGTGTGTGTGCAATGTATTTGGAGTTTGTCTGGTTGTGCACGATGTTTAGATTTCCCATATTCTTTCATCTTTATAGCTGGGCGACCGACCTGTTGTGTAACTCTTACGTAATAGCGAGTAAAGGTACTGACAAGCTCAGGGTTTATTTCTTTATTGCTTGGTGTACGACTCTTGCAATCTATTGCCATCGGGGAATATCCTGAGGGCGGCGAAAGTGGTAGAGGATATTCTTTGGTAGATAATATTTTGTTTCCTTGATGTTCTTATGCTGTCTGGTGTCCGTTTTCTGTGTCCCCTGAGGAAACCTATTTCTTCCAGACGGATTTGAGGCCTTCCATTCTCCATTGCTGGCTGCTCATGCTGTACTTACAAAGGATTTCAAAGAGAGGGAGAAAAAAAGATTAACTCTTCAGCGTTTCTGTTCCCTTTCTTACTTTCTCACACTCGAGAAAGTGCTTTGATCTTGCAGCAGCAGAGCATTAGGGTGTGTGTATGTGTGTGTGTGTGTGTGTACACCACAGTGACTGGTCTTCATTCCATGAGCTTAGTTTGGGTGAGATCTTAGGCATACCTGAGACAACTCATCGAGAATGTACTCAGATGAATCTCTGCATTACCGTCCATATTATCCCGACGTAATTCTGAGAGCCATATGATAATCTCTTCCCTGCGTAATTGATTATCCACTGAGAGTATATATATATATATTTTTTTTTTCCCCGTCTTGATTACTCTGGCCGTCCTTATTTTTTCCCTAGCCCCTTTCCCAAGGAAAAGTTGAGACACTGTATGAGATCCTTTGTTCTTTTGTTCTGCTCCGCTGGACTGCTTTACATGACCTTTGGCCTGTGTGTGTGTGTGTGTGTCGACCTTCGGCGGGTATGGGTGTTGTATAAGATCATCCTTTTCATGTTGCTCACCCTCCTGCTCCACTGGCCGTCGTATGGACTCTCGCAAATTTTAGTTTGTGTGTTAACGGCCGGCGGAAGTGGAAGCCGCCGTTGGACACACTGCTGCCGCTTGCGTCCCCCCCACACTCAGCACTGTTATACCAACTTTTGTTTGCGGTAGGGAGGAAGGAAGGGAGAGCTGGAATGTGTATTAATCCATGCGGGAGGGCTGGAGCGTGTATGTATCCGTGCGGTGGGGGGAGGAGAGGAGTAGGGGTTGGATGGTGTAGGGGGACTAGAAGGTCTATGTACCTATGTAGTGGGGGTACTGGAAGTTATGTGTCTCTATGCGATGGAGGGGCTGGAAGGTGTATGTATCTATGAAGTAGGGCTGGAAGGTGCGTATACCCATGCCGATGGGGTTAGCATGTGTGTGTATCCATGCGGCGAAAGATGAAGGTATACGTATCCATCCAGGGAGTGCTGGAAGGTGTATGGATCCATTTAGGGAGGGCTGGAAGGTATACATATCCATCCAGGGAGTGCTGGAAGGTGTATGGATCCATTTAGGGAGGGCTGGAAGATATACGTATCCATTCAGGGAGTGCTGGAAGGTGTATGGATCCATTTAGGGAGGGCTGGAAGTTGAATTTATCCATTCAGGGAGGGTTGGAAGTTGTATGTATCCATGCAGCGAGGGCTGGAAGGTATATGTAACCATTCACGGAGGGCTGGAAGGTGTATGTATCCATTTAGGGAGGGCTGGAAAGTGTGTGTATGTATTCATGCAGTGATCCCCAGTTGTTATTGTTTCTGCTTCAACCGCTTGTCGTCCATTTGCTGCTGCTGCTGTTCCTGCCGCCTGACATGGTCAAACAAACTTTGGCCTATATCCTCAAATGCTGGCGGGGTGGAGGGGAGAGGGAGGTCGCCGCTGATTCCAGTGAGGCGTACGTGATTCTAAGCTGTTACAATTGCTGCTGTTGCTGCCTCCCCCCAACAGCCACAAACAAACTTCGCTGCATATGTTTTCCTTGGGAGAAATTAGTGGGGCTGGGAGTAGCAGTGAAGAAATGGAACTCTCACTTTATTTGTAGATCATTTTCATATAATTTTTGAGTTTGTTGCCACTTATTTATGAAATCTTGAAAGAAAAGTTCCGATCTTTCTGCACCATGTGTAAAAGTCCTCACTAAGGGCGTCTCTCTGTCTCTCTCTATCTCTCTTTGCTGCTGGCCACCTACGGCGGTACATGTTCCTGACGCTGTTCATCTGGTCGCTGAGTATTGCCAGGCCCGAGTGGATGTGCATGCAAGGACATAAGAGGCATGGCAGTGTGTACTTTACTGCCAGACGTGAGGGTTGGATCACCACTGAGATATCGACTTCATCTACTTGAGATAATTATTCACAAGCGATTATCCGGCATGGCATATTCATAGGTTCCGCATTAATGTTTGCCAACTGGTTTAAAGTCTTTGAATATTTGGTGCACCTACCCGGGCACTACTAGGAAGGTAATGTGTCATATTTCTAATATTCATTCTTGACTTTCTGCAGAATTATCTGCGGTAAGACAATGTTTCGTCCAGACTTAGGACATCGTCGGGTAAACTAAAATAAACTTGAAAACACAAGATTTCAAGATTAGAAAATGAGTGATGAGGTGATGGCAAGGCGTTTCAAAAGTCGGGTCAAAAGGCTATATGGTCAGGTCAGGTTGGAGGAACGCGCTTAGGGCGGTGTGGGGGGGATCAAGTGAGGTGGGGGTCTGTGTTGCTCTCTCTCTGTCTCTCTCTCTCTCTCTCCTCGTTGTTCTTTGGGAGGCTGTCGCAGAGGATGTGTGCCTCAGGTGTTTGCTTCGACGAACTTGGGTGAGAAATACTCACGAGAAACAGAAGGATTTGTGTATGGCATCTTTTGAATCTGGAGAAAATATGTTATAAAGTTATGAGAGGTGCTTCGTGGCTGTATCTTCTTCCTTTTTCTTTTCTTACTACATGACGTTAATATTGGTCGTTGTACATGTACTTAGATTGAAGAAGTTATCGTTGACTTAAGTTATCGACAGTGTATGGTAGTTTGAAATCATCTGCGAGATCTGAGTCAGTGGAGTGTACTTTTAGAAAGTTACTCGAGTAAGAGACGTAAAACAGGATTCTAGATCTTCGATGTTCCAGGAAAGAAGAGGGTAGCATAACGGTCAGGCCTCGTATGGCTGGTCAGTCTCCGCACAGAAACTATTGGAAGCAGCTTCCACCTGCGTGCCGTGGGGCCTTGGTAGCATAGATACAGGCAGACAGTTTACGAGGACAGTGGCCGGCATTAATATAAGCATTGGATGAAAGCAAGCGAGTATGAATATGTACGTGTGTACATATATGTATATGACTATGTATGCATATGTGTATATGTTATGTATTTCATATGCATACGTATATGTATGAGTCCACGTGAATTGTGTGTGTATATGAGTGGATTGGTTTTTCTTCGTCTGTTTCCCGGCCCTACCTCTATGACGCGGGAAACGGCGATCAAGTATAAGGATGGAAGATATTACTAGTATTATTTGTAGTTTTAGTTAACTTGACCGTGGTTGCTGTTCCACTCACTTAGGTCTGTATAACTGGCAGATATGATGATTTTACTATGTTGTTTACCAGAACACATCTGGAATAAAAGTTTTGTTACTCCTATGATTTCTGATATAGGTTCCATCCCAGTTTCATCTTTTGTTTTTATTCTAGATGTTACATAATCTGCTCTCTCTCACAGAACCCTGCTTCTTGAAGCTTATCTGACCCGAAGTTCAACAGAGCCGCTGGTCTCGATAAGGTACGGTACAGCTTCGTTCTGCCACCTCCCGAATCATCAACCGTGTCCCGAAATATATATATCCGCGACTGTACAACCTCCACTTTACCTTGGGTACCCTTTTCATCATATATCCTCCCCTCCCTTCATGGATGAAAAACATCGTGATGTATTGATATCATTCCCCACCAATACAATTAGAATTGAACCCAGGGTGACGCTTTGGGATCCTCCCTATGTTGACGTGGCTGGGGTTTATATAACGTGTGAAAATAGATAGGTTCGTTGTGTCTTGTCCTCTTAACTCCATGCAGTAGAAGCTACTCCCCTTGTACAACTCCCGCATGCTCTCATAAGTATCCCTCAAAAAGTTGGTTTTGGGTAATGTTTTGTATGATTCAGGCTGCCTGTAGTTAAGAAAGTCTGTGACGTCAAGGCAGACACACACACTGGCCATCAACGAAGATTAATCGAGGAAATGTTTCTTTCCGCACACTGACGTGATGACGGTGATGTCTGGTATCTAATTTAGTGGCTAGCTCAGCCGACAGATGGCACCACATCAGTGGGCTGCTTGTCGTCTGCTATGTTGACATTTTGTTTTTGTTTTTTTTGCCATTTTGTTAATGAAGAGGTGGAAGAACATGTCATGACATGGGTTCACGCGAATGAAAAACCTGCTCTGTCTGCAGGAAATATAAAATTGCACAGAAACGTCTGAAAAATATTCCACCGATTTCTGAAAGGCTTCAAGTATTAGGGTTTTTGGGGTCACGTTCAGCAGCAATACATGATGTTCTTTACTTTAAAATGCTTGATTATATCAAACAGGTCAAAAAAAAAATTTAAAGACAGTTTTCATGTCCCCGGTCGACTGGTGTAGAATCTTTAAGTCGTAACAGAAGGGCTGTATAGAAGACTGGAATTTTAAAAATTGACCAACCATCCCACCTGAGCTGATTCTCCACGTCACGGAAATTACCCAAACTTTGTTTAAAAACAATACTTCCCAAGTTCTAAATTACGTTAGTGGCACCCTGTACTAACATCTACTATCCTATCTAACCTTATTTAACCTAATTTTACTTAACGGACCTTAGACTTGCCTAGCCTAACGCACGCTAGACTTGCCTAGTCTAACGTAGATTAGACTTGCCTAATCTAACGTAGCCTAACCCTTACCTTACCCATCGTAGCACAACCTTACCTAACTTAGGTACAATATAAGTTTGACGTATGAAGGTTGTATCAGTTAGGAGTACTAAATCAGAAGTCGGCATCTAGCTTAGCTTATTATATCCTTTTGTTTGCTTATATCTGCAAATGCATTACCACTTGTTTTCTGTTGTTTGCTGGCGACTTTGTTTACCTTTATGTTGTAATATAGCCACCATTTTTTCCTTATAAATGCTTTATACTTTTACTATATTTTTGGTTGCTTCATATTTTGGTGTAGTCAATTACACGTGTTTTCCGTTATGTATAATTGTTGTTTTGCTCTTGTTTTTCTGCTGGTTTTCATATCAGTTTTATTACTGCTTACCTGTGAGTGTGCGTGTGTTCTCTAGGGCTGTATGTCTGATTGTGTTGCTAAATTTGAATGGTTTTGATATTGATTATCACAAAGATATCCAGTACAAATCCGGTTGGTGTAGTTTCACTTGACAGTAGTGTTGGTTGGTTATGTTTTGGGTCTGTCAACTGTAAGGATCATTAAGTCTGTCAGTATCAAACTACATCCACCATCTGAAGATCTTTGACACGTAGTTTAAGTCGTAGATACAATGCTAAGACCACATACACTCCCTCTATATATCTTTGACACGTTTAAGTCGTAGATATAATGCTAAGACCACATACACTCCCTCTATGTATGTGAGTCGTTTAAGTCGTAGATATAATGCTAAGACCACATACACTCCCTTTATGCATGTGAGTCTCTGGTTACGAGAATAAGGGTTAATAAGAATGATTATTTTTGTTTGTATGCAACCTGTATAATACAGCTGATAGTTGTGGGTAATTCATGAAAGTTAAAGGGAGAATGTGCAGGGAAATATATATGATTTAGTATAACTATAATCTGTTTACTATTTTACATAATTTAGTATAACTATAGTGTGTTTACTATTAGTTCTATCAATGAAACACCAAAATCTTGAGAGATGTGAGCTGTTAAAGATTCATATTGACATAAGTTACAGATCTTATATTTCTACAAACTCTGTCCCAAAGTGAGCATTTTTTTGATGTTCCATTGATCCTCGTCACATTTTAATGAAGCTCCGGGCTCAGTGTGTGGATATTTGTTTGATTGAGAGTCCTTCAACAACAAAAGCAACATAAGTTACCCATAAATCGCATTTTCTATGATTTATCCATCCTTCATGATTAGCTTCGTTTACCCTACCTAACCGTTGTGTGTACACAGTCTTCAGAAGTTACTAGCTCAACGAAAAGATGGTGATAGAAGCAAAGTTTGACAATTGCTTAGAAATGCCGGTAATCTGGAGGAGTTTTACGTCTTAAATGGATAATTTTTTCTTTCTTTTTTTCTTTTTTTTTTGCTGACCATCTTCACCTGATCGTGTCTGTGCACAACACGACAGACATTGGAAGCACCGAAAGCTGCAGAGCATTACGTGCTAGAGGTGTTGATCCTTGAGTATCTAACTCGATTAGGATGAAGAAGAGATTAGGGATCGTGATTTACTGTGAACAAAAGAAAAAATAAAAACACCAGATATCTGTGCTTATGTCTCTAGGCAAAGCACCTAAAACTTTCAGATACGTTTTTTTCTCTACTAACAACAGTGCGTTTCTGGCTCTACCTTTACCGTAACGCTGCCCTAGTCATTGTGAATAACAATATCGTGATAATTAATGATACATAGATTATTCACTATGTAAAGTCAAAGGAAATGTGACCACTACAAAACGGGTGAGTACTTGGACAACTATAACCTCTATAGTTGTACGTACTGTGTTGTCTATTGGGGTGTCCTGGCCTACCCTTCCACATCCATACAAGCAACTCGTCACCAGTATTCAGGTAAAACAAAGTTTGCATGTGTTACATTTCCCCTCCCGTGCCAAAGCAAGTGACGTGTGAAAAAAAAAAAGGAAAATATTCACAATTTGTGTCGATTATTTTTTTGTTTTTGCCGATATGTATATACATATGGGAATTACCGGACTCTGCCTGCTTGTGGTTGCCCAGCAAGTGACAAATCACCCTCGGCGAGGTTTTATCATTGGAGTACTTTTAAATGTGTCCATCATTCTTCTGCTACTGACCGTAGCGCAGCCCTGAAGCTGCCACAGCCCAGGTGAGAAGGATCCTCTTGTTTTATATGTTATATTGTATGATGATTATGAACTTCCGTGGTGTAGCAAGTAGCGATGCTGTGCGTGTTTTCAAGCATAGGCCGGCCCTTGTTCGAAACATGGGCTGTTTATCCTCCTTGTATCTTGTATGGAGATCATAACAGCGTCCAGGAAGCCGGCCACGTCCAGCGGGAGATACCACGGGCCACAGTTTGTGTATGTGTCTACTTGAGGAACTTACTGAGCACGTGAGCAGTAAGTGGTCAGTGTCCTCAGTGTTGTAGTTGCATCATGGGCATGAAGGGTCATGAGATATACTGAATAAGTGGTTGTAGCGTTGTAAGGATGGGTAGCGTCCAGAGCGTAGATGAGAAAGTATAACTCATACGCGTATGTGTGGAGAATGTGGTTTCATACATGTATGTGGGGGAAAATGTGGTTTCACACGTGTATGTGTGGAGAATGTAGTTTCAGATGTGTGGAGCCTGTAGTTTCAGATGGGTTTATGTCTAATGGGGGGGGGGGGGGGGACGTTTAAGACTGATTTGAGAGGGTGAACGTTAAGGGCTTTGTTAAATGATTTTCGATGATTATATATTTTTTTGATAACGAGGTTTCTGGGGGTGGGAGTAATACGTGGGCAAAGACGCCTGACGTCTGCATGTTACTGCAGGCTCGGTGTCTTGTCACGGGAAGTGGTTTGGATGGGAAGTGTCTAATACCTTTGCAAGGCATCGCGAGTCGAGCATAATGAGGTGGAATTGTAAAAGGGAAAAATCACTGTTTCATTACGTAGCTCTTGAGTGTTCGTGGTTGCTAGGCAGCCTGTGATTGTTCTGGGTGCTGTGCTTTGTGTGGTTTGCAGGTTTCCCTGTATGTTTTTGGACAAGGTGGATGACGAGGCACGTGAGGCATAGTTTAAGGTGGTTTTACTTGTGTTTTGAAAGCATATAGTTTGTATTTTTGTGTTCATATTTGTGATGTTTGGAATGTAATGTTTATGTGTGTCTTATGCCCGCAATGGTTGGAGATATGTTGAGTAAACAATTATGTTATCTGTTCATAGTGACATGAAATACTGGTTAAATATCAATGTTTTTTTAATGATAAAATGAATGTCTTAAGAACATTTATGGAGATGTAATGTTTTTTGGGATGAACCATTGTTCCATTTCGATAATGCAGTGTTGCATGTTTGTTGTCGATCCTGTGTTGTTAAGTTACTGTGATGTGATTGTAAGGTCATCTGGATATAGGAGGACCATCAAAACTGTGATTTTCAGGAGGTAAGAGGATGTTGTTTTGGAAAAGATTGAGGAAGGTTGGAGAAAGAATTAGTTGAAGACTTGATAAGCTATTAAGTTGACCAACCACATTTTGTCATTGATGTGGATGGAGGTGTCAATTATCTTTAGTTTGAAGACGTGTCGGAAGTGTCAAATGCTTTTTTGATGTATACCACACATGATGTGCGACTGTGGTTGGTTGAAGCCTTGTAGGATGTGTTGTATGCGGTCTTTGTGTATTGCCGTAACGAAGTTGCTAGCACGAAAGCCATGTAGTGTAGGTGAAAGTCAGATCTTTTACTTGATTCGGGTGTGGATCAGGTTTTCAAAGAGCTTGGATACTGAGAACAGGAGTAAGGGAGGGGAATTTAGTGGCTTTCAGGGTCATACTATTGGTAACTATGTTGGCAAGTTTCTAGTGTTAGGGATTACGTCGTGTGGCCAGAAGTGGTTGAAGATATTGATTGGAATGGAACGGAGCGAAGGTACTTTACGGAGAAAAGATGATATGTCGTCAGGGCCTTTTGCAGAGGAGTTCCTGATGTTGTAACTGCATTTACTCTGTTTGACAGTGGGAGTGAGGGATGTGAACAGTTATATCATGATGGATCTTGTGTACGATTTCCAGAATTTCCTGTTTAGTAGTGTGGTTGGTTTGTGGTTGATTTTGAGTCTTGTTTCACAATGAAATTAGTATGTTTCTTGGGTTTCTTAGATAAGAGCTATGTGCATGTGATGTTGTTGAAGAAGGGCGAGTACGTTGCATGCTCGTATTTAATGTCATTGGCTGATGAAGGACGAGGTTGAGGATTTTGCGCTGTTGCTGAGTGACTATGTGGAGAGTGTGATGGTTTGAGAGGATGCATTGGATGTTTGTGCATGGGTTAGTGTAGACAAGTTGTTGTTGGATGTCGATAGTTGTGAGTTCGTCCTTTATAGACCACAGTAATATGCCATGACCGTACTACTGGAGGTAGGTGGAACATCTGACGGAGTAGTGTTTTTTTCTTGTGAGGTCATGGCAGTGTGGGCAAAGGTACCCTGATGGTCGTGGAATGGGAGTTGCTGTACGGCGCCGGATTGCATCAATAAATGGAGAATGATGGCCGAGAGATCATCCTCCAGTGTAGAAAACATATGTGTTATGTGGAAAGATGTCTGGGGTTTACCCTTGGTTTGCCACAGCGCCTCGATATAGCTCGAGCTTGCGCGTTGAGGTAGAGTTGATTGCTGTGTGTTCGTGGTTCATTGTGTTGAGGAACGATTGCCAGTTTGTAGTGATGTCATTTCCAGTGATCAGTTGAGTAATGGTGGTGTTTAGTGTCTGGATGTGTTCCCTGACCTCTGGTGTTGGCATGTAGTGTTGTTTTCTTTGGTGCACGAGGCTTGTATCTTGTGTGGAGAAAGTCGAAGTATAATTTTTGTCGGTGTCTTCAACGTTCTAGCTTATTGTTGGGTTGTCTGGTGATTTTAATGTGTGAGATGGTATGATATAGGGTTGGGAAATCACCTACAGTAAGAATTTGGAGCTTAGATTCTGTATATAACGCGTATTCTGTCGAAACTTCCATCCATTTCTTATACGGTGTTGCTACTTCTGATCATGACGCCCTGAATTGTTTTTCCCTTGTATATAATCCTGCATACCAACTACATATGTACGAAATTACTGTTGTAATTATTTACGTAAACTTTTTGTGTTATGTGTATGACGTTAATATTGTCTAGGGTAGTCTGTTAATGCATGTTGTGTTATTTTCATCACGCTGTATTAGAATGTATTAATGACTGCTTGGTAACTGAGGCGGCCATATTGGAAGTGAGGGAGGTACGTTGTGGCGAGGTGCACACAGAGGGTTGACGGCTGGTCTGGTGGGAGGTCGTGACATGTCCAGTGTGTCAGGCCGGTACCTCACAACTCTGGTTTTCTTGGTAAGTTGTTGTGTTTGAGTTAGATTTGGTTGTGGTTATCTTAGAGTTGAAACCTAAGTTGTATATTTTGTCTATAATAGCCAGGACATCACCCACCAATGAGGAAAATTAACGCATGGTTTAAGGGATTTGGTTACTGTAGGATCTGTGATGTACTACGTTGTGGAAAGAGTGTCATTATGCAGTTTGCCTTTCAGTATTCAGGTGGGTGAGGATAGCGCATAGAGTTTGGCCTTCTCCAATTGCTGTTGGTAGTACCAGGTTTTGTCTGAGCTGGTTTCTGCTCTTGGTGTATGAAGTCTGAAGCTTTTGGGGTGAAGTTTTGATTATATTTCTTGCATATCCTTGTTTTCTGCTGGCTTTGTGAGCGCGGATGTAGTGTGAGGTGGCATGATATTGGAGAGTCTTCTGTACTGAAGTTTTTGGTTGCGTGGATTCCATGTATTGTGTGACGGTTGGCCAACAGTGTTTTACTGTAGTTTGTGTGTCTTCTGTGGCTGTGTGAGTTGGACGAGTTAGGTGTCATATGGTAGAATTACCGTTTCATACATTCACTTGATTGCGATAGAAATGGTCAGCAGTGTTCAAAAGACACCAAAATCCATCGGAAAACAATTTCAACCAAACCAAAGATAACCGGACAAACCTAATATAACAAAGTTCGTTGCATCTCTGAAACGGTGATATCATAATCAGAATGGGTATGAGAGCTCACGTATTATGCTTCAGGTGATTGTGTGAAGTGCTATAATGTAAACTCATGTTTGGTGAGGAGGACTGCTAGAGGTGTTGTACTGCGAGTGTGGTGGTTGGTTGCGTCTGTTGAGTATCCTGGAAGGGTGTAGCTGGTTTCTGAGCCGTTCACATCGTGAATCTCGAATGTTGAGAGAAACATGTTGGTGGGCAATGGAATCTCCACATACATTGGTGTCGGGCATATTAGTCAGGTTATGCAGTTGAAGAGAGTATTTCGGACGGTAGTTGGAACGTGTGTGGATATGTGTTGATTAATATGAGTAGCTTGAATTTAGTATGAATTGTTTCGTGTGTTTTCATTGCGTTTATAGACTGAATGTTAGTGTCTTCAGGGTTGTGATTTATACAAAGGAGTTACGAATGATCTAGTTATAAGATTGCTTGATTGGATGGTTGTGTACATATTAGAGATGGTTAATACCTATCTGTCCTTGATATGTCAATGGAGTTAAATTATACAGTGTTTAATGTGTGAATGTTGGTTCTACAGAGTAGAGGGGTTAGGTGACGAAGGAGAGGCTAAGAACATTGCTTATTGCTAGGGGAGCACCTGTGATGGGAGTGTGATGGTTTGAGTAGGGTTTGGGTGCTTGTGTCTGAGTGGTTACTAAATGTCCATAGGTTTGGGTAGTCCCTTATAGAAGGTAGTCATGTGTAGTTAAGGTGATACCGTTGGAGGCAGCTTGAACACCTGACGAAGGAATGCTTTCCTGTGGCGAGGGAATAGCAAATGTACTCATGTGATAGTCCTGGAGTGGAGTAGTTGTCGCCGGCTGGAGAATGGTGACCGAAAGGTAATCCTACGTGTTGAACATGCATGTCATTGTTAAAAAGACATTTTGGTTTTAACCTATTGTTCGGCACACCGTCAGGGACCAGGTAGAGGTGGTGTGTTAAGGAAGCGTTGGCTGCTGTGGGTTATGTGGTTCGTTGTGCGAAGGATGGGATACCACTCTGCAGTTTGCCTTACGGGGGTTGGGCCAGTGTTGATCTTGTTTAGAGTTTGGATTTTTGTCTCGGTTTTCTGCTGATGGCTTTTGGTTTTGTCTAAGCTAGTTAACGAGGTATAAAGTTTGTGTGGAGAAGTTTGGATTGTTTTTTTTTTTTTTTTGCTGTCTTGGTTGACTGTGATGTACGGTGAGAAGACACTATAAAAGGATGGAAAATCACTTAAAGTGAAGTTTTTGAACTTTGATTTGTTTCCCATTTTTTCATGGTGATGGTTCTTCAAAAAGAAAAAAAAAAACTAAATAGTATTTCGCGTTTACATTATCCTGTATACCATCTGTGCACGAAGTTATCGTTGTAATAATTTAGGTAAACCATTTGTATTATCTATATGACGTTAGCATTGTCATGAGTAATATTAAGTTGTATGGTTTTATCACGGTGTATTAGTCTAATAATGACGACGTGGCAACTGAGGAGGCCATATTGGAAGTGAGGGAGGTATGTTTGGGCAAGGCTGGAGTTTGGTTCGTTGTGCTTTAGGTCTATCAACTGCCTGGGTCATTAAGGCCGTCAGCATAAGTTACATCATCCACCAACCGAAAAACCTTTAAAACACCTTCAGGTGTTGAAGATAATTCTAAGACCACATTCTTCCTATCCATGTGGTCCATGAGGGTGGAGTCTGGTTTAACGATTGGTGTGGAGTGATCGTGGCATGTGCAGTGTTAAGCTTACGTCTGTACTGGGCTCAGGTTTTATGTTGCATTTTATGGCTCTCGAGTTAGGTCAGATTGTGGTCATCTTAGAGTTGAAACCCCAAGGTATTGTATTTTTGTTTAAAGGTTCGTTATGAATCCTGGTCCATAATTTTGAAGGCAGTGATCCTGGGTAACCGACGTTCTAGAAAATTGAGTTTTTTCTAAATTATTTAGGTTTTGTTTGCCTTATATTTCTAAATGTATTTAATAACACAGTGGACCGTTTCGTGAGTTTTCCAAAAGTACAAGATTCGTCTTTTTTAGTTTCGTTTCATTATCGACAAGTCTTGAATGGGGCATCACTGTGCCATGCCGGTTACTGCGAAGAAAAAGTGCTCATAACACGTTCGTGTTTGCTTTCTGGTGGCTGCTTGAGTTTCGTCAGTTTATATTGTAGAGTTATCAGACTGGATATACTTGGAACTCCAGGTGGCCCATGTGTGACGTGCTAGGGTGTAAACTGATGCTTCGCGAGGTTGGCTGCTGGAGGTGGTGGATTGGGGTGTGTGATTAGCAATTTGCGTTGGTTGAAGATGTTGAAAGGGTGCATTTGATTTATGAATACTTCACCTTGGGTATCTTTGGTGTTGATAATGACTCGTGATAGATGGAGGGCATTCAATTCTCTGTACATATAAGATGTTAGTTAATTTTGTCAAGTTCTAGGGAGAGGACAAGTAGGTGTTGACTGTTGCAGTTACTGTTGAGTTATACTTCAATAGACTGCATTTCGTGCGTCTTCATAGTCTGTATTTATAGCAGTGTCTGTGGACTGGATGTTGTAGTGTATGTGTTCTCCTCGCCGTCCATGTATTTGCTTCAAGATCGTGTAAAATATATGAGGGAGTAGAGGGTTATGAATATGAATTTGCTTTCTGAGATGGTTATGTTATGTTGCTGAAGAAGGTTGTGTATTTGTGTTTATTATGAGAGAAATGCTGTTAAATTACACTGTGTGAATTTGTTTTGTGGAGTAGAGGGGATACTTTGATGGAGAGGATGAGCATTTAATGTTTGGGGAGTACCTGTGTTAGCATTATGGATCAGTAGCGAGCAATGGGTGTTTGTGTATGGGTCATTAGTGCTAGTCCGTAGTTCTGGGCAGTGCTTTATAGAGGGCAGTGCCGTGTGATAGAGGTGATACCACTGGGGGCAGCTGGAATATCTGAATATCTTTACGGTGAGTAGGATATGGCATTGTGTCAAATGTTCCCTTATGGTCTTGGGCTGGGGTTAGTGTCGTCGGCTTGCGTCAGTAGTTGGAGAATGATGGGCGGGATACCATCCATTCTCCAGTGACGGTAAACCATGTGCGGTTGTGAAAATATATTGGGATTTGAGTCTGGCACGGCGGCTGGGGATAGCTTCAAACTGCGCTGAACGCAGGAGCTGAGTGAGTTGAACTCCTTCAGAGGAGAAAGGAAATTTGCGAGTCCCTCTTAATGCGTTGGCTGTGCATTTTGTCGTACATTAAAGAGGTTCAGATCCTGCACCGACTAAGGCTGCGCTACTATCAGTAGCAGGGACGGGATGGATCCCTTGAAAGCGAGAAGTTCTTCAACGGGGACGAGACTGTATTCTGTTTCGTCAACTCTGCATGCGTCAGGCTAAGAGTGAACTATTGGGTTGGATGAGAGAGCTGTGGCTGCCGTGTCTAGCTAGACTTCAGACTTGTGTGATGCATAGGGAGCAACGCTGAACTATTGCACCTCACGTATGATATTTCCCAAATTTCATGTCATTAGTGTGTGTCTATAATTCTGAATTGAGTGAAGTTATTCAAGATGGTTTTAAGTACGTTCATGTTGTTGAAAGTGAATATTATAATTTTTGAATTCTTATGAGCTGATATATGAAAATGAAATGGAGATTTTATAATTAATATTGTCTTTTTTCGTGGCAGGTGAGTCGGCCTAGTCCTCCGCGATAAGGGAACTGATGAGCCACGTCCGCCTGTGATGGAGTGGACAGCTGGCAGCGCACCTCTGTGAGTAATAGTGGGATGTGGTACTTGGGGAGTAACTTGGCTCGCCTCCATATTGGAACTATTGATCTTGGATGTTATCACTTTGGGACGTGAACCTTCTGCAGTAATGAGTTTGATATATATATATATATATATATATATATATATATATATATATATATATATATATATATATATATATATATATTATATTATTGTATTTATATATTATTATACTTTGTCGCTGTCTCCCGCGTTTGCGAGGTAGCGCAAGGAAACAGACGAAAGAAATGGCCCCCCCCATACACATGTATATACATACGTCCACACACGCAAATATACATACCTACACAGCTTTCCATGATTTACCCCAGACGCTTCACATGCCTTGATTCAATCCACTGACAGCACGTCAACCCCGGTATACCACATCGCTCCAATTCACTCTATTCCTTGCCCTCCTTTCACCCTCCTGCATGTTCAGGCCCCGATCACACAAAATCTTTTTCACTCCATCATATATATATATATATATATATATATATATATATATATATATATATATATATTTTATACTTTGTCGCTGTCTCCCGCGTTTGCGAGGTAGCGCAAGGAAACAGACGAAAGAAATGCCCCCCCCCCATACACATGTATATACATACGTCCACACACGCAAATATACATACCTACACAGCTTTCCATGGTTTACCCCAGACGCTTCACATGCCTTGATTCAATCCACTGACAGCACGTCAACCCCGGTATACCACATCGCTCCAATTCACTCTATTCCTTGCCCTCCTTTCACCCTCCTGCATGTTCAGGCCCCGATCACATAAAATCTTTTTCACTCCATCTTTCCACCTCCAATTTGGTCTCCCTCTTCTCCTTGCTCCCTCCACCTCCGACACATATATCCTCTTGGTCAATCTTTCCTCACTCATCCTCTCCATGTGCCCAAACCACTTCAAAACACCCTCTTCTGCTCTCTCAACAACGCTCTTTTTATTTCCACACATCTCTCTTACCCTTACGTTACTCACTCGATCAAACCACCTCACACCACACATTGTCCTCAAACATCTCATTTCCAGCACATCCATCCTCCTGCGCACAACTCTATCCATAGTCCACGCCTCGCAACCATACAACATTGTTGGAACCACTATTCCTTCAAACATACCCATTTTTGCTTTCCGAGATAATGTTCTCGACTTCCACACATTCTTCAAGGCCCCCAGAATTTTCGCCCCCTCCCCCACCCTATGATCCACTTCCGCTTCCATGGTTCCATCCGCTGCCAGATCCACTCCCAGATATCTAAAACACTTCACTTCCTCCAGTTTTTCTCCATTCAAACTCACCTCCCAATTGACTTGACCCTCAACCCTACTGTACCTAATAACCTTGCTCTTATTCACATTTACTCTTAACTTTCTTCTTTCACACACTTTACCAAACTCAGTCATCAGCTTCTGCAGTTTCTCACATGAATCAGCCACCAGCGCTGTATCATCAGCGAACAACAACTGACTCACTTCCCAAGCTCTCTCATCCCCAACAGACTTCATACTTGCCCCTCTTTCCAAAACTCTTGCATTTCACCTCCCTAACAACCCCATCCATAAACAAATTAAACAACCATGGAGACATCACACACCCCTGCCGCAAACCTACATTCACTGAGAACCAATCACTTTCCTCTCTTCCTACACGTACACATGCCTTACATCCTCGATAAAAACTTTTCACTGCTTCTAACAACTTTCCTCCCACACCATATATTCTTAATACCTTCCACAGAGCATCTCTATCAACTCTATCATATGCCTTCTCCAGATCCATAAATGCTACATACAAATCCATTTGCTTTTCTAAGTATTTCTCACATACATTCTTCAAAGCAAACACCTGATCCACACATCCTCTACCACTTCTGAAACCACACTGCTCTTCCCCAATCTGATGCTCTGTACATGCCTTCACCCTCTCAATCAATACCCTCCCATATAATTTACCAGGAATACTCAACAAACTTATACGTCTGTAATTTGAGCACTCACTCTTATCCCCTTTGCCTTTGTACAATGGCACTATGCACGCATTCCGCCAATCCTCAGGCACCTCACCATGAGTCATACATACATTAAATAACCTTACCAACCAGTCAACAATACAGTCGCCCCCTTTTTTGATAAATTCCACTGTAATACCATCCAAACCTGCTGCCTTGCCGGCTTTCATCTTCCGCAAAGCTTTCACTATATATATATATATATATATATATATATATATATATATATATATGTGTGTATATATATATATATATATATATATATATATATATATATATATATATATATATATATATATATCATTCACAGATTGATTCGCCACAGATGTGTTATTTGTGGGGATTTATTTCATAGTATCTGACTTTTTTATATTTCAAGGCCATTTACTGGCTCGTTAACAGATTCCAAGAACCAATAGGAAGCCTTCATGGATAATGCATATATTCCTCTTTCTGCGTAATTTGTCGATAATGGGAAACGTTTTTCGTCAAATTTTTTTTTACATGAAACAGATAAACATTTCGACACGTGAGGCCGCCGCCAGGTTTTGTCTTGCTCAACTGGTTATTGGCAGTATATGACGACAGTTTTATCGTCGACTCTGACTTGTGTCTCATTCGCGCCAACGGAGACCAAATACTTCTCTTGTGAGACATTATATCATATTTTATTACCGTTGGCGAGGAACATGATGAATATGTAAATTCTCCACTTTTCTGTTATAACTGAATGCGATTGGGAAAGCATTTACCTTTTGCTGAAGGGAGTTGGAAATGGACCTCGAAACGTTTATCACAGTCAGGGAGCTGAGGTATATATGAAGACGAATAGAGTCGGGAAAAAGGATCGGTGGGGACAGGTGAGCCTTTGAATCGTGTATTGGTTCATGGCATTGAGATGGAGCGGTTCGTTGGCTCTGAGCCATTGTCCATGTCTGGGAGTAACTGATCAACTTGAGACTCCTTAAGTGGAGTACTGGAATGGCTGAACAGGATAAGAAAAGAAGAGCTGAAATGTAGAGATCGTTGAGCAATCCAAGACGTTGTGCAACGGTAAAGAGATGCAGAGAGATGGGGGCTCGAGCGAAATATACCTTCCTCAAGCATGAACACACAAATAACCACACAAACATACACACACGCACACAATACAGAGTAAAGAATGTTCAAAAGATGCAAGTATAGACTCCCTCCGCGTACTTTACAAGTAGGTAATTACACACACACACACACACGTCTATTTACCCCAGCTCGGCGATATCCAGAAGGAGGAACAATCGTAACATGTTTGGAGGCAATATATTTCTTCTACGCCTTCTGTAGGACGCGTTACAGCCGTCATCAGCGCTACCTATGTATTTATCCGTGATTAAATCCTCCATTGCCCTGCAGCTTTACAGAGAGGTAATAGATATTGCGGGACGTGTAATGAAGGGGAGAGAATGGAAATTTGCGTGATATGGTAATTCTGGGGAGCAATAAAACTTGGAGAATGAGAGTCTTGGAAATGACTGGCGCTGCTCGGGTTAAAAAAGCACAAAATTGTCTTCTGTTTTTTTTGTTTTTTTGGAATATTTTCTTATTAAAAGGATTTATTTTTTGACCTGAAGTGTTTTGACATTTTAGATTCTCGTTTTTGTTTTACTGAAGTGTTTTAGCTTAAAGGATTGTGTTCTGTTTTACTGAAACGAGTTTAGCTTATTCTGAAGGCTTTGGCATTTTACTGAAGTATTTTTAGATTATTTTGAGATTTTCTTTTCTTTTAGTGTTCGTTTTGTCCCAGATGTCGTGTTCTGAATGGTCGGTAGTCACACAGATGTGGTACATCGTGATCCTAGTGTTAGTGAGGACTGTGTCATTAACTCCTGGTGTTGCCCCAGAGCGAGGATTGCTACATTTTGCTGTTTCTGTTCGTGTGATGACTACTTACATGTCCTCCTGCTGTTGCTGTAGTCTATTGATAGCTACAGCAGTTGGTTATGATTAAAGATCATATTACAACTACTACCAACGCCACCACTACTGCTACTACTGCTCCTATTACTACTACTAGCGCCATTACCTACCATTAACTACTACTACTACTACCAGCACTACTCTTACTACTAGCTTTAAATTTACTACTACTTCCACCAACACTACCACTACTTTACTACTATTATTACCACTATTACTACTACCACTGTTACTACAGCTACCACTACTACTACTACTACTACTACTACTACTACTACTAACTACTACTACTACTACTACTACTACTACTACTACTACTACTACTACTATTTCTACTACTACTAACTACTACTACTACTACTACTACTACTACTACTACTACTACTACTACTACTACTACTACCAGCACTACTCTTACTACTAGCTTTAAATTTACTACTACTTCCACCAACACTACCACTACTTTACTACTATTATTACCACTATTACTACTACCACTGTTACTACAGCTACCACTACTACTACTACTACTACTACTACTACTACTACTACCAGCACTACTCTTACTACTAGCTTTAAATTTACTACTACTTCCACCAACACTACCACTACTTTACTACTATTATTACCACTATTACTACTACTAGCGCCATTACCTACCATTAGCTACTACTACTACTACTACTACTACTACTACTACTACTACTACTACTACTACTACTACTACTACTACTACTACTACTACTACTACTACTACTACCAGCACTACTCTTACTACTAGCTTTAAATTTACTACTACTTCCACCAACACTACCACTACTTTACTACTATTATTACCACTATTACTACTACTAGCGCCATTACCTACCATTAGCTACTACTACTACTACTACTACTACTACTACTACTACTACTACTACTACTACTACTACTACTACTACTACTACTACCAGCACTACTCTTACTACTAGCTTTAAATTTACTACTACTTCCACCAACACTACCACTACTTTACTACTATTATTACCACTATTACTACTACTAGCGCCATTACCTACCATTAGCTACTACTACTACTACTACTACTACTACTACTACTACTACTACTACTACTACTACTACTACTACTACTACTACTACTACTACTACTACTACTACTACTACTACTACTACTACTACTACTACTACTACTACTACTACTACTACTACTACTACTACTACTACTACTACTACTACTACTACTACTACTACTACTACTACTACTACTACTACTACTACTACTACTACTACTACTACTACTACTACTACTACTACTACTACTACTACTACTACTACTACTACTACTACTACTACTACTACTACTACTACTACTACTACTACTACTACTACTACTACCAGCACTACTCTTACTACTAGCTTTAAATTTACTACTACTTCCACCAACACTACCACTACTTTACTACTATTATTACCACTATTACTACTACTAGCGCCATTACCTACCATTAGCTACTACTACTACTACTACTACTACTACTACTACTACTACTACCAGCACTACTCTTACTACTAGCTTTAAATTTACTACTACTTCCACCAACACTACCACTACTTTACTACTATTATTACCACTATTACTACTACTAGCGCCATTACCTACCATTAGCTACTACTACTACTACTACTACTACTACTACTACTACTACTACTACTACTACCAGCACTACTCTTACTACTAGCTTTAAATTTACTACTACTTCCACCAACACTACCACTACTTTACTACTATTATTACCACTATTACTACTACCACTGTTACTACAGCTACCACTACTACTACTACTACTACTACTACTACTACTACTACTACTACTACTACTACTACTACTACTACTACTACTACTACTACTACTACTACCAGCACTACTCTTACTACTAGCTTTAAATTTACTACTACTTCCACCAACACTACCACTACTTTACTACTATTATTACCACTATTACTACTACTAGCGCCATTACCTACCATTAGCTACTACTACTACTACTACTACTACTACTACTACTACTACTACTACTACTACTACTACTACTACTACTACCAGCACTACTCTTACTACTAGCTTTAAATTTACTACTACTTCCACCAACACTACCACTACTTTACTACTATTATTACCACTATTACTACTACTAGCGCCATTACCTACCATTAGCTACTACTACTACTACTACTACTACTACTACTACTACTACTACTACTACTACTACTACTACTACTACTACTACTACTACTACTACTACTACTACTACTACTACTACTACTACTACTACTACTACTACTACTACTACTACTACTACTACTACTACTACTACTACTACTACTACTACTACCAGCACTACTCTTACTACTAGCTTTAAATTTACTACTACTTCCACCAACACTACCACTACTTTACTACTATTATTACCACTATTACTACTACTAGCGCCATTACCTACCATTAGCTACTACTACTACTACTACTACTACTACTACTACTAACTACTACTACTACTACTACTACTACTACTACTACTACTACTACTACTACTACTACTACTACTACTACTACTACTACTACTACTACTACTACTACTACTACTACTACTACTACTACTACTACTACTACTACTACTACTACTACTACTACTACTACTACTACTACTACTACTACTACTACTACTACTACTACTACTACTACTACTACTACTACTACTACTACTACTACTACTACTACTACTACTACTACTACTACTACTACTACCAGCACTACTCTTACTACTAGCTTTAAATTTACTACTACTTCCACCAACACTACCACTACTTTACTACTATTATTACCACTATTACTACTACTAGCGCCATTACCTACCATTAGCTACTACTACTACTACTACTACTACTACTACTACTACCAGCACTACTCTTACTACTAGCTTTAAATTTACTACTACTTCCACCAACACTACCACTACTTTACTACTATTATTACCACTATTACTACTACTAGCGCCATTACCTACCATTAGCTACTACTACTACTACTACTACTACTACTACTACTACTACTACTACTACTACTACTACTACTACTACTACTACTACTACTACTACTACTACTACTACTACTACTACTACTACTACTACTACTACTACCAGCACTACTCTTACTACTAGCTTTAAATTTACTACTACTTCCACCAACACTACCACTACTTTACTACTATTATTACCACTATTACTACTACTAGCGCCATTACCTACCATTAGCTACTACTACTACTACTACTACTACTACTACTACTACTACTACTACTACTACTAACTACTACTACTACTACTACTACTACCAGCACTACTCTTACTACTAGCTTTAAATTTACTACTACTTCCACCAACACTACCACTACTTTACTACTATTATTACCACTATTACTACTACTAGCGCCATTACCTACCATTAGCTACTACTACTACTACTACTACTACTACTACTACTACTACTACTACTACTACTACTACTACTACTACTACTACTACCAGCACTACTCTTACTACTAGCTTTAAATTTACTACATCGATGATAACTTGTAATAGAAAGCCATTAGATTCCAAGGAACATGAGGCTTTCAGCTCATCCATGTTGGCGTATACTTGGAGCACGTTTGGAATGGCCATCACAGAAGAAAACTTAGGTTCTTTTAGGCTTTTGAAAATAGCATGCCAACAGAACCTATTGGATTCTCAACCCTTTATCGTTGATACTAGATCTTGAAGCTTTCGGAATGTGTAGGATCTTTTCACAAAGAATGCTAAAGGAAGGCAGCTTTCCTTTGTCCACTGAAGGCATTTATGGTGTTGCCTGCCTATTGAGGAACGTACAGACAAAAGGTTACTTCGCTGTTACCTGGTAGTTTTGGGACGAAGACAGACAGGAGTGTCGCGTTCGATGGCGTGTTCGCCCACCGTCCATATCTGAAAAAGTTTCTTTTGCTGATATGGAAGGTCGACGATGGATCACCTGTGCTAATTCCTGTGTATTTAGACTCCAGTCTATGATTTACTCTGATTTACAGTCTTCATCTTCTTTATCTACCCCCTCCCGCCTCTGGCTTAATTGCCAAAGCAAGATATGTTACTCTATCCTGGATTGTGACATATGCTGCAGAATTAGGGCCTCCTAATGATATAATTTTAGTCCCGCTCCCTAAGATGTACATCGCTTGCCATCATACACTCGACAGGAAAAGGAGTAAGACTTCCGTTCTGGTCTGTTATCATTAACCCATCACCAGCTCCATGGGATGGATTAGACATAAACACCGCCCGCCTCAACAGCATTCACACGTATCCTCAACCTTATTAGAATCACCACAGTGGTACCGTTGACATCAAATCCAAGTAAACCCACAAGAAATGGAAAGAAAAAATTGTCAAAATTTCGTCTCCATCTGAAGATATAATTAGGTATACTGAAGATATTATGAGAAAGCTTAGCGCGTCTGTCTTTCTGTTCCCTGTGGGTTTATTTGGATATTCCTCCACCTGTGTCTTGTCCAGAGTGAATGAAAACTGGAATACCACACTTACAATAGAAAAGCACTTAATACTTTTATTTTCATATTACTCTAATATAACTGATGAATTCTTCCCCAAAGTGGTTTCCATTCATGCCACGTCCATTTACAGAATGCTTCCGTTGCGCCAGATCCCGATTCAATCCTCTTAACATCTACATCAGGAGCATCTACTGGCCCTAACCAGTTCTCCCAATACATCGATCCACCTTTTCAGTGGTTTCTCTCTCTTCATATACACACAGCACAGAAGCTATCTTGACGCTTTCAGATTGACGTAGTATGTCACAAGGACGAAAATAAATCTGAAAAAAACGACAGTATGATGTGTGAACGTAATTGTATATCAGATGTGTTCGCATTTGGCACAGTACACTACATGTTAGTGTGTTTCCTACTGTGAGATGCCAACCTCTTAAAGTTAATAGGTGATCATTATGAGACCTGTCTTTCACTTTGCGTAAAGATAGCTTTTGTGCTGGGTGTATATCTATCTACTTGGCCAGCCTATCTTTTTGTCATACGTTCTCCAAGACCATCTTTAGGTCTTATAAACAAGAGATGCAGTGCATAAAAGCCCGCAAAAGGGGTTGAATAAAATCTTCACTCTACAGTTTACCGGTACGTTCGTACAGTGAATACTGTGTTAGCTTTTGTTACCCAACATACACAAAATAGGAAAAATGTAGCATCCAGATGTTAAGATAATGCCAGGACTGAAAGAAATTCTATGAGTGCCTGTTTGGCCACCTTAAACTGGTTTACCCTGTAAGAGATAGAGGAGAGAGGTGATTGGACACAGGTGTCAACACTTACCAGAGCCTCTCATAATATCG
Source organism: Panulirus ornatus (assembly GCF_036320965.1). Classification (NCBI taxonomy): domain Eukaryota; kingdom Metazoa; phylum Arthropoda; class Malacostraca; order Decapoda; family Palinuridae; genus Panulirus; species Panulirus ornatus. The sequence continues at coordinate 12,744,666 of NC_092250.1, forward strand.
ATCCAAGTGTTTGAGAATAGAAATGTCAATTCTATCCTGTGTCAAAGTTATCTCGTAGTCATTCATACAAAACTCGTGGATAAAGATAGTTTTGTCTTGCATTAGGCCAAGTACATTTTCTTGTAGAATTTTTGATACATGGAACGCTTCACCTGTTGGAGTATTTGAAAACCACCCATTTACTTGTAGGACCCCCTTCCTACATGCGTCACCCATCCGACCTACCACTGTAGCCAAAGCTTGCTTCGATGTAGCGAACAGCAGCGTCATCTGCATGCAAGAACTGCGACTAATTCCTTTTTGTTTCTCCACGGCTGTGATATCGCAGACACCCCCACTTTGCTTTGGCCTCACGCAGTGCTTTACCCGTGGAAACAAAAGAGCGACAGCGACATCACACTTCCACGTTAATTTCCACGTATTCATACTTATCCCGAGTCAGTATAACCCATGCACTGTTTCCATTGTAAAAGCTCCTAACAGAATTTTTCATGCAGGATCACATCCTCTAAATGCCTTCTAACCCACTTTATCATAAGCCTCTTTTGAAATCCATATAGTTTTTTTGTGTGTGTAAAGGCAGTAATGCAATGTACACACCCAACTTACCTGCCCCAAACCCATATAGTTCCTCAACGAAGGGGGGTTCAGTAATGTTTCTAACGCGATGTATCAGTTTCCAGTCATGTACCTTATTCCTCAATAATTTATGCACTTCCGATGCAGCGGAAAAATTGCTGCCTCCTCTCGGTCAGCAGACACCCGATCACATCCCCACGCTTCAACGAGCGCCGTCTAACTCCACGTACCTATTCTTGCTCGTTGAACAGTGTCATTGCACAGACTTTTGATGGACTCCATCTGGTTGCATTTGGTGCGCTGGTAGTACGTCCCCGTAGCAATAGGTATGATAGTCACTGTAAACCCTAAGCAGCAAGCAATACCATCACTACAACTCTTCAGTAACTGTGACTTAAGCACAACCAGCGTTGTAGTTTCTCTGCAAATTCTTTTTGTAGATCATCTGATGTAGTTCACACACGCACACACACACACCACTAAACATGCAGTTTGTATTCTTACACACAGAAAACACTTATTTTATGCACTTACACACACACTTTCTTACACAAACACACACACACACACACACATTCCTCACCAAGTCTGAAGCCAGTGGTGCGAAAGGGAATGAAAATTTTTTCGTTAACAGAAAATGATGTGGCCTTCAGTCTCCGCTGATAACACCCCTTCAGTAAAACTCCTGTAAGATAACGTTGGCATCACGGATGATCTTGGAAGCACGTCATTTTGTTTTCGTAAGGCTGGGATAAGACCTCGCCAAGCGCCAGACATTATGGTTATGAACGCACGAGAGAGAATGGAGAGAACTCATTCTGAAGGCAAAGCGTTACTCTCGTAATGTATATCCCCGGAAACAGAAAGACAATAGGAACAAAGCGGCCGAAGAATTATATTTCTGGAAGGGAATCTACCAAGTGCCGAGAGCTGCCATAGAATATTTTAACACCAGGTGTTGACGGCATGTAGAATGATTGCTTAAACGCTACAATGAAATGCTGGAGTATATGAGGCGTTCTCATCAAGTTTACAAGAAGAAAAGGGTGTATAGATGTTGATTTAGGGTGATGAGTATTGCATTTCAATCACTCGTAGTTCATAGGCTTCGCAAACGTCTGAGGCAGTTATGGCAGCAGAGATGATAGCAAAAGACCGTTGTTGACGCTACAGAATATTCCAACAGAGGCGTAAAAAAGGATCTTCCTAGCGGATGGGAAAGAGACAGAAGATTAGACCTCAAGGAAACTACCATCAGGAAAATATCCTCTGCCTCGGAAATTTTTTTACGAGTCGACAACTAAACCATTCGAGTTTTTTTTTAGTTTTTTATATTGAGGAAATACGAGTTTGGCAATAGCGGAGTGGCCTCCCGGCTGACTGACCAATCATAGGCCAAGACGTAATCTTGCTGCTCGATGGTTCAGACTCTCTCAGGCTGGGCGGGTGGACCCGCTCTCCAATTTCTCCACTAGAAATACTTTCAGTTCTTGTTTTCTTAGCAAAATCTGTCGAGTCGCTCAGTGTGTTACTCTCTCTCTTTCCAGTATGGAATCTTTTTTGCTCTTCTGTAAACTTGTCAGGTAACCAGCCAGATAGATGGCTCGCTCGCCTTCCTTTCGTAGGGGCAGCTACCCAATTAGTAAGCCAGCCTGTCGGCATAAAGGCTTTTGCAGCCAACTTTTGCGTCAGTCGTTCATCTAGCTCATCCATCAGCTAACCAGCTATCCAGACGGCCATCAGACTAGATAACCAGCCATTCAACTAGCTGATCAAGCAGTTAGTTCATCATTCATTTATCCTTTCACCATGTCGGTAGCTGGAGAATTAATGGATGGATAATGTCTAGAACAGTCAGCAATCGAAATGATGTTCTTCAGCTTAACACTGAAGGTTTATGAGTTGCTATTGATTGTACGCCAAACGCTTGAGCTGTTAACTCAAGCTTGTTACTTAAGGGAGAGTCTACCGTCGTGCTTAAAGATTTGTAATGTTTCATTCGATTCGAGTTTTCATCGACTTTTTTTTTTTTTTCGTAATGGGACTAGTTTATACCCCCTAATTTTCGGTTTTCCTACTAGAAACCATTCGAGTCCAAATATCAGATTGAAGTATTAGAAAGAATACGTCACAATTTACAGTAACGTCGTAAAAACAAAAGATGAAATAAGGTTTACCCTCCATGTTTGAATGTTTTCTTTTACGTAACATTGAAAGCTGCGAATTTTGGGAGGTGAAACAGATAGGAGGCAGGTCTCGGAACTGAAGGAGAGAGAGAGAGAGAAGAGAAAAAAAACTTCAGACAGCAGTACTGTTCTCCAGTTATGTATCATTTGTAAGTCTTGGGTTGGGAATTTTTAAGCTGTTGTATCTTCACACGTTCTCTAATATACTTCCCTTGCAGCACTTAAATCTAAACGGCTGGCTTTTATGTATTTCACATTGTTTTCCTTTTTCCAAGCTTGGAAATCGGATGGTTGTACATAGAAAATGACCCTGGTCTTCACATGCCAGTTCGAAAGTCTATGGTGTCCACAGTAATGTCATCACAAGATCTGTAGCCTGTTTTCCCGTCTTGTCAGATCCTGTGGCCGTGTGTGTACCACCTGCTTCCGATGGTGTGTCCACAGTTCGACCGTCTGAACTGTGTCAACAGTCATCCCATCCGTCTGTGGTGTGGCTGTCTGTCTGTGCAATATGGTAGTGTTATGTCCGTTCGTCCTTGGGATCTTGTTGTACGGACGAAGAATTCTGCGACCCATTTTGTTGAGTTTATTGACATCAGCTTTGCACTGAGACATCAGCAGGTGGAGGAACGTATGGCACAACCTCCAAGAAGGTACGAGAATCGTTTGATATATAAGAAAAAAAAAAATAATTCATGATGTCAAAGCAATTGAAGGTCGATTGTCATAGGTTCTTTTCGAAGCGGATGGCAGCCATACCAGAGAGATCAGACACTTTCAAAGGCATATTTGGGTCACATTGGGCACCAGTTCCACTCACGTGGTGGAAATTGATACAAAGTATTTTTTCGGTAAAGGATCCCGTTGGATGATCATGGGGGCTCGTGGCTCTATGTAGGAAGGGTGATTTTTGGATCGCTGGTGTTCCATAGAAGGGTAAATGTAATTACGTATGAAAGCTGCGAATCTTAGGGAGGCGGAACGGGTAGGAAGTGGGTCTTCCGGAAAGAGAGAGAGAGAGAGAGAGAGAGAGAGAGAGAGAGAGAGAGAGAGAGAGAGAGAAGTAATGTGTCATTATGGGGCTCAGAGCAGACTAGCACACAGAGACCCTTGTTACTGGAGACCATATCCTCTGAATGTTTTGTGGCCTTAGAAAAAAATTTCACGTTAGATAAAGGAGACTGAGAGAGTGGGCTTCATGTGGCCTAGATCATGGACTGTGTCCGTAGAGCAGGAAATGTACACGGGGTAAAAATTAGATATCTTCCCGGAATGGTCCGATGAATTCCGAAATGAGCAATAAGACTCGTTTCGTGTCGGTAGGGTAGTTCAGCTTGAGATAAATTTGTTAATTATCATGTTAGACCCAGTTCCAGGGTATTGTATTTACAATGGAATCTACATAAAATTTATCAATTGCAAACGATAGGAAATGTTGCAGGCAATCGCTGTATCACGATCTATTGAAAACGGGACTTAGAATGTGAGGCCAGACTAATGGGCATTTCTCAAAACCGTTCGTCCTTGGTGTCATATTGTTTTAAACAGAAAATAGTAAGAAGCTTTTCTTTTTTTTATTTGACCGTGTGTACTTTGCAGGGCTTAGAGAGAGAGAGAGAGAGAGAGAGAGAGAGAGAGAGAGAGAGAGAGAGAGAGAGAGAGAGAGAGAGAGAAAGAGAGAGAGCAGGGGTGCGTTAAGATACTGCAAAGCCCTACTAGATGTTCTTCTATTCCAGACCCCGGCTGGTGTTGCCGTCTAACGTAACCAGATGTACAAGACATTTAGCTTTAATGACGTCAGTACCCCAATATATATGTCTGGTCTGTATCTTTCTTTAGGGCAATCGGGACATTAATGTTATCACATATACGACTGTCAGATGCTATGTTCGAACGTCGGATAGAAAAAGTTACGGATTTGGTAGTGAAGAAACCGTGTGTGTGTGTGTGTGTGTGTGTGTGTGTGTGTGTGTGTGTGTGTGTGTGTGTGTGTGTGTGAATATTTGTATGTAGAATACATAGAGATGCCTTGAGGGCGATCTTATAGATGGGTTTGTATCTGGGAAAATACATCTGTCCCGAAGATGAATGAATGGCGAGAATCCACATTTCAATTTTTTCTTTATGAAAGACGTGTGCCAGTCTGTCCGTAATGTAGGGGTCTTTGTGTGTGTGGAGGCAGAGGGTGTTGTGTTGTAGATAGGCGGGAATAGAATAGACTGAAGCAGATGTAAAGGGATTATGTTCCCAGGTGCGAGTGTATTTGTGTGTGAATTTTGCGGGCGCGCGCGTGCGTGTGTGTGTGTGTACGCGAAATAAACACTGAAACAAATTACTGATTAATTTATCAATAAGAAAGTATTAGCGAGGGTAATATATTCCAAGATTTTTTTTTTTTTTTCGTGCCGTTTCGTTGGCATTCCAATATCAGATGAACCTTGGCAACCCAGGTGTTGGGAAGATGATGATGAAATGTCGAAAATCGATCAACCTTTATGGAAATATCACCGCTTTTATGGAGGAAAATGGAGACTTCCCTTGCAGGCTATTCATAACCGTATTTTTTATTTTTCTTACGTCGTGAGATAGTTTCTAGAATAGGCATATATATATATATATATATATATATATATATATATATATATATATATATATATATATATATATTTTTATACTTTGTCGCTGTCTCCCGCGTTTGCGAGGTAGCGCAAGGAAACAGACGAAAGAAATGGCCCAACCCCCCCCCCCATACACATGTATATACATACGTCCACACACGCAAATATACATACCTACACAGCTTTCCATGGTTTACCCCAGACGCTTCACATGCCTTGATTCAATCCACTGACAGCACGTCAACCCCTGTATACCACATCGCTCCAATTCACTCTATTCCTTGCCCTCCTTTCACCCTCCTGCATGTTCAGGCCCCGATCACACAAAATCTTTTTCACTCCATCTTTCCACCTCCACTTTGGTCTCCCTCTTCTCCTTGCTCCCTCCACCTCCGACACATATATCGTCTTGGTCAATCTTTCCTCACTCATCCTCTCCATGTGCCCAAACCACTTCAAAACACCCTCTTCTGCTCTCTCAACCACGCTCTTTTTATTTCCACACATCTCTCTTACCCTTACGTTACTCACTCGATCAAACCACCTCACACCACACATTGTCCTCAAACATCTCATTTCCAGCACATCCATCCTCCTGCGCACAACTCTATCCATAGCCCACGCCTCGCAACCATACAACATTGTTGGAACCACTATTCCTTCAAACATACCCATTTTTGCTTTCCGAGATAATGTTCTCGACTTCCACACATTCTTCAAGGCCCCCAGAATTTTCGCCCCCTCCCCCACCCTATGATCCACTTCCGCTTCCATGGTTCCATCCGCTGCCAGATCCACTCCCAGATATCTAAAACACTTCACTTCCTCCAGTTTTTCTCCGTTCAAACTCACCTCCCAATTGAATTGACCCTCAACCCTACTGTACCTAATAACCTTGTTCTTATTCACATTTACTCTTAACTTTCTTCTTCCACACACTTTACCAAACTCAGTCACCAGCTTCTGCAGTTTCTCACATGAATCAGCCACCAGCGCTGTATCATCAGCGAACAACAACTGACTCACTTCCCAAGCTCTCTCATCCCCAACAGACTTCATACTTGCCCCTCTTTCCAAAACTCTTGCATTCACCTCCCTAACAACCCCATCCATAAACAAATTAAACAACCATGGAGACATCACACACCCCTGCCGCAAACCTACATTCACTGAGAACCAATCACTTTCCTCTCTTCCTACACGTACACATGCCTTACATCCTCGATAAAAACTTTTCACTGCTTCTAACAACTTTCCTCCCACACCATATATTCTTAATACCTTCCACAGAGCATCTCTATCAACTCTATCATATGCCTTCTCCAGATCCATAAATGCTACATACAAATCCATTTGCTTTTCTAAGTATTTCTCACATACATTCTTCAAAGCAGACACCTGATCCACACATCCTCTACCATATATGTATATATATATATATATATATATATATATATATATATATATATATATATATATATATATAATTTATTTTGCTTAGTCGCTGTCTCCCGCGTTTGCGAGGTAGCGCAAGGAAACAGACGAAAGAAATGGCCCAACCCACCCCCATACACACGTGTATACATACACGTCCACACACGCAAATATACATACCTACACAGCTTTCCATGGTTTACCCCAGACGCTTCACATGCCCTGATTCAATCCACTGACAGCACGTCAACCCCGGTATACCACATCGATCCAATTCACTCTATTCCTTGCCAGCCTTTCACCCTCCTGCATGTTCAGGCCCCGTTCACTCAAAATCTTTTTCACTCCATCTTTCCACCTCCAATTTGGTCTCCCACTTCTCCTCGTTCCCTCCACCTCCGACACGTATATCCTCTTGGTCAATCTTTCCTCACTCATTCTCTCCATGTGCCCAAACCATTTCAAAACACCCTCTTCTGCTCTCTCAACCACGCTCTTTTTATTTCCACACATCTCTCTTACCCTTACATTACTTACTCGATCAAACCACCTCACACCACACATTGTCCTCAAACATCTCATTTCCAGCACATCCACCCTCCTGCACACAACTCTATCCATAGCCCACGCCTCGCATCCATACAACATTGTTGGAACCACTATTCCTTCAAACATACCCATTTTTGCTTCTCGAGATAATGTTCTCGACTTCCAAACATTTTTCAAGGCCCCCAGGATTTTCGCCCCCGCCCTAGCATTTATGGATCTGGAGAAGGCATATGATAGAGTTGATAGAGATGCTCTGTGGAAGCTATTAAGAATATATGGTGTGGGAGGCAAGTTGTTAGAAGCAGTGAAATGTTTTTATCGAGGATGTAAGGCATGTGTACGAGTAGGAAGAGAGGAAAGTGGTTGGTTCTCAGTGAATGTAGGTTTGCGGCAGGGGTGTGTGATGTCTCTATGGTTGTTTAATTTGTTTATGGATGGGGTTGTTAGGGAGGTGAATGCAAGAGTTTTGGAAAGAGGGGCAAGTATGAAGTCTGTTGTGGATGAGAAAGCTTGGGAAGTGAGTCAGTTGTTGTTCGCTGATGATACATCGCTGGTGGCTGATTCATGTGAGAAACTGCAGAAGCTGGTGATTGAGTTTGGTAAAGTGTGTGAAAGAAGAAAGTTAAGAGTAAATAAGAATAAGAGCAAGGTAATTAGGTACAGTAGGGTTGAGGGTCAAGTCAGTTGGGAGGTAAGTTTGAATGGAGAAAAACTGGAGGAAGTAAAGTGTTTTAGATATCTGGGTGTGGATCTGGCAGCGGATGGAACCATGGAAGCGGAAGTGAATCATAGGGTGGGGGAGGGGGCGAAAATCCTGGGAGCCTTGAAGAATGTGTGGAAGTCGAGAACATTATCTCGGAAAGCAAAAATGGGTGTTTGAAGGAATAGTGGTTCCAACAATGTTGTATGGTTGCGAGGCGTGGGCTATGGATAGAGTTATGCGCAGGAGGATGGATGTGCTGGAAATGAGATGTTTGAGGACAATGTGTGGTGTGAGGTGGTTTGATCGAGTAAGTAACATAAGGGTAAGAGAGATGTGTGGAAATAAAAAGAGCGTGGTTGAGAGAGCAGAAGAGTGTGTTTTGAAATGGTTTGGGCACATGGAGAGGATGAGTGAGGAGAGATTGACCAAGAAGATATATGTGTCGGAGGTGGAGGGAACAAGGAGAAGAGGGAGACCAAATTGGAGGTGGAAAGATGGAGTGAAAAAGATTTTGTGTGATCGGGGCCTGAACATGCAGGAGGGTGAAAGGAGAGCAAGGAATAGAGTAAATTGGATCGATGTGGTATACCGGGGTTGACGTGCTGTCAGTGGATTGAATCAGGGCATGTGAAGCGTCTGGGGTAAACCATGGAAAGCTGTGTAGGTATGTATATTTGCGTGTGTGGACGTGTATGTATACACATGTGTATGGGGTCGGGTTGGGCCATTTCTTTCGTCTGTTTCCTTGCGCTACCTCGCAAACGCGGGAGACAGCGACAAAGCAAAAAAAAAAAAAAAAAAAAAAAATATATATATATATATATATATATATATATATATATATATATATATATATATATATATATATATATATATATATATATCTTTCATACTATTCGCCATTTCCCGCATTAGCAAGGTAGCGTTAAGAACAGAGGACTGGGCCTTTGAGGGAATATCCTCACCTGGCCCCCTTCTCCGTTCCCTCTTTTGGAAAATTAAAAAAAGAATGAGAGGGGAGGATTTCCAGCCCCCCGCTCCCTTCCCTTTTAGTCGCCTTCTACGACACGCAGGGAATACGTGGAAAGTATTCTTTCTCCCCTATCCCCAGGGATAATATATATATTCCAATACCAACGTGTACAAATGTATATTCCTTCCAATACCGTTTAGCACTTACTAGTATCCATGTAGCATAACGAGTTGTATGAACACAATTGAACCTACCTATCCTTAATTCTCTCTCTCTCTCTCTCTCTCTCATGGTAATATTACCGGTATTACCCGCCTTGGTCATCGAGAGAACTGGTGACGACTGTGCAGTGAGCTAGCACTTCATTCGCTGTCAAGTGTCAGTCCTTTGGCCCATGTAGCGGGCTCTTCTTTCCACGGAATAGAATTGATATCCATAGGTCAGTATCATGTGGTCAATATATTGGACACAAGTAAAACTGAATGTTGCAAAGATTCTCCCCTCGTCCAGCTTGTTAGGGTGGAAGAGAAGTACTTCAGTATATTAGAAGAGGGGGAAAAAAAAAAGACTTTCACTCTTGTTCATGGCTGTGAGGAAACCCTTGTCGACGGCTCGCTCCTGGGCGCAGGTCCTCGTGGCCTGAGCCTCCGACAGCACGGTAAATTTTATCATTGGACAAGATACATGTTATGACACGCACGTTTTACCATCATAAAACCCGATGGCTTGAGAGTCACCTTTCCAAAAGTAACGCTTTATGGTTTCCGCGATAAATATGCGGACAGTCATTATCGAGCGAATTTACACAGACGTGAGGATTTTTTTTTTCTTTTTTCTCTCAAGCGAACAGAAATAGCTGGGTTATACGGTATGAAATAGGAGTGGCTGGTAAATGACCTGGAAGTCTTTTCCTCGGTCCTGGACTCTCTGTAGTCTCCGTCTTTATTCATCTGGAATGACTTGGAAATACATCGATATGATTGACCAAGTTCATCATTTTTGGCTTACGCAACAGTGGCTTGTATGGTGGACAGAGAGGATGCGATGCGCTGTAACACTGTGATGGAGGGGAGAATGTTGTGATGGCTGCAGGACATTACTGGACACAAGTGCATTAGCTTCCATGCTTCGTGGTAGAGGTAATAGTTTCATCGATGAGAGGAAGCCCTGATAAAACCCATATATATATATATATCCTAAGGCGAAGGTACCTACCCGAACTGGTCGTGTACTTCAATTATTCGTTGTTGTGAAATTAGTAGCTGTCAATGTCCACATCTAGTTACAGTATAACCCTACCTAAAAAAACTGGTCCTTCGTAGCGGATTATGACCATAAATGGTAGAGTTTTGACAGTGAGAGCGACACCAGTTACTGAAACACCGCATCTGCATGACAATGAACATCGTGTGATCAGGGAGGCTTATGCACCAACTGTAACAAGTATTACCTTAATCCTAAAGTAACATCAAAATTGAAAGCATCATTGTCGAGAAGTGGTCTTGTAAGTTTACGACTCCGTGGCTAATGAGGACAGAAACAAGGGAGATCCGAGAGGAAACCAACACTCAAAAGATACAATCCTGGAAAACCACTCGGTGGTGGTCATTTTGTACGAGAACATAAACTGGAAGGTGGGCTTCCATAGCCATGATATAGAGCACTGTCATAGTAGGTACTGCGACATCTACAACAATAGTTAAAATGGCTCCTTATGGTAGAGAAGGGTAGAAGAAAAGAGAATTGTGGTTCATTAAATCTTGTAAGAAAGGTGGAGAGACATAGGGTTGTAAATGTGGAAGATGTTTATATGGCACAATTGCTCGCCAACATTCGAACGCTGTACGAAAGCAAGGGATGAATATGGCAAGATAGGGAAGGAAGAACATAGCGTTGGAGAGTGTGTTGTGGACGTGGGAGAGTGGCAGATGGAAGCCATATCCATCAATCCATCTGGTGTAAGTTTGTCCCCTGGAGATCAGACAATCGGGCTCTGGGAGTCACAGGGGTAGAGCTGTGACGGACGGTAAGCAAATATAGAAACTGAATGATCGTTTCCAAAGCGTTATCGCTACGGAGGTTAGTGCATATAGTCCCAATAGCGACGAGATGGGAAGAGCTGTATAGAGAGAGGATAATCATAGAGGCCAGTAACGTGAAATCAAGTGAGAAACTTGCTTTCGTAGTACAGAATATTGGGTGAATGGAACAACGTATATGGCTCCTGGGAGCGTAAAACTGGTTCACCCACCTCCTGTCCACCTCACAATGTACGGATCGGTGAATACGAATGGATGATTACGCCCACAGCCTCCCCAGATCATGGTGGTGGAGCCAGTGTCTCTCTCCCTTTTCTTAATTGACGTCCACCAGGACTCGCAGCTTCGTCTAGAGTTTGTCGGGTAAATCATCTGTGGAAAACGTGATTAAAAACGAATCTTCCAATCTGATGCGTTTGTGTGGAATTGCTCGTTTCCTTTCTCGAACGTGAATATCTATATTTAATCTGAAGTCTTTTGTTTTCCAGTCGCAGACGGAGGTCTTCATGTAAGCTAAAGCAGATCATGAGTAAAGCAGAAAATAAGGACTAAATGAAGATTCATAAGTTATATGTAGATACGAAAGGAATATACGTATTTAGTAACAAAAATCATTACAAGTACATTAGAAGAGGGAGGATAGGTAAGGAATGAAAATACGAAGAATAGAAAAAATAAAAGAAATATACGTATTTAACAAAAATCATTTTAGAGTAAGTACATTGGAATAGGGAGGAGAGATGGATAGATAAGTGGATAGATAAGGATGAAAATACGGGGGAATTGGTAGAAAAAAAAGAGACGAGACTAAGCGTATGATGCATGAAGTTGGGAAGGTGTCGGGTTGAACCCAGTAGCCCAAGTTTTAATGATGCTGAAAACAAGACTAGAAATCTTTGAACCGGCTCCCAGCACCACATTAACTTGGTACGGGCTTGAAGTACTGCCTTTGGCAGCGTCTGTCTGTATCCCACTGCCCGTTTACAACATAATGCGTGAGGCGATGGTGTAATGTGCTTTGTGTTTGCCCGTATGTTAGAAATAATGATAAGAAACAGTCGAGATGCAGTTGCTGTTGCCTTGGGAGCAGAGATTTTCGATCTGAGGGTATCTGAAATTCTCCTGGATTACCACATCGTGTCGTAATCCTTTGCTGAAGGATATATATTTTCTCGCTTCAGTAGAAGATCCTGTACCAGACATCTTTTGTGTTATGGTATCACAGTCACATGTCAAAGGTTTTAAGAATGTCATCTTTTATTATACTACGAAATCATGCTTCGTTCTCCAGTGTCTGGGTATATATTTATCATTGTGATTGACCTGTGTGTGTGTGTGTGTGTTGCTCTCCGAGTGAAGCGGCAATGACTTGGGGTGTGCAACTTAATAGCTTCCATGAAGTCGGTCAACTTAAATCAGCGCGCACTCTGTTGTCATTATGGTATGTGGTATTAACGGTAGTGGCTGGAGCTGTTTCTTTGACACTGCTTCCCATTCGCTTTGATGGAGTGGGTCTTCGTGGTTTACAAACTGTGTGTGATAGCACTACAGGTCCTGTTCTGTGTGTGTGCAGTACCAGTGCTGTTTCTATTCGTTTTAGAACCAAGATTTTTAGTGTTTAATAAATCAGATATGCAAAAAGTCATTTGTTCCGTTTTCTATCTGTAAGATCTTCAAAGAAAACTTCTTCATGGCAGCTTTGCGGTACCTTCCTACCCTCCTTGTTAGAAGGTGAATTGGTTAGAGATCGCTTCTCCTGTGTGAGGAGAGAGTGAGTTCATTGGCGTTCCTTAGTAATCATTCAGATGTCTCACTGTGTTCGTTTTGCCCTGTGTATACTCGCTCATATCAGCGCATCTGTTTGTGCTACTGTGCTGATGAAGTGATGTATAAGGTTGCTAGTCTCTCTCTCTCTCTCTCTCTCTCTCTCTCTCTCTCTCTCTCTCTCTCTCTCTCTCTCTCTCTCTCTCTCTCTCTCTCATTCTCTCTCTCTCATTCTCATTCTCTCTCTCTCATTCTCATTCTCTCTCTCTCATTCTCATTCTCTCTCATTCTCATTCTCATTCTCTCTCATTCTCATTCTCTCTCTCTCATTCTCATTCTCTCTCATTCTCATTCTCTCTCTCTCTCTCTCTCTCTCTCTCTCTCTCTCTCTCTCTCTCTCTCTCTCTCTCTCTCTCTCTCTCTCTCGCATCGTTGATTCGTCGCTTGCGGGTAGCAGCTGTAAACGATACTTCTGTCGTCTCCACCAGAGAGAGTTGCAGGGGTTCCCGGAAACGTCTTGCATCCTCTTAGGCCGTCTTACGTTCTCTCTCTCATTAAAACTACTGAGCTGGCGGTCTGGTCTTAACATGTTTCCTCTTCCTCTTCCTCCTCCTCCTCTTCCTCCTCCTCCTCTTCCTCTTCCTCCTCCTCCTCCTTCCGCAAGATACAGTATAAAGATATCTTTTGTCTTTGTTGCTCCTATCTTTATATTCATTTTTCTTGCCTTTATCTTCTTCTAATAATGAATCTTGGTCCTTTTCTTTTTTTTCCTACCGAACAGCTATGACTTGACCCCATTTTCTAAAAGGAACGTTCACCAACTCGTTCATTAAGACATTCTGATTCCTAATCCCATTCATCATTTTCAAATTGTTCTTCGTCTAATTGCCTGACCTTCACCTGGATCTTTGTCCAGGTTTGTGTCCTTTAAAGAAGAAAGCGCAAAAATACAGTTCAAACTCGTTTGCATCCAGAGACACATGTGATTATAAGCGAATTAACTACAGAAGCAGACACCCAATAACACGGGTTTCCGTGGTGTAATGATTAGCGTTGCTGACCGTGATTCACGCACGAGCCCACCCGTCTGGGTTCGAGTCTTGGACGTGGCAGTCAGCTATACTAGCTGCTCCTTCCTTCCTTCAGGGCTGGTCGATGAATGGTTATTTTCATAGGCTGAGTGTGTGTGTGTGTGTGTGTGTGTGTGTGTGTGTGTGTGTGTGTGTAACATCAGCTCCCTCTATTATGGGCACAGACGACCTACTGTCTGATTTTCCTTCTTCGCTTGAAAAGTGCAAATGGCATTCTTACGGGCCACCGCTGCCGAGGTCTTTGAGCCGACGGGAATATTTATCGCTCTGGGGTATTACCTTTTTCTTTTCATGTCCTCTGTATGTATATATATATATGTCTTTAATCTTACCCTCGCCTCACGCCAGGGGAATTAATCCCCTGACAGTTATTTCTCGTTGGGAGAATTATCCACAACGATGCCTTTTTTTTTTTTTGGTCCAGTTGATGACGCCTCCCGGAACGGTTGTCTCTCTCTCTGTCTCTCTCTCTCTCTCTCTCTCTCTCTCTCTCTCTCTCTCTCTCTCTCTCTCTCTCTCTCTCTCTCTCTCTCTCAAAAAGTGAGGAGTTGTGGTGGTGAGCACGAAGGGGTGGGGGAGGGGTAGAGACAGTGAGGGTGTGTGTGTGTGTGTGTGTGTGTGTGTGTGAGACACATCTGGTGTATAAACAGGGAAATAAGAATGAGGAAAGATGGGAAGATAAATGTGAATATGAGGAAGGGGGAAAGAAAGACTGTGAAGATGAGAAGAGAAGGGGGTATGGCTTGTGAATATGAGGAGGGTTTGACTATGAATATGAGAAGAGGGTGTTTGATTATGAGAAGAGAAGGGCGTATGACTTATGAATATGAGAAGGGGGTATGACTATGAATATGAGAAGGGGGGGTTTGAATATGAGAAGAGGGAGACGTTTGTATGAGAAGGGAATATAACTGTGCGCATGAGAAGAGAAGATAATTTTGAATGAGGTACTGGGAAAATGACACTATAAGACGGGAATATATCTGTGAAATGAGAGGAATATGAAAATATGAGGAAGATATATCAGAATATGAGTAACGAGGGTAAAATATGTAAATATTATGAGGGGGAAATGACTGAATATGAAAAGGGACGATAACTGTAAATATAAGGGAAAGCTTATTTGAATATGAGGTGAGTAACTATGAATAAGAAGGAAGGTAAAATTATTATGAATATAGATACAACCGCAATACGAAATTTACTGTAGTCATATAAATAGCAGAATGTGAATAGTGCAAGTCAGGGATGTGGGTATATGAAAAGAAAATTATCGTCAATTAAGACTGTCATAAGAATGAGAACTCGAATCTTCAAGATGAATGGCTGTGAACGCTAGAGAAGATTGAGACCCCCCAAAAAAAGATACGAAACAGCTTCAGAAACGTAGAAAACGGGACACTGAAAATGTGAGTAGGTGTATTTACTATACATTCTGTGTTACCGGACTCCGCCAGTTTTCGGCAACGCCTCGAGCGTAAAGTTACCGTCGACCAGGGGAAAATAGGACAATATTGTCAAGCTCTCCATTTAAAGGAGCCTGTTGTACCCTGCTCCTGCATGGAGAGCAGGGCTACTTATAATGTCACGCAGTCATGCGAACCAAAGGGGTAATAAGCGGGTGTTTTGGTGGTTCGTGGGTCTGAATTCATATAGGTTACTGCTCAAGGTTCTGCTTCAAGCGCATTCTTGTTAATATCAATGTTGCACAATATCCCTCGTCGTCAGTACTATTCGCGCGTGTATGTGTGTGTGTGTGTGTAAAATATATATATATATATATATATATATATATATATATATATATATATATATATATATATATATGTATATATATATGATTTTTTTTTGTATTTTTTTTCTTTTGCTTTGTCACTGTCTCCCGCGTTTGCGAGGTAGCGCAAGGAAACAGACGAAAGAAATGGCCCAACCCACCCCCATACACATGTATATACATACACGTCCACACACGCAAATATACATACCTATACATCTCAATGTACACTTATATATACACACAGACATATACATATATACACATGTACATAATTCATACTGTCTGCCTTTATTCATTCCCATCGCCACCTCGCCACACATGGAATAACATCCCCCTCCCCCCTCATGTGTGTAAGGTAGCGGTAGGAAAAGACAACAAAGGCCCATTCGTTCACACTCAGTCTCTAGCTGTCATGTAATAATGCCCGAAACCACAGCTCTTTTTCCACATCCAGGCCCCACACAACTTTCCATGGTTTACCCCAGACGCTTCACATGCCCTGATTCAATCCATTGACAGCACCTCGACCCCGGTATACCACATCGATCCAATTCACTCTATTCCTTGCCCGCCTTTCACCCTCCTGCATGTTCAGGCGCCGATCACTCAGTCTTTTTCACTCCATCTTTCCACCTCCAATTTGGTCTCCCTCTTCTCCTCGTTCCCTCCACCTCCGACACATATATCGTCTTGGTCAATCTTTCCTCACTCATTCTCTCCATGTGCCCAAACCATTTCAAAACACCCTCTTCTGCTCTCTCAACCGCGCTCTTTTTATTTCCACACATCTCTCTTACCCTTACATTACTTACTCGATCAAACCACCTCACACCACATATTGTCCTCAAACATCTCATTTCCAGCACATCCACCCACCTGCGCACAACTCTATCCATAGCCCACGCCTCACAACCATACAACATTGTTGGAACCACTATTCCTTCAAACATAACCATTTTTGCTTTCCGAGATAATGTTCTCGATTTCCATACATTCTTCAAGGCTCCCAGGATTTTCGCCCCCTCCCCCACCTTATGATTCACTTCCGCTTCCATGGTTCCATCCGCTGCCAGATCCACTCCCAGATATCTAAAACACTTTACTTCCTCCAGTTTTTTTCCATTCAAACTTACCTCCCAATTGACTTGACCCTCAACCCTACTGTACCTAATAACCTTGCTCTTATTCACATTTTCTCTAAACTTTCTTCTTTCACACACTTTACCAAACTGTCACCAGCTTTTGCTGTTTCTCACATGAGTCAGCCACCAGCGCTGTATCATCAGCGAACAACTGACTCGCTTCCCAAGCTCTCTCATCCCCAACAGACTGCATACTTGCCCCTCTTTCCAAAACTCTTGCATTCACCTCCCTAACAACCTCATCCATAAGCAAATTAAACAACCATGGAGACATCACACACCCCTGCCGCAAACCTACATTCACTGAGAACCTATCACTTTCCTCTCTTCCTACACGTACACATGCCTTACATCCTCGATAAAAACTTTTCACTGCTTCTAACAACTTGCCTCCCACACCATATATTCTTAGTACCTTCCACAGAGCATCTCTATCAACTCTATCATATGCCTTCTACAGATCCATAAATGCTACATACAAATCCATTTGCTTTTCTAAGTATTTCTCACATACATTCTTCAAAGCAAACACCTGATTCACACATCCTCTACCACTTCTGAAACCACACTGCTCTTCCCCAGTCTGATGCTCTGTACATGCCTTCACCCTCTCAATACCCTCCCATATAATTTACCAGGAATACTCAACAAACTTATACCTCTGTAATTTGAGCACTCACTCTTATCCCCTTTGCCTTTGTACAATGGCACTATGCAAGCATTCCGCCAATCCTCAGGAACCTCACCATGAATCATACATACATTAAATAACCTTACCAACCAGTCAGCAATACAGTCACCCCCTCTTTTAATAAATTCCACTGCAATACCATCCAAACCTGCTGCCTTGCCGGCTTTCATCTTCCGCAAAGCTTTTACTACCTCTTCTCTGTTTACCAAATCATTTTCCCTAACCCTCACTTTGCACACCACCTCGACCAAAACACCCTATATCTGCCACTCTATCATCAGACACATTCAAAAAACCTTCAAAATACTCACTCCATCTCCTTCTCATATCACCACTACTTGTTATTACCTCCCCATTAGCCCCCTTCACTGAAGTTCCCATTTGTTCCCTTGTCTTGCGCACTTTATTTACCTCCTTCCAGAACATCTTATTAGTCTCCCTAAAATTTAATGATACTCTCACACCAACTCTCATTTGCCCTCTTTTTCACCTCTTGCACCTTTCTCTTGACCTCCTGCCTCTTTCTTTTGTACATCTCCCACTCATTTCCATTTTTTCCCTGCAAAAATCGTCCAAATGCCTCTATTCTTTCACTAATAATCTTACTTCATCCCACCACTCACTACCCTTTCTAATCAACCCACCTCCCACGCTTCTCATGCCACAAGCATCTTTTGCGCAAGCCATCACTGCTTCCCTAAATACATCCCATTCCTCCCCCACTCCCCTTACCTCCTTTGTTCTCACCTTTTTCCATTCTGTACTCAGTCTCTCTTGGTACTTCCTCACACGTCTCCTTCCCAAGCTCACACAAGTCTCCTTCCCAAGGTCACTTACTCTCACCACCCTCTTCACCCCAACATTCTCTCTTCTTTTCTGAAAACCCATACAAATCTTCACCTTAACCTCCACAAGATAATGATCAGACATCCCTCAATTTGCACCTCTCAGCACATTAACATCCAAAAGTCTCTCTTTCGCGCGCCTGTCAATTAACACGTAATCCAATAACGCTCTCTGGCCATCTCTCCTACTTACATACCTATACTTATGTATATCTCTCTTTTTAAACCAGGTATTCCCAATCACCAGTCCTTTTTCAGCACATAAATCTACAAGCTCTTCACCATTTCCATTTACAACACTGAACACCCCATGTATACCAATTATTCCCTCAACTGCCACATTACTCACCTTTGCATTCAAATCACCCATCACTGTAACCCGGTCTTGTGCATCAAAACCACTAACACACTCATTCAGCTGCTTCCAAAACACTTGCCTCTCATGATCTTTCTTCTCATGCCCAGATGCATATGCAGCAATAATCACCCATCTCTCTCCATCAACTTTGTTTTACCCATATTCATCTAGAATTTACTTTCTTACATTCTATCACATACTCCCACAACTCCTGTTTCAGGAGTAGTGCTACTCCTTCCCTTGCTCTTGTCCTCTCACTAACCCCTGACTTTACTCCCAAGACCTTCCTAAAGCACTCTTCCCCTTTACCCTTGAGCTTCGTTTCACTCAGAGCCAAAACATCCAGGTTCCTTTCCTCAAACATACTACCTATCTCTCCTTTTTTCACATCTTGGTTACATCCACACACATTTAGACACCCCAATCTGAGCCTTCGAGGAGGAGGAGCACTCCCCGCGTGACTCCTTCTGTTTTCCATTTTAGAAAGTTAAAATACAAGGAGGGAAGGATATATATATATATATATATATATATATATATATATATATATATATATATATATATATATATATATATACACATCCATACATATACATACACACACACATATATATATATATATATATATATATATATATATATATATATATATATATATATATATATATATATATATATATATATATACGCAGTCATATACATCAATTCATGTGTACCATAGAAATATTCTTAAATTATTGAAAATAAGGAAAATACTTTCATCAAATCAAAACATATGATGTAAATGCCTTACTTCACCAAATGTTAAGCATCAAAAAACTAAGACAACCAGGACAGACTGATTCTCTTGAAATTACTGAAATTGCTTCATCAGATATATTTCATTAAATCTAATATTAGGTGAATAATGCTTCCGTGTGTGTGTGTGTGTGTGTGTGTTGCTCTCCGAGTGAAGCGGCAATGACTTGGGGTGTGCAACTTAATAGCTTCCATGAAGTCGGTCAACTTAAATCAGCGCGCACTCTGTTGTCATTATGGTATGTGGTATTAACGGTAGTGGCTGGAGCTGTTTCTTTGACACTGCTTCCCATTCGCTTTGATGGAGTGGGTCTTCGTGGTTTACAAACTGTGTGTGATAGCACTACAGGTCCTGTTCTGTGTGTGCAGTACCAGTGCTGTTTCTATTCGTTTTAGAACCAAGATTTTTAGTGTTTAATAAATCAGATATGCAATAAGTCATTTGTTCCGTTTTCTATCTGTAAGATCTTCAAAGAAAACTTCTTCATGGCAGCTTTGCGGTACCTTCCTAACCTCCTTGTTAGAAGGTGAATTGGTTAGAGATCGCTTCTCCTGTGTGAGGAGAGAGTGAGTTCATTGGCGTTCCTTAGTAATCATTCAGATGTCTCACTGTGTTCGTTTTGCCCTGTGTATACTCGCTCATATCAGCGCATCTGTTTGTGCTACTGTGCTGATGAAGTGATGTATGAGGTTGCTAGTCTCTCTCTCTCTCTCTCTCTCTCTCTCTCTCTCTCTCTCTCTCTCTCTCTCATTCTCATTCTCTCTCATTCTCTCTCATTCTCATTCTCTCTCATTCTCTCTCATTCTCATTCTCTCTCATTCTCTCTCATTCTCTCTCATTCTCTCTCATTCTCATTCTCTCTCATTCTCATTCTCTCTCATTCTCTCTCATTCTCTCTCTCTCTCTCTCTCTCTCATTCTCATTCTCTCTCTCTCTCTCATTCTCATTCTCTCATTCTCTCTCTCTCATTCTCTCATTCTCTCTCTCTCTCTCTCTCTCTCTCTCTCTCTCTCTCTCTCTCTCTCTCTCTCTCTCTCATTCTCTCATTCTCTCTCTCTCTCTCTCTCTCTCTCTCTCTCTCTCTCTCTCTCTCTCTCTCTCTCATTCTCTCTCTCTCGCATCGTTGATTCGTCGCTTGCGGGTAGCAGCTGTAAACGATACTTCTGTCGTCTCCACCAGAGAGAGTTGCAGGGGTTCCCGGAAACGTCTTGCATCCTCTTAGGCCGTCTTACGTTCTCTCTCTCATTAAAACTACTGAGCTGGCGGTCTGGTCTTAACATGTTTCCTCTTCCTCCTCCTCCTCTTCCTCCTCCTCCTCTTCCTCTTCCTCCTCCTCCTCCTTCCGCAAGATACAGTATAAAGATATCTTTTGTCTTTGTTGCTCCTATCTTTATATTCATTTTTCTAGCCTTTATCTTCTTCTAATAATGAATCTTGGTCCTTTTCTTTTTTTTCCTACCGAACAGCTATGACTTGACCCCATCTTCTAAAAGGAAAGTTCACCAACTCGTTCATAAAGATATCCTGATTCCTAATCCCATTCATCATTTTCAAATTGTTCTTCGTCTAATTGCCTGACCTTCACCTGGATCTTTGTCCAGGTTTGTGTCCTTTAAAGAAGAAAGCGCAAAAATACAGTTCAAACTCGTTTGCATCCAGAGACGCATCTGATTATAAGCGAATTAACTACAGAAGCAGACACCCAATAACACGGGTTTCCATGGTGTAATGATTAGCGTTGCTGACCGTGATTCACGCACGAGCCCACCCGTCTGGGTTCGAGTCTTGGACGTGGCAGTCAGCTATACTAGCTGCTCCTTCCTTCCTTCAGGGCTGGTCGATGAATGGTTATTTGCATAGGCTGAGTTTGTGTGAGTTTGTGTGTGTGTGTGTGTGTGTGTGTGTGTAACACCAGCTCCCTCTATTATGGACACAGACGACCTACTGTCTGATTTTCCTTCTTCGCTTGAAAAGTGCAAATGGCATTCTTACGGGCCACCGCTGCCGAGGTCTTTGAGCCGACGGGAATATTTATCGCTCTGGGGTATTACCTTTTTCTTTTCATGTCCTCTGTATGTATATATATATATGTCTTTAATCTTACCCTCGCCTCACGCCAGGGGAATTAATCCCCTGACAGTTATTTCTCGTTGGGAGAATTATCCACAACGATGCCTTTTTTTTTTTTGGTCCAGTTGATGACGCCTCCCGGAACGGTTGTCTCTCTCTCTCTCTCTCTCTCTCTCTCTCTCTCTCTCTCTCTCTCAAAAAGTGAGGAGTTGTGGTGGTGAGCACGAAGGGGTGGGGGAGGGGTAGAGACAGTGAGGGTGTGTGTGTGTGTGTGAGTGTGTGTGTGTGACACATCTGGTGTATAAACAGGGAAATAAGAATGAGGAAAGGTGGGAAGATAAATGTGAATATGAGGAAGGGGGAAAGAATGACTGTGAAGATGAGAAGAGAAGGGGGTATGGCTTGTGAATATGAGAAGAGGAGGGTTTGAATATGAATATGAGAAGAGGGTGTTTGATTATGAGAAGAGAAGGGCGTATGACTTATGAATATGAGAAGGGGGTATGACTATGAATATGAGAAGGGGGGGTTTGAATATGAGAAGAGGGAGACGTTTGTATGAGAAGGGAATATAACTGTGCGCATGAGAAGAGAAGATAATTTTGAATGAGGTACTGGGAAAATGACACTATAAGACGGGAATATATCTGTGAAATGGGAGGAATATGAAAATATGAGGAAGATATATCAGAATATGAGTAACAAGGGGAAAATATGTAAATATTATGAGGGGGAAATGACTGAATATGAAAAGGGACGATAACTGTAAATATGACAATGGAAAGCATATGTGAACATGAGGAGAAGGTGAGTAACTATGAATAAGAAGGAAGGTAAAATTATTATGAATATACAACCGCAATACGAAATTTACTGTAGTCATATAAATAGCAGAATGTGAATAGTGCAAGTCAGGGATGTGGGTATATGAAAAGAAAATTATCGTCAATTAAGATTGTCATAAGAATGAGAACTCGAATCTTCAAGATGAATGGCTGTGAACGCTAGAGAAGATTGAGACCCCCCAAAAAAGATACGAAACAGCTTCAGAAACGTAGAAAACGGGACACTGAAAATGTGAGTAGGTGTGTTTACTATACATTCTGTGTTACCGGACTCCGCCAGTTTTCGGCAACGCCTCGAGCGTAAAGTTACCGTCGACCAGGGGAAAATAGGACAATATTGTCAAGCTCTCCATTTAAAGGAGCCTGTTGTACCCTGCTCCTGCATGGAGAGCAGGGCTACTTATAATGTCACGCAGTCATGCGAACCAAAGGGGTAATAAGCGGGTGTTTTGGTGGTTCGTGGGTCTGAATTCATATAGGTTACTGCTCAAGGTTCTGCTTCAAGCGCATTCTTGTTAATATCAATGTTGCACAATATCCCTCGTCGTCAATACTATTCGCGCGTGTATGTGTGTGTGTGTGTGTGTGTAATATATATATATATATATATATACATATATATATATATATATATATATATATATATATATATATATATATATATATATATATATATATATATATGTGATTTTTTTTCTTTTTTTTTCTTTTGCTTTGTCACTGTTTCCCGCGTTTGCGAGGTAGCGCAAGGAAACGGACGAAAGAAATGGGCCAACCCCCCCCCCCATACACATGTATATACATACGTCCACACACGCAAATATACATACCTACACAGCTTTCCATCGTTTACCCCAGACGCTTCACATGCCCTGATTCAATCTACTGACAGCACGTCAACCCCGGTATACCACATCGATCCAATTCACTCTATTCCATGCCCTCCTTTCACCCTCCTGCATGTTCAGGACCCGATCACACAAAATCTTTTTCACTCCATCTTTCCACCTCCAATTTGGTCTCCCACTTGTCCTCGTTCCCTCCACCTCCGACACATATATCCTCTTGGTCGATCTTTCCTCTCATTCTCTCCATGTGCCCAAACCATTTCAAAACACCCTCTTCTGCTCTCTCAACCACGCTCTTTTTATTTCCACACATCTCTCTTACCATTACGTTACTTACTCGATCAAACCACCTCACACCACACATTGTCCTCAAACATCTCATTTCCAGCACATCCATCCTCCTGCGCACAACTCTATCCATAGCCCACGTCTCGCAACCATACAACACTGTTGGAACCACTATTCCTTCAAACATACCCATTTTTGCTTTCCGAAATAATTTTCTCGACTTCCACACATTCTTCAAGGCTCCCAGGATTTTCGCCCCCTCCCCCACCCTGATCCACTTCCGCTTCCATGGTTCCATCCGCTGCCAGATCCACTCCCAGATATCTAAAACACTTTACTTCCTCCAGTTTTGCTCCATTCAAACTTACCTACCAGTTGACTTGACCCTCAACCCTACTGTACTTAATACCCTTGATCTTATTCACATTTACTCTTAACTTTCTTCTTTCACACGCTTTACCAAACTCAGTCACCAGCTTCTGCAGTTTCTCACATGAATCAGCCACCAGCGCTGTATCATCGGCGAACAACAACTGACTCACTTCCCAAGCTTTCTCATCCCCAACAGACTTCATACTTGCCCCTCTTTCCAAAACTCTTGCATTCACCTCCCTAACAACCCCATCCATAAACAAATTAAACAACCATGGAGACATCACACACCCCTGCCGCAAACCTACATTCACTGAGAACCAATCACTTTCCTCTCTTCCTACACGTACACATGCCTTACATCCTCGATAAAAACTTTTCACTGCTTCTAATAGCTTGCCTCCCACACCATATATTCTTAATACCTTCCACAGAGCATCTCTATCAACTCTATCATATGCCTTCTCCAGATCCATAAATGCTACATACAAATCCATTTGCTTTTCTAAGTATTTCTCATACATTCTTCAAAGCAAACACCTGATCCACACATCCTCTACCACTTATATATATATGTATATAATATATATATATTATATATATATATATATATATATAAATATATATATTTTTTTTTTTTTTTTTTTTTTTTTTATACCTCGTCGCTGTCTCCCGCGGTTGCGAGGTAGCGCAAGGACACAGACGAAAGAAATGGCCCAACCCCCCCCATACACATGTACATACACACGTCCACACACGCAAATATACATACCTACACAGCTTTCCATGGTTTACCCCGGACGCTTCACATGCCTTGATTCAATCCACTGACAGCACGTCAACCCCTGTATACCACATCGCTCCAATTCACTCTATTCCTTGCCCTCCTTTCACCCTCCTGCATGTTCAGGCCCCGATCACACAAAATCCTTTTCACTCCATCTTTCCACCTCCAATTTGGTCTCCCTCTTCTCCTCGTTCCCTCCACCTCCGACACATATATCCTCTTGGTCAATCTTTCCTCACTCATTCTCTCCATGTGCCCAAACCATTTCAAAACACCCTCTTCTGCTCTCTCAACCACGCTCTTTTTATTTCCACACATCTCTCCTACCCTTACGTTACTTACTCGATCAAACCACCTCACACCACACATTGTCCTCAAACATCTCATTTCCAGCACATCCATCCTCCTGCGCACAACTCTATCCATAGCCCACGCCTCGCAACCATACAACATTGTTGGAACCACTATTCCTTCAAACATACCCATTTTTGCTTTCCGAGATAATGTTCTCGACTTCCACACATTTTTCAAGGCTCCCAAAATTTTCGCCCCCTCCCCCACCCTATGATCCACTTCCGCTTCCATGGTTCCATCCGCTGCCAGATCCACTCCCAGATATCTAAAACACTTCACTTCCTCCAGTTTTTCTCCATTCAAACTCACCTCCCAATTGACTTGACCCTCAACCCTACTGTACCTAATAACCTTGCTCTTATTCACATTTACTCTTAACTTTCTTCTTCCACACACTTTACCAAACCCCGTCACCAGCTTCTGCAGTTTCTCACATGAATCCGCCACCAGCGCTGTATCATCAGCGAACAACAACTGACTCACTTCCCAAGCTCTCTCATCCCCAACAGACTTCATACTTGCCCCTCTTTCCAAGACTCTTGCATTTACCTCCCTAACAACCCCATCCATAAACAAATTAAACAACCATGGAGACATCACACACCCCTGCCGCAAACCTACATTCACTGAGAACCAATCACTTTCCTCTCTTCCTACACGTACACATGCCTTACATCCTCGATAAAAACTTTTCACTGCTTCTAACAACTTGCCTCCCACACCATATATTCTTAATACCTTCCACAGAGCATCTCTATCAACTCTATCATATGCCTTCTCCAGATCCATAAATGCTACATACAAATCCATTTGCTTTTCTAAGTATTTCTCACATACATTCTTCAAAGCAAACACCTGATCCACACATCCTCTACCACTTCTGAAACCACACTGCTCTTCCCCAATCTGATGCTCTGTACCTGCCTTCACCCTCTCAATCAATACCCTCCCATATGATTTATATATATATATATATATATATATATATATATATATATATATATATATAATTTTGTTTAGTTATTATTTTGCTTTGTCGCTGTCTCCCGCGTTAGCGAGGTAGCGCAAGGAAACAGACGAAAGAATGGCCCAACCCACCCTCATA
The DNA here is from genome assembly GCF_036320965.1 of Panulirus ornatus. Lineage (NCBI taxonomy): Eukaryota > Metazoa > Arthropoda > Malacostraca > Decapoda > Palinuridae > Panulirus > Panulirus ornatus. Next base: position 12,770,883 of record NC_092250.1, read on the forward strand.
CTCTTGTATATACATACACGTCCACACACGCAAAAATACATAACTATACATCTCAATGTATGCATATATATGCACAGACATATACATATATACACATGTACATAATTCATACTGTCTGCCTTTATTTATTCCCATCGCCACCTCGCCACACATGGAATAACATCCAACTCCCTCATCATGTGTGCAAGGTAGCGCTAGGAAAAGACAACAAAGGCCCCATTCGTTCACACTCGGTCTCTGTCATGTAATAATGCACCGAAACCCCATCTCCCTTTCCACATCCAGGCCCCACAGAACTTTCCATGGTTTACCCCAGACGCTTCACATGCCCTGGTTCAATCCATTGACAGCACGTCGACCCCGGTATACCACATCGTTCCAATTTACTCTATTCCTTGCACGCCTTTCACCCTCCTGCATGTTCAGGCCCCGATCACACAAAATCTTTTTCACTCCATCTTTCCACCTCCAATTTGGTCTCCCACTTCTCCTCGTTCCCTCCACCTCTGACACGTATATCCTCTTGGTCCATCTTTCCTCAGTCATTCTCTCCATGAGACCAAACCATTTCAAAACACCCTCTTCTGCTCTGTCAACCACACACTTTTTATTTCCACACATCTCTCTTACCCGTACATTACTTACTCGCTCAAACCACCTCACACCACATATTGTCCTCAAACATCTCATTTCCAGCACATCCACCCTGCGCACTCTATCCATAGCCCACGCCTCGCAACCATACAACATTGTTGGAACCACTATTCCTTCAAACATACCCATTTTTGCTTTCCGAGATAATGTTCTCGACTTCCAAACATTTTTCAAGGCTCCCAGAATTTTCACCCCCTCCCCCACCCTATGATTCACTTCCGCATCTATGGTTCCATCCGCTGCCAAATCCACTCCCAGATATCTAAAACACTTTACTTCCTCCAGTTTTTCTCCATTCAAATTTACCTCCAAATTGACCCTCAACCCTACTGTACCTAATAACCTTGCTCTTATTCACTTTCACTCTCAACTTTCTTCTTTCACACACTTTACGAGACTGTCACCAGCTTCTGCAGTTTCTCACATGAATCAGCCACCAGCGCTGTATCATCAGCGAACAACTGACTCGCTTCCCAAGCTCTTTCATCCACAACAGAATGCATACTTGCCCATCTTTCCAAAACTCTTGCATTCACCTTCCTAACAACCCCATCCATAAACAAATTGAACAACCATGGAGACATCACACACCCCTGCCGCAAACCTACATTCACTGAGAACCAATCACTTTCCTCTCTTCCTACACGTACACATGCCTTACATCCTCGATAAAAACTTTTCACTGCTTCTAACAACTTTCCTCCCACACCATATATTCTTAATACCTTCCACAGAGCATCTCTATCAACTCTATCATATGCCTTCTCCAGATCCATAAATGCTACATACAAATCCATTTGCTTTTCTAAGTATTTCTCACATACATTCTTCAAAGCAAACACCTGATCCACACATCCTCTACCACTTCTGAAACCACACTGCTCTTCCCCAATCTGATGCTCTGTACATGCCTTCATCCTCTCGATCAATACCCTCCCATATAATTTACCAGGAATACTTATCAAACTTATACCTCTGTAATTTGAGCACTCACTCTTATTCAGTTTGCTTTTGTACAATGGCACTATGCAAGCATTTCGACAATCCTCAGGCACCTCGCCATGAATCATATATACATTAAATAACCTTACCAACCAGTCAACAATAGTCCCCCTTTTTTAATAAATTCCACTGCAATACCATCCAACCTGCTGCCTTGCCGGCTTTCATCTTCCGCAAAGCTTTTACTACCTCTTCTCTGTTTACTAAATCATTTTCCCTAACCCTCTCACTTTGCACACCACCTCGACCAAAACACCCTATATCTGCCGCTCTATCATCAAACACATTCAACAAACCTTCAAAATACTCACTCCATCTCCTCACATCACCACTACTTATCACCTCCCCATCAGCCCCCTTCACTGAGGTTCCCATTTGCTCCCTTGTCTTACGCACTTTATTTACCTCCTTCCAAAACATCTTTTTATTCTCTCTAAAATTTAATGATACTCTCACCCCAACTCTCATTTGCCCTCTTTTTCACCTCTTGCACCTTTCTCTGGACCTCCTGCCTCTTTCTTTTATACATCTCCCAGTCATTTGCATTTTTTCCCTGCAAAAATCGTCCAAATGCCTCTCTTCTCTTTCACTAATAATATTACTTCATCCCACCACTCACTACCCTTTCTAATCAACCCACCTCCCACGCTTCTCATGCCACAAGCATCTTTTGCGCAAGCCATCACTGCTTCCCTAAATACATCCCATTCCTCCCCACTCCCCTTACCTCCTTTGTTCTCACCTTTTTCCATTCTCTACTCGGTCTCTCCTGGTACTTCCTCACACAACTCTCCTTCCCAAGCTCACTTACTCTCGCCACTCTCTTCACCCTAACATTCTCTCTTCTTTTCTGAAAATCCCTACAAATCTTCACCTTCGATTCCACAAGATAATGATTAATGATCAGACATCCCTCCAGTTGCACCTCTCAGCACATTAACATCCAAAAGTCTCTTTCGCGCATCTATCAATTAACACGTAATCCAATAACGCTCTCTGGCCATCTTTCCTACGTACATCTCGCTTTTTAAACCAGGTATTGCCAATCACCAGTCCTTTTCCAGCACATAAATCTACAAGCTCTTCACTCTTTCCATTTATAACACTAAACACCCCATTTATACCAATTATTCCCTCAACTGCCACATTAATCACTTTTGCATTCAAATCACCCATCACTATAACCCGGTCTTGTGCATCAAAACCACTAACAAACTCATTCAGCTGCTCCCAAAACACTTGCCTCATGATCTTTCTTCTCATGCCCAGGTGCATATGCACCAATAATCACCCATCTCTCTCCATCAACTTTCAGTTTTACCCATATCAATCTAGAATTTACTTTCTTACATTCTATCACATACTCTCACCACTCCTGTTTCAGGAGTAGTGCTACTTTCCTTGCTCTGGTCCTCTCACTAACCCCTGACTTTACTCTCAAGACATTCCCAAACCACTCTTCCTCTTTACCCTTGAGCTTCGTTTCACTGAGCCAAAACATCCAGGTTCCTTTCCTCAAACATACTACCTATATCTCCTTTTTTCTCATCTTGGTTACATCCACACACATTTAGAGACCCCAATCTGAGCGTTCGAGGAGGATGAGCACTCCCCGCGTGACTCTTCTGTTTTCCCTTTTAGAAAGTTAAAATACAAGGAGGGGAGGGTTTCTGGCCGCCGCTCCCGTTCCCTTTAGTTGCCTTCTACGACACGTGAGTAATGCGTGGGAAGTATTCTTTCTCCCCTATCCCCAGGGATTATGTATATATATATATATATATATATATATATATATATAGCGTTGAAGAATGTGTGGAAGGCAAGGACGTTATTTCGGAAACCAAAAATGGGTATGTTTGAAGGAATAGTGGATCCAACAATGTTGTGGTTGCGAGACGTGGGCTATAGATAGGGTTATGCGGAGGAGGGTGGATGTGTTGGAAATGAGATTTTTGAGGACAATATGTGGTGTGAGGTGGTTTGATCGAGTAAGTAATGAAAGTGTAAGAGATGTGTGGTAATAAAAAGTGTGGTTGAGAGAGCATAAGAGGGTGTATTGAAATGGTTTGGTCACATGGAGAGAATCAGTGAGGAAAGATTGACAAAGAGGATATATGTGTCAGAGGTAGAGGGAACGAGGTGAAGTGGGAGACCACATTGGAGGTGAAAGGATGGAGTGAAAAAGATTTTGAGCGATCGGGGCCTGAACATGCAGGAGGGTGAAAGGCGTGCAAGGAATAAAGTGAATTGGAATGATGTAGCATACCAGGGTCGACGTGCAGTCAGTCGATTGAACCAGGGCATGTGAAGTGTCGGGTAAACTATGGAAAGTTTTGTGGGGCCTGATTTTGGAAAGGGAGCTGTGGTTTTGGTGCATTACGTATGACAGACATAGTTAGTGTAAACGAATGTGGCCTTTGTTGCCTTTTCCTAGCTTTACCTTGCGCGGGGGGACGGTGTGCCATTTCATGTGTGGCGGGAAGGCGACGAGAATGGATGAAAGGAGCAAGTATGAACATGTACATATGTATATACGTATATATATGTATATGAATGTATACGTTGAAATATATAGGTATGTATATGTGCGTGTGTGGGCGGTTATGTATATACATATGTATATTGGTGGGTTGGGCCATTCTTTCGTCTGTTTCCTTGCGCTACCTCGCTAACGCGGGAGACAGCGACAAAGTATAATAAGAAATTATATATATATATATATATATATATATATATATATATATATATATATATATATATATATATATATATATATATCCCTAAATTTTAGATTTAATTTAGTTGATGATCGGATATCATGCGATATCATCCTGGCACAGTCCCGAGATAGGGTCGTTATACCAAGTGTTGACGTCTTTTGCTCCTTCTCACCATCACCTCCATTTCTCGCCCACTTATACGACACAGAACATGGAGCCTCATTAGCATCAAGATCACTAGTGGGTCTATCACAAAAATTGAGAGTAATAGGCGCAATCTCGGACCATTTTTCAAGTCTACATAAGCAGCTGCATTTCCATAGAAGTGTATCTGAATGTGTATGGGGTGTATAGACTCCCTATACATCCTATATATAGATCAGTGACCAGGGCGGAGAACCTATGAAACAAGTTATGGATTTGTCTTCTCAAGGCTACAAATGGGACGTGTGTTTCCAAGGCATGTTATTCTCCGTCGAATGTTCAGTTTGAGCGTAATAACAGGCCAATCTATGAACTTCACTATCTATGAACTTCACAGAATGGAAATGAGAACACCCTTTCTTAGAATGTCGAGATGAAGTTAAAGATTATAATGAACCAGAAGCCTCCTTGTATATATCAATTTTTCCTCTACTATATTAATGTCAGAGCTCATCTCTTGTGTTTGTTAAATTGCAAATAAACACGAATTCAAACTACCATAGACCAACAGGGTTCTGACGAGGCTGTTCGTGGTGGTAGAAGAGAAGCTCTTACATCAGTGTGGTAGTAGAGGGAAGACTTGCATATTTGTAGACCTCAAGTTGAATGACAACTCTATCATTTCAGGAATAGGCTCCAGCGCCCTCTTGATTTATGCAAACCTGGGACATGAGACAGCTAGAAAGGTGTTCTATAAACATAACTTGAGGAACACAGTGGATTTATGGTTCTTGTTTCCTAATTTTAGAAATCATATTGGCATCGTTTCAGCTCTCAAGAAAAAAGTTTCGCATGTAACTGTACTATTAAAGGCTCCTTGATCAAACAATGCCCCAAGGTTATGACTGATGGGTGTGTATTATCGCATGTATAAAAAGGTGGTAGTTTTTTCTGTTCCCCGGATCTGGAATGAAAATACGTGCATTAGCAACACACCACACAACAAAGGCATGTTTGCATGTGCCAAACATCTTTGAATTAGTGAATACATACATAGTCAGGCACCCACCTGAGAGAGATTACCTCACCTGGGTGTCGCGAGGAGTTGCAACAGTGGTGTAGTGAGCCAACACCGAGGTGGCTGTCCGTATTTTCTTCCCTGACACAATTCTGTCTTTCTCTACATCTTGCACAGTACACGTGGGTTGCTGGACCTCCAATAAGGACAGCTCTCCGTCTTCCTCAAAACACTTAAGAACACGTAACTTGGTCTGTCTCTCATGCTGCTGCATCACTAGGTGTCGCTTATCCCTGGGGATGTTGGAGGAAGATACCTCCCCACGTCTCCTCTGGGTGCCGGAAGAGGTGGCCAATTGAGGCGAGAGCTGGGAGCCGGAAACACTCCCCCGACTGGCCCCCTTTGCATTGTCACTCTTTAAGGAAGAGAAGGAGCAGAGTGAGAGCTGCTGCTCAAAGGCTCTGACTAGGATGTGTGAAAGTACGTTGATGTAGCCAGACTGAGGAGATAATTATATGTTTGGGAAGAGGAACAAAGATGTTCTGGCTCCGTGTGAAACGAAGCGTAAGGGGAAGGAGGAAGAATGGCTTTGGAAAGTCCAAGGGATATAGAATGGAACGGATACCCAGCGTTGTATGGGAAGAATATCTTGATTATGATAGATGAAATGTTTGAAGCTTGTACCAGATTGTAGGATTTTAGGAAGCAACTTCAGAGCAGTTTGTTCGTGGTGTATACACAAAGGCTTTTTTCATCGCGGGGATGCATCTAACGGCAGAGGGAACGGTTACGATTGTAACAAGATGCCTTGATTTTCGTAAAGCTCTTGTCGCTAATTATGTCTGAGAATTGATGGATCATTCTAATTAGGTGATATTTCCACATCGTGTTTGTGCCACCTCTGCTGTGAAGTTACTTGATATTGCTATTAGATTTAATTCTTTCTGCCTCTCGCTCTCTCTCCTTTCTTTAGAAGAATATCCTGGAATGTACCGAAAGCTTTAGGTTTTATGAAGTCTTGTAATAAATAAGGAATCATAAATGTATCTATTTGAAGTCATAAGGTTTTGCTTTTTTCGAAGGGCTTTCATATAGAAGAACACTTATGAAAATGCCTATGTTTCCCCCCATTCATTTTTCCACATGGAAGTCCATCAAAGATGATGCAGCGACTGCTCTTTACACTACCAGCAGAAATAAGAAGCATGCACAGAACGTCTTCAGAAACATTTAAAGGAAAACTTAACAAATGGTTGACATCAATCCCAGATGAACCCAGAATAAATGATAATGGCATGGAGTTCGCAACGGAGAAGAACAGTGCAATTAGTTAAAGCAGAATCTGCGTCGAGCGCTACGCGTTAGAACTACTTATTTGAGAAAAATCTTGTCGTAGGTACACGTAGTTAGGTACTCTCTCTCTCTCTCTCTCTCTCTCTCTCTCTCTCTCTCTCTCCCTCTCTCCTTTGTGTGATTGATGCGAACATAGGTCAACCATCACCAGGTAAGTCCCCTACCCGCAACCCCCCCCCCCCTCCCCCCAAGCAGTTCCTAATACAGGTGCACAATGTGTGATCATTAGTACATACCAAGAATTCTCCCCTTGAAGCAGGAAGAACCGCGCGTACCATGAATGACTGGTCATCAATTCGAGATTTCTTTTATTACGAAGAACATTGACTTTAGAAAATAGGATAAGGATATAGGAGGGGTAAGGCACCATTGACTCCAGCAGAAGCGGTACATTTGGCAGTGTGAGAAAGTGGTAACTGAAAGAAATGATCTGGAGACTGAGCAACTTGTGAACACTGAAAGTCGAGGATAGATTTACACTACGTCTGCATAAGAAGACTTGTCGCGTGGAGTTCGGACTGAAGAATAAACTTGGTGCATCTGAGGGTAACACAAGGTGATCCTGGCTTCTTTCTGGTTGAAGATACCCTTGTGGCTCTTTTTTTTTTTTTTTTACGTTGGAGGTTCCAGTTACGGGCAAAAGTCCACATCTAGGCTCGGCCTTAACTGAAATATAGGAAGGATTGTGAAAGGGAAAAAGAAGATCCAAAAGAAAGTATTGACAAATTTTGTAGGAAGTGGAAGACCTGTTTATAACATGTACCGGGTCATTGTAGAGAGTTCCAAAGTTTCGACGTGTAGGGCAAGAAACAGCTATCAAAAGGGCCCACCTTGAGTTGCCAACGGCCACACGGCAATGATGTGACGTAGCAGTTTGCACAATATTGCCAGCTCTCGGGAGAAAAAGCCAAAGTAATACCTACAGAAGAGAGGCATTGAACCAACATTGCGGCATAGGGTAATCGGGTCAAGCCCTGAAGTTAGCCTTTGAGAGTTGACAAGTCGGACCGCTTTCGACTCTGTCAAGTAAGGACGCAGAGCCAGAGCCACCCCAGATGTGAGAGCAGTGTTCTATAAAAGGACTGATAACGAGGGTACGAGGTTGAAGCCTCTGTACCTCCCTAGGAAAAGGCTGGATGCCATTCTAGTTATGTTTGATGATATTCATGAACGCTCTTCAAGGGGACGGTTCATTATTCAGGTAGGGACGAACAGTGGAGTCAAAAGCGAGCCAGAGGACACAACAGGTAGGTGTAATCATCTCATCATTAAGATCAGACACAGATGTAGTAGGCTATTCGTTCCCGAATGTGTCTTAAGATAATCCCAAGTCTGTACACAATGTAGCTGCATGAATGGCCTTGGATCGTATAAAGTTCTGGGTTGTTAGACACTGGAATCGGTTACCGCCTAACTCTTCGAAAAAGACGTTGGACGAAAATAGAAGTTTTGGGTTTTTAGTCAAAGAAAACGCCAAAAATCGTTGGACGAAAATATCCTAAGTTTGAGTCTTCAGAAAAAAGAAAACGTTGGGATAATAACTTCCTGGATATTATACTTGCCCTCTCTCATAGAAACATTACTCGGGAAACGGATGAGTATTATAACTAAAAACTGTCGTCTGTAACACTCCTTATCGTTCTTTTCTTTACAATTCCTTGTAAGTCAACTGTGCCTGATATGTCTTGCATGCTTCATTTCCCCTAATCTATTTTTCCTCAGAACAGAGTGGGGGAAGAGGGCTTTCTTACTGCTGTGTACGCTTCTCTTCTTGTGTCTAGGTCAGAAGTGTGATTAACGTTACATTACAATTTGACGCTTAACTTCCACAGCAAAGGGCATCCCATTCTCTCTCTCTCTCTCTCTCTCTCTCTCTCTCTCTCTCTCTCTCTCTCTCTCTCTCTCTCTCTCTCTCTCTCTCTCTCTCTCTCTCTCTCTCTCGAAATAATCTGCCACACACTTCGCTGATTATGAAGGACCGTGTTGCGCCGAGCTTCTGCCGCTGCCCGCTACAACTTGTCTCCCAAAACTTGTCTCATTAGATGCTGCTCGTAATGTGTGAGTGCCGCAGAGTTCAAATTCGCATGGCCTTTTGATTTCAAAGGAAGTGGTTTCTTAAGAGGGGAAGACATGCCTCACCGACAGCGAAAACAGTTCTAATTCATTTGTTGCCAGTTACAGAAACCAGGTGGATGATTCGCACGTAAAAATCTCAGGCGTTCGTAACTGGAAAAAAGAATGAAGATATAGAATCGACCTTGGAGTGTACAACAGAGCTTCCATGGCAAAGGACTTCAGTATATTGCTAGACCCTCTCATCACCGGGCTGACATGCGAATCACATGCATGAGAACAGTGTTGTTATGGTTTTAAAACTACTGTAATCAGCCCCTACGGAGCTAAAACCTGTGTTCGAAATTATGACAATACCCGCCAACCCCTCTTTAAAAGTTTAGGATCACAAGAGTGTTTGGCTATTCCTAATTACGGGAGAGAGGCGGAAGTATTACTGCTGCATCCCTGATTCCCTCTGTGTTGTGCACCAACTTCTTTAATGACTTCTGGAGATTGAAATCTGGGAGCTTTTGTCATATTTAGGTGAGGGTCTAACTTTTTTAATATCCACTCTGTTGTTTTAGCAGAGTAATCTTGTGTTCATTTTCAGGGCATCTCTGCCTCTGTAACCCAGTCTGGGGCTCCTGGTCTGTCTGTCTGATCGTTTAGGCTGTTCGAGGTTGCGGCCTTCAGGTCTTCGTGACCTCAAAGAAATGTTTCGCCATTGAAATGTTCGTTCTCTCGCTTGAGTAGATTAGGAGGAGACCCTCGTCTTCACTAGATGTGTGAGAGGAGCTGTGGTGTGTGAATGTTGTGGTAGGAATCCTTAATGTCATCATAACATAAAGTAAATGATTGTTTCTTACTTGTAGGTACAGTGACTTCAGGATCCTGCCGACTGCGTCACCTTAGGAGTTGACGAACCCTTGACCAACAGCGTGACGTAGTAAGTCAATGATACTTGTTTCCTGGTAATCATTGTAACTGTTGGGCTGTTGATACCGACCCCTCTTGACTCGTTCAGACAGTATCCACCGTAGTAAACCATGCTCTTTCCATGTTACTTTATGAATAGATACATTTTCTACATATTGGTCTAATGTTATCTAGAATATGCAGTTGTAGAATGTGCAGCTGTTATCTGGTGCATTCGCTAAGGCAGTTGGCAGTTGTCACTGATAAACGACAGCTTGGGTGATGCAAGAGATCATAAAAGGCTTAAAAAAGTCTTCTGTTACCATCTGCCAAAATCCCTAACCAATGTCTGCCTTACGTAAAAGAAATATTTTCCTTCTACCTTTACCAGAATATCTGCAGGCTCTTTTATTGGCTTAGTTATATTATTCATCTTTTTTCCCCGAGAGTCTATGGGAGCTCGACCCTAGGCAGCACATGAATGCGTCACGGTCAAGAACGCTAACCACAACACCCCGGAAGTCCATAGATGTAGACTATGCTTTCAGTGGACTGTGCGTTGCGTAAAGAAAGAGACTTTGGTCTTTCCCACGCAGGCATAGTTTCTCATTTCAGCGTCTCGTCTCTGTAGACTGGTGCAGCGTAGTTTGTCGGTGATCTCTGATCTACTCTTGAAATGTCCCGTCTGTTCTCTGGAAATTTCACCAATTGAGCTTTAGTTAAGGAGTCGCTGGTGAACGTTTTAAAACTTTCTCCCTGCGTCTTACAAGTAGCAAGAGTTGTCGTACAGCCTTGGGTTTCTGTCCTGTGTTCGGTCTGGACCACAAGCTACTTTCAGCTTGGAGGACCTCAGAATTTCTAGTTGTTTAGCGACTCTTCAGTTTCTTAACCTTCTGGGGGTAATAGGGAGATCCTAAGGATTTTGTGCCGTCGCTTTCGGCCACTTCTCAAGAGCCACAGTGCTGTCTCACCGTCGTTGCTCGCCTCTGGTCTCCAACAGTTGCAGTTGTCTGTTATCCCCACTCTGAATCTCCTCACCTGGAAGTGGGGTCACATACTACAAAAGAAGGATCAGATACCACTGTAGTCGTCTCATCAGAGTACCAGGCATACCCTCCTGACTGTTTGCTTACACAGGCGTTAGGGGAGATCCTGGTTCGGAGATCTTTGAAATCTGCTCACAGACGACGTCCTGCGGGTAGAAAGTCGACTTCATGCCTGTAGTAGGACGCTTCGATGTGGGTACTTAGCGACTGGGCAGATACGGGTAGTTATGTCTGTCAGAATCTGTTTCATAATACCAACCTCAATCTCGTCTGAAGAGGGGGTTATGCCTTCACCATCATACTAGTACATCTGGTGTCTGGTCTGTCCTAGACGAAGCAATGCCCATCGGGAAATCTGCCGTCGACAGAACCAAGCCCGAGGATCCAAAAGCAATCAGACATGTTGGCTTAGTCGTCCTTGGCGTCACTGTTGACTCGAGTATGTTATGTAGCGGAAGTCCATTTTTTTTGGGAGGGTATGTACTCTTTCTCAAACGCCCTTACGGAAGCAACGTCAACATATGTGTTGCTAGGAGGGATTGAGTTGCTTTGCCGAATTCCTTTTTTCTTTTGTCATCTGCTTCGGGATTCTAAAGTATGGTCTTCCATGTGTCACCAGGTATTATTCCATATACATTACCATTTCCGACAATGTCCTAGAGGTTCCTCTCCTTCAAGAAGATTTTGATTTCATTGCGGCCCATCCTAAGGAACAGTTCCGTGAGAATTAAGTCCCAGATACACACATCTATCCATCCGTCACAGTAACTCCTTTTTATTGCAAGTGCTACACTACGGTCTCTCCTTCTTCACGGTTGGTCACCCTGACCGCCTTGTGTCACCATTACCGAAGCAGGATAGCCCTGTTCATAGTTACCGCCTCAGTTGCTAGGAGGACCACAGTATGCTTCTGTATCCTTGCCATCTAGTGAGAGGGGTCTAAGTAACCCATAGTCGTCTGGTTGCCACTGGCAGGTTGGGGTGTAATTCTCCAAGCTCTTCAGATAGACTTGAGCGTCATCCTTCTGTTCGTCTGGTGTGGGTAGGTTGGGTTTCGGTGTAGGGAGAGGCTGAGGTCGCGGCTGTCTAGCTCAAGATTGAAAAGATATTTCGACTTGATACTTTCTTCATCTTATTTTTTCACTTGCTTCTTTCATGCTTTCTTACACTTTCCCTCTGTGTTTCATCTGTTTCTTCTCTCACCCATTCCACATACTTTTTTTTCCGGTTTCTACTTCTTGCTTTATCTCATACTTATCTTGATGTAACATGTTCCACTCTCGAGTCCTTTCTGCTGTTCCTCCACACGCGTTTTGAAAGCATCACCTACACATCCAAGTTGTCCTCTAGTCCTTTAGTCGTTCTCACTGAATACCTCTCCTCTCTCAAAAAAATTTCCTATGAATAATTGTGGAATTGAGTCCTTTGGTCTGAAACGTTACGGATTCACTTCCCCGTCGAGGTCTGACGAGTCTGGGGTCTTTTAAGACAACAGGAGGAGCACCACCTCAGAGTAGCTGGCCGTTAGTCATACTACCTCTACTGTTATCGAACCGTAGGGTTCACTCCTCAAGTTGAAACACGTCTCCTTTTCCCACCTAAAACTGGTTTCAAAAACCTTTAGATTTATGAATATAATTTGTAGCAAGTATATGTAATTATAATTTTGATGAGAGGGAAAACAATATAAGCCGAACAGTTTTAGCATTATGATCGTATTTATGAAAATTTGATTTCATTTCGAATACCGTAATGTTACAGGTCATGCGAAGCTCAGTTCGAACTAGTGAACAATGGCGCAACAATATTTCTAAATATAAACACGGAATCCAAAATACATCAAAATGGTAATAGGATCATAAGATACGTCAACTGACCCAGTTATTGATCAAAATGTCATACAAATGACATATATATGGTTGTACGGGCGGCTATGACATGTTTTCTAACTGCAAATTATTTTGAAATCATAGGGAGTCAAATAACATTAACATATAGGAAATGCATCACATATATTTGTGTGTAAATGGAATAGATATGAAAATCCTGTACAGAAAAGGATTTGTAGTCTTGTCTTAAATACGACAAAACACGGCTAGAGTTTGTGTATAAATGTCATAGGAGAAATGGAGTAATAGCAGTATGTGTTAACTCCCCATATTAGAGAGAGAGAGAGAGAGAGAGAGAGAGAGAGAGAGAGAGAGAGAGAGAGAGAGAGAGAGAGAGAGAGAGAGAGATCTACAAGTGGTATATGGTCATTGTTAGCACCTAGACCTGGCAACTCTCCACTCAAAAAGAATATCAGGTAAGATATTTGTCTTCCACTATGGCAGATTCATCTCGAGAATGTTGACGTACTGATTCAGTGTATTGCTAAATGATACAGTTCTGCCAACCTGTCCACGTGGTTTGCTAACTTATACACATTCATATTTCATCGATTATGAATGAATGTTTGGATATAACACACAGGCCTCGAAAGGGTTCCACTACTCTTACCTGAGGCGTATAGGGTTATCTCGTTTATAGCGTTCTCAACACCCAACCCAACATTTTCCTCTCGGGTTGAACTGGCTTGAAAGACGAACCTTTATCATTGCAGTTGCCATAGATTTCCTCGGTGGAAGAGATGAAAAGATGACTGGATATGTACCTACAGATCATGATAGACCAGCATGGATGTGGAGGATGCGCAATACAGCCGTCCACAGCCGGAGTCATCCCTAAGCTATAGAAGAGGGGCCTGGTTGACGCCCAAGCCGTGTAGATAAGAGTATCATCATGGTATTCGCTGAAGCTGCCAGACCCCGAAAACCAGAACGTAAAGTTATGCAAATTCCGTTAGTGACAAGGTGGAGGTAACTTCAGAGTTGTTGAAGTGAGATCTGGAACCATTGAGGTGAGATGTGGAACCATTGAGGTGAGATCTGGAACCACTGAGGTGAGACTTGGAACCATTGAGGTGAGACTTGGAACCATTGAGGTGAGATCTGGAACCATTGAGGTGAGATCTGGAACCATTGAGGTGAGATCTGGAACCATTGAGGTGAGATCTGGAACCATTGAGGTGAGATCTGGAACCACTGAGGTGAGACTTGGAACCATTGAAGTGAGATCTGGAACCATTGAAGTGAGATCTGGAACCATTGAGGTGAGATGTGGAACCATTGAGGTGAGATGTGGAACCATTGAGGTGAGATCTGGAACCATTGAGGTGAGACGTGGAACCATTGAGGTGAGACGTGGAACCATTGAGGTGAGACTTGGAACCATTGAGGTGAGACGTGGAACCATTGAAGTGAGATCTAGAGCCATTTTACCTCCTCAGTTTGGGAAGTTCAATCTTACTAAATCCCTTATCAAAACAGTCTGGGATACACGTCGTAAATTTTCCTGAAGTACATTCTCTCCTTTTCACATCTTGTTTTGAAAGTCTCTTTTTTTTTCTATTCTCTCGCCCTCAATTCATTCGCTTGTATTCCCCAAGTGAGTGTCAACAACGTCAACTTTTCTCTGACTGAAGCCTCTCAAAAAATGGAAAAAAAAGAACAGTTTTCATATGCATAACGTCACAAGTGTTTTTTTCCTTTTTTTTTCATCGTTTTGACGTAGCCTCACAAAATGTTTCTATCCTTTTGAACGCCGCGTCCTAAGAGAAGACTGTCAGTGTTCAGATGAGAATGTGATCGGACGGTCCAAGATGGTGCATTGTCAGTTAGCAGAGTCTATCCCTTTTCATTTCGGTTCGCCTGACTCCTCTCACAACCAGATATACCTTACCTTCCTGCACCCTTCACTGTCTCAGGGAGGGGAGCTGTCTTCAACCCGTAGTGGCTCACTCTGTGCCCTTCACAAGGACGTACCCCGTTATGTCGAAAGGCGTACAGAAACAGTCCTCGTCGAGGCCAGACCTTGAATATTGGAGCAGAAGATTAAAAAAAGAAATGAGAACAAAAGAGAAAGTAACATTTTTTTTTCAGAAGGTAAGAAACACGACCTCGAAAAAAAAAAAAGGTAGATCGGTGTTGTTTGAAAGATACACGGAGCGCAATTATGAATGTGTGTTGTGTGTGTGTGTGTGTGTGAGAGAGAGAGAGAGAGAGAGAGAGAGAGAGAGAGAGAGAGAGAGAGAGAGAGAGAGAGAGAGTTAAGTAAGACACAGGGTGTATAGGGCACTCTGGGCACCCAAGACTTGCCCAACACTGACGAATAAATTTAACCAGCAATCCTGATTCAGAGGTTTGAAAGATTTAGGGGAAATCGCTTCAGCAAATAGACTCAGGACGATGGTAGCCGTCACTTCCCGTGGCGGCTGCTGTCTCGAGCCTAACTCCCCTACTGCAACTAAGGGCCTCCCATTCGTCATACGTCCGGCAGTGTGGTTGGTATGGTACGTCTTTGTGTGGAGAACAGTCCCGTGGTGTCTTGAAGTCTGGGTTTTTTTGAGATGTTCTTATGGGTGTTTGGAAGTCGTGTACGCTGAATTAAGGAAATGATTTCATGTTTTTTTTTCTTTTGTAAGAGTTGTAGTTATTGTGTAATGTAAACACTTTCGGTGTTGCATTAAATTGGGGAAAAAATCGTACGGTAAAAAGTTTGAATTAGTTAAACACACACACACACACACACACACACACACACACACACACACACACACACACACACACACAGAGGTTTTAGTTGGCAGGCAGCCACCGACCAGAGAGGGGAAGAGGTCAACTGATTGGGTAGAGAGTCAGTGCAAAAGTGGCTCTCATGTTCCCTTCCTTAGCCCTTTTTTTTTTTTCTGCCTAGTATATATACGTGAATTTCTGGCATCCATCCCACAAACGAACACTATCTCCATATTAGACATAACACGACATCGTGCTAATCACACTAACCTTATTCTTAAGTATAAATTGCGGTAAGCGCTGCGCGTCAGATCTGCCTGAAGGCAGAATCTCGTAAAATTTCGCGTCCTTGAAAAATCTTCAGAGAGGTGAAGCCACACGATCGTAAAAATGATGGGTAAATAGGCAATCACACACACACATATGGTCTCCGTGGTTTAGTGGTAAGTGTTCCTAATCCTGAGACAGCACGGGCCAGGTCTTGGTCGGGCTTGCATGAGTTCGAGTCCTGGGCCCGGCAGTCGACCCGCACACCTAACCTACGTGATCATTCTCCCTTCGAGGCTGGCCAGTTAATGGGTATCTGGCTTAGGCGTGTGTGTGTGTGTGTATTTGTTTGCTTGTTTTGCCTTGTCTACGATATTCATTTTATGGGGGCCTCATGATTGTAGAACTCCCTCCTCGTACCGTACAAATGAATGATTACACACACACACACACACACACACACACACACACACACACAATCTTGCGTAAGAGTCCTCTCTAGTCTACATAGACATGCAGCTTTAATAATCCTTATCATGCAGATCTTTAAGGACATAGATAGATGTGGTATTGTCACCAATTCAGGAACTTCATATTCGCCTCTGGAATGAAGTCTGGGAATACGAATAAATCCTGGAGCCCAAATAGAAATTCAATTACTTACAATTTGGAATCGTCAGTAAAATAGGGCTGAGCGTACTCTTCGCAATATTCGTAAAACAAAATACAATGATTTTTTCAGTTTTATTGCTGTGACTTTCTGACCTGGAATTATTAATTACCTGTGTTGTTAACCAGCGGTGATTATTTCCCTATTATGGCTAGCATTATGTTACTCATCATCCTTTGATTGTAATGGACAAATATTTATCGATACGTACCCTTAGAGCATGTCAATACAGTTCATTGCCAATTAAATCTGTTTATAACTATGATCAAACGGCAGAGACCTTCATTACCGTGTACAGAATCTGGAATTACTGAACGCTGTGACATCCAGGATATAGGTTAATAATGGCGCCACTCCGCCACCAGCTCGAATCCAGATCAATTCCCAGTGTCAGTATTATGTTTGCATGTTGTGGGTAATCAGTGTGAGTTGTGGACACAGTGGGTCTCGAGTTCTCCACAAACAGGCCACACTCGCCTGGAAGTTTAACTGGATTGGTGTCCCGTGCTGGAAACTCTCACTTCGCTGGAAACTAAAAGTCCTCCACACACCAGATTCCAGAGTTTTCATGCAGTCGTCATACCAGTAGCTTCTCTACGGAAAGCTGCTTCTTATTGTCTAGCCAGTTGGTTCTTATCCAGAAATCTTTTTGTCATCTATAAGATTAACCTGTTAACGATTTCATTTTCCTTCATTCGTTCATCCTTGTTACTCCGCTCTATTACAGTGCCTTCATATTAGTTGTGTGTTTAATCAACTCTAACCACATTCATTTCTTTTTTCATTATTCACTGTTTTATAAGGCTGCACACGTATGAGTCTTGCTTCAGTCACACACACACATTTTCACCAGTAAGCTATACAAGTCATTTCGTCTCATTTATTCACGTCTATTTTCTTACGTATAGTTTACGATCGTGTCTTAAAGGATTCCTTCAACTCTTCGCGGTTTGGTGTGCGTCTAACCTGCAGTTATTGCCTCTTTGCTCGGTCAGGCAGCTCGAGGTAAGCATGGCTTGTCTGGCCAACTTTATGGCTACTTCTCCACTGAACAGTTCATAACGCTTTTAACGACTGTAGGCGGGATAGTGAGTAATTCTGGCTTCCGGAAAGTGTAAGTGGAGAAACCAAAAAGTTTTCTTAAGTCTGTGCTCAAATGATTGCAGCCTTGGTGCTTGGTCTTCAGCAGTCATTAAGGCGTATGAAAGCCCTTCCGACATCCTCAAACCCGCTGACTTTTGCCTGACTACAGAGGTGATGTTAGCACACAGCAGAATTCTGATTTGATTATCACAAGTGCACTGGATATCGTCGTCACTAGTTTTACCTCTCTTCTCTCGAGGGTTTACATAGATCCAGCCTGTCATCTTTCTCGTAGAGGCAAACTGCTGCTCTTCCGTATTCGATGAAGATAAGATCTTCAGAGGTCATCACTTCGAGTTGTTTAGCGCAGTTCCTTCGAGAAATGATTGTATTATTTTTTTTTTCTTCCTGATCGTCCTCACCATCTCGTGGTATCTCATATCAAAGGGCTTTTTGTGATCAACAAGCCATTCTATCATCAACTGCCCATCCTCGTCCTTAGCGACCGAATGGTCCTCAGGACTGTATTCTGTATTCTCCAAGAGCTCTTGCGCGCCGACTGGTGGTTTTCACTTTGTCATAATCACATTTCAACGTAGCGAAATCAGGGTCATGTTCACTTGGGCCATAAAAGATTGAGACGATTATAGTACTTGGTCTGGCTTCATACACGTAGCACACGGAAGGTTTAAAGATTTTATAAAGGCATCAGAATCCACCGTGCTGAATCTCTTGAGCACGCTGGAAGCAGCCTGGAAGCCCCTTATTTTTTGATCAAGGAGTCATATGTTCGCAATATTATTTTTTCATGGGCGCTGTAGTACTGTTCCTTGTATGAACGAGGAATAGCAGGCATCTTACAGAGTGAGATGCTTCCTGTATCACTCAACGAATTGAGCATCCAGTTCTAAGGGAAAGTCTTGCACGAGTACAAAGAAATCCAGGTCATTAGACACTGACACCATTGGAGTATAATCGTTCTCTGACAAAACTACTTGTTAAGGACCTAGTGTATCTGTAACACACGTCTTGCCCGACAGAGAAGTCTGTTTTCCCTTTCCATTTCCATGCTTTCTTGTGAGTTGCATTGTTCTACACGGAATTGTAGATAGACAGCTCTGCGTAATGTAGATGAGTACACGATAGACGTCAGATAGTCTACTTTGAGTAGATCCCTGGATGACCTCGTCAACTGGCTCCTTCAAACTCTTTGATGAAGGCTCATTCGAATAGGTTTCTTTATTCGCAGTGAGGGAGGCGTTATGTTTTAGGATGGATTCGGTAACTTTACCAGCTGGTGCTTACAGGATGGGAGGGGTACATAAGAAACTGGTAAAGTTGTATAAGGAACGTATTCTGGCTGACTAGTAAAACACTTTGCCTCTAGCTCTGTCACATCAGTGACTATATCTGCATCTTTTGTAGTACTATACTTCTCTGTAAGCTCAAAGACTTGTTAGATAGAATAATTTAATATGTATCGAGAGCGCTGAATAGCCTTAGATGCTCTATTGCTTGGCTTATAAGCCTGAATTTTATAATCCAATCCACTGAAAGCCTCTTTAACCGCCTGGATCGTTTTGTAAGGCCAGACATCCCTTGAGAGCCGAGTTTCGTGTAAACTTGCACCGGTTTTGACATTTCGTGACAGTTGTGTCATGCGAGACTCGTCGCTAATCCTTCCCTCTGAAGCAGACTGTCTGGAGGGATTGGATCAATGCAGTGACCCCAGACGACTTGGGATTTTTCGTATTGTGTTGGAGCCTCATAGACTCTTCGAATGTATTCCTGGACAGAAAGAAGTGTTAGAGGGTTTCAGCCTCCTATTGGGAACTACACACACGACATTGTACTTGAAGACAGAGGCCCCAACGTTATGTGGATGGTGAGACAGCTGGAGTATTTAGACAGAATAAAAGAGTGTCATAGAATTTGAATCGATTTACCTGGGGGACCTGCGTCACCATTCCTGAAATGATGATCCGTGAAGGAAAAAGGAAAAATGGCCACATCAAAAGCATTGTTCTTGGACTTTCAGGAAAACCGTTTCTTCGAAATCTTGTGGTTTCCATTGTGTTTGTTTCATTAGCAGAACTATAATTGACAGTCCTACGCATTTCAACTTGGGTAGATGTGTACTCTGTCCCTGTTGTGAATGTCAAACTGAAATATATAGAAAACTATTTCTGGGTTACCAACGTCAGATAATTGGAGGCACAATGCCAGTTGATACAATTCATTTTGCTGTTACACGTGTTCGCAGGTGCTTTGTGTTGGGTTTCACCTGAGTAAACAGCCATTGTTCTGATACTGTCTTTCACGAGCATAACGACTGCCGGTCTCCATTGCAGCAAGCGCAGCGTCTCAAAATCTAAGACTGATATGGTCTTATCCTAAATGTCTTGCGGCATCCGTAACATTATCCTCTTCTCTGCCTGAGTCGTACTTTTACCAAAGTGATTTCTCTGCTCTTCACTCTCTTGTCCAACCCTCCACAGGAAATAGATGCATTCGTTGGGAAACCACATTAGCCGTGGATGTAGATGTGTACTGAACTTCTCCACGCAAACTTTCTCTCATTCTCTCTCTCTCTCTCTCTCTCTCTCTCTCTCTCTCTCTCTCTCTCTCTCTCTCTCTCTCTCTTGAGGGTTTATGGGTACTTTAATTGTCCTGTCTGTCGCTGTTGTGAACTTCTTGCTCCAAGCAGCGACGGTGATAACCAATATTATAAGAAGGTGTGCGTGGTTGGTAACGGGCAACGCTGGACAATATTTTGCCTTTCATGCATCTTTCGTTCTCTCAAGACGGTCTTTGGTTGCCGCATGACCTTTCTCCGTGTCACTAAATGTGTCCACTTTTAGATATCTGACGTTCCAGTAATAAGGTATGTGGATTATACTTACACGAAACAGTCACTTCCCATTCGTAAGAGAGGTGAGTAAACTCTCTCTAAAGCATTGGGTTCTTCTTATATAGTGTTTGAATTCGTTCCACGGGAGTCGCAAAGGGCGATCAGCAAAGCCCCTTACATTAAAGACGACAGTCTGTTTCTCTTTATGAAGGGGTTTCATGCATTTAGATACTCGGGGACAGGTGCAAAACATACACCTTTTTAATATCTTGTCCGGGAAAATTAGTCTGAATCCTTCTTGCTATCTTTTAAAGTAAACTTTGCTATATTTCTATGTTCATTTATATAAAAATTGAATCAAATGATCCTATTTTAACTTCGTCACCGTTCACAAATGACCCTGGATCCCGTATGACACTGTGAAATTAGGTTCACACACTACCGCTAGGGGCAGAATCGAAGTCTCGAACTCCGGGATGTGTGTCCTTCCTCGAACTACCAGTCACAGCCTTCATCAATGAAGCTAGGTAAATGACCCATGGTTCTTGGACTCGCACGTTTGCTGGTGCTGCCAAACCAGGATTAAATCTTGCCAATGGTGATGCCAAGCCAAAACAATGATAGATCTTGCCAGAGTATCTAAATTGTCTTATCACTGCGCGCTCGTGAGTTGAACCCAGGCCACTGAGAACAGTAGGCGGACAGCGTACCACTTGACCATCGTTGTTGTCATTCCCTGTCATTGTTCTCTCCATATGGTGGGTCCGTGTTAACGTGATGCAGTCAGGCATCATCTGTGTAGTGATACACGGAAGGAGCATTAATCCACACTCAGCCGAGAGTGGAAGTAGTGAAGCTCTGTACCTAAGAGCTATTGTTGTCCGTCAAGCTATTATCAAAGCAGCATAGCGTGTGGGCGGTGGCGAAGCTGATTCCCCGAGTTTCATCCATTCACTAAGGCGTTTGTCGTGAAGTGTGGCCGCAAGTTATACGTTGCCTCATTCGACCACGGTCGATAGATATAAACAACATGCGACAGAATTGTAGAGGAGGTGGAGAGGGCCCATTTTCTGCTATACTTTGGCGATGGATCTAGGAATGTTATTGGTAAAATTGCAGCGTTAATGGATAATATTGGGGGCTGGGACAGAAGCCAAAGAACACAGACCATTCAGAAAAAGATACCAAAAAATGTTTGAGGTGGTACTCGACGCGTTTCAGATGTATTGTCCATCGTTTCAAAACTTTCAGCCTGGGTAAACAGGGATCCGAAAGATGGTATAATGACGTGGGAACACATCACCAGTTTCCACATAGTTATGACTTTGTGTTACGCTTCCTGTTACACGATATTGATTTTAGAATCTTAGACGATCGACTTCTCCGTGTAAAGAATTCGAAACTGTAATGGCCTCTGGAGATTCGCCTGGATGATGATGATTGACGCGCAGATGCTCAGTGGGACCAACCAGAGCGGTGTCCAGGTGATGTGTTGAAGAGAGGCAGCCGAAGCAAGCTCCATCACTTCACGGGAGACGTACTGTAAAGTCCCGAAGAAACATTCTGGGTGGACTTCGGGAGAAAGGATTGTGCGGCAAAGAGCCCAGGAGAGTTAATGGTCTTGTCCCACATGGGTAAATCGCGTTCTTAAGTGCTGAGGAGGTAATCACTTCGAGGTAATGTGTCCATAATTTTCGGAAACGGGTCCTCGTCCCTGAGACTGCAAGATGAATGGACTATTACCCTAAGAGGTAGACCGCCAGGACTGTATCTATATACTTTTCCAGATAGAGTGTGAAGCAGTGCATCACGATATTGATTATATCAGCACCTACGAGGCGATGACGGGTGATAACTACATGGGTCGAGGGTCAACAGAACTGAATTTTAGATCGCCATGCGTGTGTGTTTTTTAGGTTACAGGTCGTGAAGAACATAGTGATGCTAAGGGGTCTTAACAGCGAAGGATGTACCATGCATTGAACACCTGAAAATTCATGATCGTTTCTCGACTTTGGTAAGAAGTTCGAAGAAACCTTTGCCTTTTTAGCAGTCGTGTGCTCTTGGTGGTGGTAGTTGACTATGGTAGTTAACGTGCATTAAAAAGTGTACGAAGCCACCGGTGTAAGTCATTCAAGAGATCCAGGACAGAAGTGTCGGACAGGAGGGTTGTTAGGATGTTTTGGTGTCAGACAGCTGTTGTTCACAGTGGGGTAGAAGTCATTCTGCAACATTCATAAAAATCGATGACGTTTAAGCATTCCTCGATACGTCCAGCGGAATTCTCAGGCCAGCAGGATCAGTGCCAGGGAAAAACCGTGAATAGGCTGTTCACGAGGGTTTTAGGTCGTTTAGATAGTCTGGAGTGAACGATGGTACTTAATTAGAAGTAAGAGGGAGCTCTTGGTTATAGCTTAGCGCCCGATGGGTCCTTGCAGAAGGTCTGTCATGAAAGGCATGTCAATTCTTGTGGATTTGAGACAAGCGATTGAATAAGTACAGGTTGAATCGTATACGTAATAAGCCTCAAATAGAGAGTGTGTGTGTGTGTCTTTGTGTGTATAATCAGGATACTGTAAGAGCATTGTGTGAGGTTATAGCTTGTTAAATAACTGCTTATTAATACATAGTGTATGTGTGACTGTGACTGCCTTCATCATAATAACATTCATTATATATCAAATAATTTATTCATTATTTTTAAAATTAGCAACAGGCTCAAATAATATGTAAAGTTCATATTAACCAGTTGTCATTTCATTACCTGTGTGAAAAGAGGCAGAAAATGTGTTGCAAGATATGTTGTTGGTGGGGTCACATGAAGCTGTTATACGATCCAGAGCACCACTTGGTAGTCGCCGGGGCCAGTGGGACCCCAGTCATCCATCCACTGAGAAATATTTAACATCCGTCGGAAGAGAGCACCAAAACCTCCCTTGCTACGTCCACGATCGTTACTAACGAGTTCCGTGTGGTGGTTCATCGAGGAACGTAGCATTTCAAGCCTGAGATGAAATACGGGAGTAGTCAGGCACTGTGGCCCAGTGAGAGAGTAACCCATTTGTACTAAAAGATGCCACATGTCGTAAGCATGACTTTTGGAGAGAGAATTATGCCATTTTTGTAAAAAGGAGAATCACATACGGAGGTGTGAGG
The DNA here is from genome assembly GCF_036320965.1 of Panulirus ornatus. Classification (NCBI taxonomy): domain Eukaryota; kingdom Metazoa; phylum Arthropoda; class Malacostraca; order Decapoda; family Palinuridae; genus Panulirus; species Panulirus ornatus. The sequence continues at coordinate 12,794,430 of NC_092250.1, forward strand.
GAATCTAAGTATAGAATTAGATATTTTTCCTTCAAATACGTAGACCCCGATCGGATATACTTGCATCAACGGCTTGAATTGAGGTATCACTCGAAAATGATGAAGTTAGTGAATTTCTATGAGGAAGGAGGTAGGAGTAGTGAAGTAAAGCTATTTGAGTGGAGACGAAGCAAGTCTTTTTCGATGTCCTGCCATTGTTAGACACTGACAGCCGTGTGATAGCCAGGTTTGAACTCTAAGCGTGTCAAATGATACTGATGTGGAGCGGAATATCTTCCATCCAGTAGGGTTGTCGAACTAGACGATATAAACTGAGAATCGACGTGTCAGAAAGTGGCCATGCGGGAGTATTTCTGTACCTACAGAGTAGCAGAGAACACGATACGCGCTTGTATGAAGTCGATATGTGCAGTTCTGGTAAATACAGAGGTCTGTAGTGATCTGAGGTTATGAGAAAAGGCTCCATCAGTGTCAACTTCGATTCTCATTTGCACACTTACGAACACACACACAAACAGTCGCCAACAAACGTGCGTGTCTGTGTGTGTGTGTGTGTGTGTGTGTGTGTGTGTATATATATATATTTTTTTTTTTTTTTTTTTTCATACTATTCGCCATTTCCCGCGATAGCGAGGTAGCGTTAAGAACAGAGGACTGGGCCTTTGAGGGAATATCCTCACCTGGCCCTCTTCTCTGTTCCTTCTTTTGGAAAATTAAAAAAAAAAAACGAGAGGGGAGGATTTCCAGCCCCCCGCTCCCTTCCCTTTTAGTCGCCTTCTACGACACGCAGGGAATACGTGGGAAGTATTCTTTCTCCCCTATCCCCAGGGAAAATATATATATATATATATATATATATATATATATATATATATATATATATATATATATATATATATATATATATATATATTGTCCCTGGGGATGAGGGAGAAACAATACCTCCCACGTATTCCCTGCGTGTCAGAAAATGCGATTAAAAGTGGAGGGAGCGAGGGGCTGGAAATCCTCCCCTCCAGTTTTTACTTTTCCAAAAGAACGAACAGAGAAGAGGGCCAAGTTAGGCTTTTCCCTCTGGCCCAGTCTTCTGTTCTAAACGCTACCTCGCTAGAGCGGGAAAAGGCGAATGTATTAAAAAATCATATATATATATATATATATATATATATATATATATTAATTTCCATTTATTTTACTTTGTCGCCCTCTCTCTCGCGTTAGCGAGGTAGCGCAAGGAAGCAGACGAAATAATGGCCCAACCCACCAACATACACATTTATGTACTTACACGTCCACACACGCAAATATACATACCTATACATCTCAACGTATACATATATATACACACAGACATATACATATATACACATGTACATAATTCATATTGTCTGCCTTTATGCATTCCCATCGCCACCCCGACACGTGAAAATAACAACCCCCTCCCCCCTCATGTGTGCGAGGTAGCGCTAGGAAAACACAATGGCCGCATTCGTTCACACTCAGTCTCTAGCTGTCATGTAATCAAAGAAAACCACAGCTCCCTTTCCACATCCAGGCCCCACAGAACTTTCCATGGTTTACCGCAGACGCTTCACATGCCGTGGTTCAGTCCATTGACAGCACGTCGACCCCGGTATACCACATCGTCCCAATTCACTCTATTCCTTGCACGCCTTTCACCCTCCTGCATGTTCAGGCCCCGATCACTCAAAATCTTTTTCTCTCCATCTTTCCACCTCCAATTTAGTCTCCCACTTCTCCTCGTTCGTTCCCTCTCTGACTCATATATCCTCTGTCAATCTTTCCTCACTCGTTCTCTCAATGTGACCAAACCATTTCAAAACACCCTCTTCTGCTCTCTCAACCACACACTTTTTATCACACATCTCTCTTACCCTATTATTACTTACTTGATCAAACCACCTCACACCACATATTGTCCTCAAACATCTCAATTCCAGCACATCCAACCTCCTCCGCACAACTCTATCTATAGCCCACGTCTCGCAACCATATAACATTGTTGGAACTACTATTCCTTCAAACATACCCATTTCTGTTTTCCGAGATAATGTTCTCGACTTTCACACATTCTTGAACGCTCCCAGAACTTTCGCCTCCTCCCCCACCCTATGATTCACTTCCGCTTCCATGGTTCCATCCGTTGCCAAATCCACTCCCAGGTATCTAAAACACTTCACTTCCTCCAGTTTTTCCCAATTCAAACTTGCCTTCCAATAGACTTGTCCCTCAACCCTACTGTACCTAATAATCTTGCTGTTATTCACATTTACTCTCAGCTTTCTTCTTTCACACACTTTACCAAACTCAGTCACCAGCTTCTGCAGATTCTCACACGAATCAGCCACCAGCGCTGTATCATCAGCGAACAACAACTGACTCACTTCCCAGGCTCTCTCATCCACAACAGACTGCATACTTGCCCCTTTCCAAAACTCCTGCATTCTCGTCCCTAACAACCCCATCCATAAACAAATTAAACAACCATGGAGACATCACACACCCCTGCCGCAAACCGACATTCACTGAGAACCAATCGCTTTCCTCTCTTCCTACATGTACACATGCCATACATGCTCGTTAAAAACTTTTCGCTGCTTCTAACAACTTGCCTCCCACACCAAATATTCTTAATACCTTCCAAATAGAATCTCAACTCTTCTCCAGATCCATAAATGCTACATACAAATCCATTTGCTTTTCTAGGTATTTCTCACATACATTCTTCAAAGCAAACACCTGATCCACACATCCTCTACCGCTTCTGAAACCACACTGCTCTTCCCCAATCTGATGCTCTGTGCATGCCTTCACTCTCTCAATCAATGCCCTCCCATATGATTTCCCAGGAATACTCAACAAACGTATACCTCTGTAATTTGAGCACTCACTTTTATCCCCTTTGCCTTTGTACAATGGCAATATGCAAGCATTCAGCCAATCCTCAGGCACCTCACCATTAGTCATACATACATACATTAGATAACCTTAAAAACCAGTCAACAATACAGTCACCCCCTTTTTTAATGAATTCCACTGCAATACCATCCAAACCCGCTGCCTTGCCGGCTTTCATCTTCCGCAAAGCTTTTACTACCTCTCCTCTGTTTACCAAATCATTCTCCCTAACCCTCTCACTTTGTACACCACCTCCACCAGAACACCCTATATCTGCCACAGTATCATCAGACACATTCAAAAGACCTTCAAAATACTCACTCCACCTCCTTCTCACATCACCACTACTTATCACTTCCCCATTAGCCCCCTTCACTGAAGTTCCCATTTGTTCCCATGTCTTACGCACTTTTTTTTATCTCCTTCCAAAACATCTTTTTATTCTCCCTAAAATTTAATGATACTGTCTCAGCCCAACTCTCATTGCCCTCTTTTTCTCTCTTGCACCTTTCTCTTGACCGCCTGCCTCTTTCTTTTATACATCTGTCAGTTGCATTATTTCCCTGTAAAAATTCTCCAAATGCCACTCTTCTCTTTCACTAATAATCTTACTTCTTCATCCCACCACTCACAACCCTTTCTAATCTGCCCATTTCCCACGCTTCTCATGCCACAAGCATCTTTTGCGCTAGCCATCACTGCTTCCCGAAATACATCCATTCCTCCCCCACTCCCCTTAGGTCCTTTGTTCTCACCCTTTTCCATTCTGCACTCAGTCTTTTCCTGGTACTTCCTCACGCAAGTCTCCTTCCCAAGTTCACTTACTCACCACTCTTTTCACCCCAACATTCTCTTCTTTTCTTTAAACCTCTACAATTCTTCACCTTCGCCTCCACAAGATTATGATCAGACATCCCTCCATTTGCACCTTTCAGCACATTAACATCCAAAGGTCTCTCTTTCGCGTGCCTATCAATTAACACGTAATCCAATAATGCTATCTATCCATCTCTACTACTTACATGCGTATACGTATATATATATCTCTTTTTAAACCAGGTATTCCCAAAAATCAGTCATTTTTCAGCACACAAATCTAGAAGCTCTTCATTTCCATTTACAACACTGAACACCCCTGTACACCAATTATTCCTTCAATTGCCACATTACTCAACTTTGCATTCAAATCACCCATCACTATAACCCAGTCTCGTGCATCAAAACTACAAACACACTCACTCAGCTGCTCCCAAAACACTTGCCTCTTATGATCTTTCTTATGCCCAGGTGCATATGCACCAATAATCACCCATCTCTCTCCATCCACTTTGTTTACCCATATCAATCTAGAGTTTACTTTCTTACACTATCACATACTCCCACCACTCCTGTTTCAGGAGTAGTGCTACTCCTTCCCTTGCTCTTGTCCTCTCACTAACCCCTGATTTTACTCCCAAGACATTCCCAAACCACTCTTCCCCTTTACCCTCGAGCTTCGTTTCTCTGAGCCAAAACATCCAGGTTCCTTTCCTCAGACATACAACTCGTCTCTCCTTTTTTTTTCTCATCTTCGTTACATCCACACGCATTTAGACACCCTAGTCTGAGCCTTCGAGGAGGATGAGCACTCCCCGCATGACTCCTTCTGTTTCCCCTTTTAGAAAGTTAAAATACAAGGAGGGGAGGGTTTCCAGCCCCCCGCTCCCGTCCCCTTTATTCGCCTTCTTCGACACGTGAGGAATGTGTGTGTGTGTGTGTGTGTGTGTGTGTGTGTGTGTGTGTGTGTGTTATCCCTGGGGATAGGGGAGAAAGAATACTTCATACGTATTCCCCTCGTGTCGTACAAGGCGAGTAAAGGGGGCGGGAGCGGGGGGACTGGAAACCCTCCCCTCCTTGTATGTCAATTTCTGGAAAGGGAAACAGATCCACGACCTCGCTGTCCTAGGAAACACCTATGAAAGATAATAAAGAATAGTGTGTGTGTATGTGTGTGTGTGTTGCCGGACTACTCATGTTTGAGGATACCCCAAGAGTAAAAAGTCGCCTGGGTGAGGCTGCATCATCATCACTGATGTAGCCAAAGTTTAACTTTTTGCTTCAAAGGAGTCCGCCTGTCCTTGCCACCGAGTGTAGCGCAACCTTAAAGCTGCAGGCGCCCTGGAAGAGAGATGCGTCCGACGAAGCTTTAAGAAAGGGTTGTTGGCCAAGTTTATTATGTAACCTTGGGTTAAATGATGTTGATTTGGATACTGATAATGATTATTGTAATAATATCATACACAGAAAAGTTACGGAACCGCGTGATGATGCGTACAAGTGTATAGAGACGACGGAAACACACACACAGACCCACCCACACACCCACATACTTGTGTGTACACTCACATAGATGGTGCACACTCACCCATTCACTTTCCGAACAAACACAAAACACGTACACACACAAATGCATACACACACCCATATATAGATGATGCAAACTCACCCGTTCGCCTTCCGAACAAACAGACACAAAACACGCACATTGACACACACACACACACACACACACACACACACACACACACACACATGCGTGGTTGCCTGTGTCTGGCAACAGGGTCGTGAACCACGAGCTCTTGTCAGTTGTAGTTCAGCCGCCGTAGCGTACGCGTCACACCCTAGCTGACGCCGGCCCTCCCCACACACCATCGACAGTGTCACGAGGAAAAGTTTGTAGCCTTCGCAGGATAACCCCTGGAATGGTATTACACCCCCCATTAGAAGGATCGTAAAGACGTCAGAATAGTATTTGATTCTCTTACCGTACTTGGAGTTAATGTAATCATGATCGGCAGAGTTGGAGTTGGTAAATAAATGATTATATAAGTGGCTGTCCAGATTTGTCTCGGCAACAGGCGGCGGTGCTCGCTGGCGCTGGTTTGCTAAGTGTAGCGGAGATCTTTACTGTGTAGACCATAGGTAAGTGATCATCCTCAAGGAACGTAGGATAATATATATATATATAGTATTATATAACCCAGAATGCCTTTCATAAGCCTCCTGCAGCTCTCAGGGTGCTCTCCAAGCAGGAGCAGGGACGTGAAGGACTCCTCTAGGAATCTAAAGTAGAAAGTTCTGCGACCATATTGCCCACTTCCATCTGTTCATCGTCGATGGTACAGCCTTGTAGGTATACGTACTGACTTTACACGTTGTGTAACCACTTGTAGGTTGAGCCTCTTGAGGTGCGCGCGCGTGAAACACACACACGCGCGCGTTCGCCCTCGCGCACATACAAACTCTCACGCGCGCACACACACACACACACACACGAGCTCACTCTCGCCCACCAGTAACAGACTAAGCAAGACCACTTTGCTCATATCTTCTTAAGCTTTCATGTTAATGTACTGAAACCAGAGGCCATTATCTACGTCCAAACCCCTTTGACCCTTCTGTCGATTCCCTTGACCACTTCATATGCCCTGGTTTATTCCACTAACAGAACGTCGATCCCTGTATATCATATTGTTCAAATTCCACTTATTCCCATGCACGCCTTCTGTTTGTCTGTCAGGCTTCAATAACTCCAGTCCTCTTTAACTTATGCTTCCATTTCCTTCACGGCTTCCCTCCTCACCCATGCTCCTTCCAGTTCTGACATATATATCATCATAATCACTCTCTCTTCACTCATCCTCTCCATCTATCCACACCATTTCAGCACACCTTGTTCAGCTCTGTCAGATTACTACCACACCTCTCTCTTAACACTATCATTTTCCACACGATCAACCCTCCCCACACCACATATTGTTCACTTTATTCCATATATTCTCATCTGTAGCCTTTGCCTCGCATGCATATATCGTCGTTAGGACTGCTCTACCTTTAAAGATACCCTCCCATTTTCTTCACAGATAGTGACCTATTTCCACATATTTCTCGGTGCTTAGAACCTTTGCCCACTTACTCGCCATATGGCTCGCCTCCGCTTCCATAGTTCCGGAACTATTCGCTTCCATGTCCGTACCTTGATTTCTGAAATGCTTCACTTGCTCCAAGTTTTCTCCGTTCAGACACACACCCCAAGTAACCTCTCTGTGTGCACTGCTAAGCTTGATAGCCTTGCTTACATCAACATTTACTCTCGACTTTCTATTTCACACACACTCAACCAAACTCGGACACCAGCGCTTGCAGTTGCTCACTCGAATGTGCTACCAGCGCCGTGTCATCAGGAAACAACAACAGACACTCTTCTCAAGCCCGTACATTCTCTGAAGAGTACATACTAGCCCTAACCACCCCGTCCGTAAACATATTCAACGGTCATGGCGCAACCCAACATTCACCTAGACCCACTAGCCCTCCTCTCTTTACGATTTACTCTGTTGAATAGAAACTCCTCATTGCTTGTAATAGTTTTGATTCCGTAAAATATTTTTCGCACCACCTTCATGAAAGCATCTCTATCAACCGTGTCATGCGCTTTCACTAGATCCATAAATACCACATAAGAATCCCGTTTCTCTTTAAGGATTTCACATTGACATGCTTCAAAGCAAATCTATGATCCACACGTCCTCTACCACCTCTGAAGGAGAAACCCAATCTCATGTTCTGTACACGGCCACCTATCCTCTCGATCACCATTCTTGTGTATAACTTTCCAACTGCATTCAACAAACTTGTACCCTTGTAATTTGAGCACTCTCTCTCTCTCTCTCTCTCTCTCTCTCTCTCTCTCTCTCTCTATATATATATATATATATATATATATATATATATATATATATATATATATATATATATAGTATATGTTTGTATGTTGGTAACAGCTCCTCTGGTAAACATATCCTGTTGAATCTTTCAAGTTGTCTGACATCTCGTTTCACATGACTAAGGAGGTTGTGTAAGATACGTTCAAGGGTTGTCTCGAGGTTTCGACCTGAATCCATCAAATTATCGTGAGGAGCGTGGTGGAGAGGCGAGTGGAGCAGGTGGGAGTGGTGTGGGTAATACCTGTAGGCGGACGAACATGTAGCACTGCGTTCGCAATTGCCTGTTTCGTGCTGCTAGAACACGTCGTGTCTTGACCTGTGTTCTGGTCGTTGTTTTTTGGATGCCCTCTCCTTGATGATTAGTGCTTTTGTGATGCGTAAGCGTCTTGCACCTCGTTCAGGGCGTAGTGTCCTTGTAGATTTATCAATCGTTTTTCGTGTGAGGTCATTGTTATGCTTTATGGTGACATGTAGTTCTGATGTGGCCTTCATGTAAGGGATGAGTAAGTCTACTGGATAGCGTACGCTTCCCACGTAGGTCATATTAGTAAGGAGCTCACACGTCTCCTTGTCGATATTTGAATTCATTCATTATTGATACAGTTGGTTATCCATGATTTAAGTTGCAAAAGAGATCCGTCTTGGGTCCATTGATGGAAATGGAATGTCAGAATCGCTACAGACGCCTCGTCTAATGTTATAGACATGAGACATGAGAGCACAAGGACTGGAAATCCGTCTTTAAACGTAAAGAAAAATTTGTAAAAAAAAATTTTGTTGGTAGTAGTAACAAAGTAGAGATTGGTTTAATCTCGGGCATGTCAGAATAAGTCATGGTAAATAATAAGTTTCTTAGTAGGTCTGAAACATTAAGACGATGTCTGGTAGCTCACAGAAGTTATGTCTTTTTTAGTGAATTATTGATATTTCTTAATGGAATAATTCAATTACTGACTCGAGCGACGCCTTTTATGTAACAGAGAATTGGAGACACCTATTTTTTTCAAGATATTTTCTGTCGGTTATTCTCTTCATCCAGCAGAACTCGTGTATATATGCTAGATGGCGTGTGTATGTCATTTTAGAGTAGGTTTGAATAGATCCACTTTTAAGACCTGCGTATGTTCGTTTTCTTTAATCTGAAGGCTTGGAGATTACCATTACTTGTAACCTGTGATAAAATGGGGAAATGGAAATATGTATCAGATAGTCTGCGTCACGACTGAGATTGGTATCTCGATCCTAAGTATTTATAAAGACCAGAAATTCTTTGATTTGGTCTTTAGATCCGAATGACAGCGACATTTTACCCACCCTCGTACTTGAATAGAACTGGGGCCAAAGAATCCAGCGTCTTTAAGCTGGTCATCTTTGTTCATGATAATATTGGCTCTGGCTGCCAAAGAGTTGAGGCTTTCCCAAAAGGTATGTTTAGAAGAGTCCATTTAATTTATATGCAGATGATATTTGCCGTTGAGGTATCGAGTCTAAAATCTCCTCAGGAAAGAGAGAGGTTTGAATGACGAGATTATAAAAGGAATGGGATCTACGTCAGGAGTTAATTGTATTCGGAAAAGACTTAAGGTGTTTTGAACACAAGTTAGAATCTTCAGGTGGTGCCACAAACAATAGAATATAAACACTTTACGGTCAGATCATCAGCCAGGGGATTGAATCGGGTAGAAATAAAGAAGCAATCCGGTATTAAGTCACATGCTCTACATCATTATTGAAGGAGAATATTCCAGTAGAAGTTAAAAGACGTTTATTCATTATATTCTTGTCAAGATTAACAAAACGGAGCTAAATTATGGACATGAACCACCACTGATATCATTAGATTGACAGATGCACAGAGGAAGTCAATAAAACTCTCATTTGGCAGAGTTGAATGAAATACGAAGTAGAAGGAACTTAAAGAAGAATTTCTGAAATAGCATTTCTCTGGGCATCGATCGATCGGAAGACCACCTTGAAAGAGACCGCGAGATGATATCCAATAAATCTCTAAGAACATAATAGGAAGATCGGACAGACTGCTGGAAAAAGTTATTCTGGAGTAGTATATAGCGACATCGACGGTTCTCGGTGACAAGGTGTATGTATATTTTACCCATGGGGTAGGGGAGAATAAATTTGCCATCTGATTCCTTACCTGTCGTAGATGACTAAAAGGGGAGGAAGCAGTGGGGGCTGGTAAATCCCCTTCTTGAATTTTAATTTCAAAAAGTAGGAACAGAAGCAGCTAAGCAGAGGGTGCTCATCCTCCTCAAAGGCTCAGGCTAGGATGTCTATGTGTGGAGGTAACCAGGATAAGAGAGAACAGATAGGTACTATGTTTGAGGAAAGAAATCTGGATGTCCTGGATCTGAGTGAAACAAAGCTCAAGGGTAAAGGGGAAGAATGTAGAAATGTCTTGGGAGTGAAATCAGTGGTTTGTGAAAGAACGGGAGATAAGGAAGAAGTATCGCTACTCCTGAAGCAGGAGTTATGGGAGCATGAGCTAGAGTGTAAGGAAGTAAATTCTAGACGTCTGTGATTAAAAATGAAAGTAGATTGCGAGAGATGGGTGATTATTCATGCTTATGCTGCTGGCCATGAAATTTCGTAATTAAGTGTTTTGGAGCAGCTGGGACTCGCAGCAGTTTTGATGTTAAAGACTGGGTATTATTGATGAGTAATGTGACAGTTCAGGATATGATTGGGGGGTATCAGTATTATGAATGGAAATGGTGATCACCTTGCGGAGATATGTTCATAAAGGACTGATGATTGCTAGTTTAAAAAGGACATGCATAAGTATACGTATGCTAGTAGAATAGATGGTCAACTGGCATTACTGCGATACACATTGATTGATAGGCGTGTGAAAGAGTCTTTTGGATGTAAATGTGCTGAGAGGGGCTGATGGTGGGATGTCTGATCACTGTCTTATGGAGGCGAGGGTGAAGCTTTGTTGAGGTTTACGAAACAGAGTAAACAATGTCGTTGAGTAGAATGTGGTGAGTGAGCTTGGAAAAGATTTGTGCGAACAAATACCAGAGAAGACTAAGTGTAGAACGGCAGAAGGTCAGAGTAAATGGGTGAGGATTGAGAGGTATTCAGGGGGGCACTGATGGCGTATGCGAGAGATGCTTGTTGCATGCAAAAGATGGGAGATGTGAAAGGGTAGAGTGGTGGGATGGAGTGCAAATGACTGAGATGTATGAGACAACGGTATGGGGTCAAGGAGAGGCTGCAGGGGTTGAAAAAGAGGGTAAATGAGTTAGTGTGAGGGAATAGAAGTAAACTTTAGGAAGAATCTAAGATGATGTTTTAGAAGGAGGTTAATAATGGGCGAAAAAAAAAAAACGCGTACAAATTAATGAGATTAATGTGGCAAGGTGACTGGAATGGGTGGTGTTGCAGCTGAATCTACTAAGAAAGGGGGTTACTGTGTTGTTGGTTGGTCGATAAGATTATCATTGTATGGATCATGATAAGGTGCTTGAGGATTGTCGGATTGCATTTATTGTGCAAGTGTATAAAGGCAAGGGGGAATATAAGTGAGTGTTCAAACTACAGGGGCATAAGTTTGTTGAGTATATCTAGTAAGTTGTATGGGACGGTAATGAATGAAAGGGTGAAGGCATGTACAGAGCATCAGAGCTAGTAATTTTTCAGTTCAATTTCTTTCTTTTCTAAACAGAGAGAGAGAGAGAGAGAGAGAGAGAGAGAGAGAGAGAGAGAGAGAGAGAGAGAGAGAGAGAGAGAGAGAGACGTTTGTGACAGCATTGTTACCAGGAAAGTTTTAGAAAGCGAGTCAGTAAATTGAGGTTCTAAATCGGAAGCGAGATTTGTCACTTGGAATACAAAACTTAAAAACAGAATCGTGGATAACGGCCGAACAACACCATGAGAGGTGTGAGTGGGGCTTAGAGCTTGAGAAAGAGTGTCCAGTTCTGAGCGCTGTATATGGTCGTTTATCCGCTTGAGGGAGCGTGTCCAGTTCTGATCGCTATACCTGGTCGTTTATCCACCTTGACTGAATTTGGCACCGGTGTGAAACATGATTCATTAACTGATAATAAGATATAAACTGAACTTGCAGGTGGACTTTGTCACCTGAAAATGAAGATAAACATAATGAAATTGGAACTGACGATTGTGCATCACTGAGGCTTGTGGCTCTGTTGGGGCACTGGGAAAGAGACTCATTGTTACGTTTCCTCAGGAGCGAGTAGATAAGGACCGTCTTTAACCAACCGAGTCTGGAAAGGTGAACGTTCAGGCGCTCACAATCGATGAACTGTAAACCATTGCCGATAGAGATGTTTTGAAACTATGTGCTATACAGGTGGACATCCGGAGTATTGAAGGCATATCTGTTGTATTTTTTTTTTCTTTTCAGTTTTTTTTAAGCTTACCGAATTGTTTCAGGCGTCCAGTTTGTCACGGGCTAAAGAAACAGTTGTTAGACTATCGACTCGCTCTTGAAAACAGATTGATTCAAACCGGTTTTGAGTGATGCAGCGAAACCTTTGCGATGATCCTGTGCCGTGGCTGGAGATTCTTTAGATCCGGTGCATCGAACGTCGCTGACCAGGCCAAAGGCGAGCGTTACGACATCGCTTTTCCATGGACTTCTTTGAAGAAAGGGATATGGAAAACGGAAATCCTGATGAGGCTACCCACCATGGTTCACTGAGTTCGAAGGGGAAGGGGATTCGAAGTAATGCAAATAGGAACTTCATCGGGCCAAATTGGTTCCTTTCATTTTTTTTTTTTTTTTTCATTCTAGAGGATATTGGAAACAGAACTTAATGATGAAAGAAAGGGAGAAAAAATAGTTATGAAAAGGAGAAAAGCTTGTAAACTTTGTGGATTCAAAAAGATAATCGGTTGGGGACCTAATACGAAGTATTAATGAATTCGATTTTTAAGCGTATCTATAAGAGCGCTGAATAGCCTTAGAGGCTCCAGTGCTTGGCTTATAAGCCTAAATTTTATAATCCAATCCTTAAGCGTATTGATGCTCCTCCTCATAATTACTCTTACTAGTAAGCCATTCCATATATTAACGATCATGTTGAGGAAATATGTATATTTGCCCTATTCAAACTAATACTTGCATGTAAGTTTGTATCCATCAGCCCTTCGCTACTTGCTGAGATGTTTGATGATTCTGAGTATCTGTGTTAGCTCGCCTCTCAACCTTCTCCATTCTAAGCTAATTAGACAAAGATAATAGGATTTGTTCTCAAGTCCTGGTAATCAGTTTGGTAGGACGATGATGTACTTTCGCTGTTGTATCAGTATCTCTCTCCATGTAGGCCGACCACAGCTGAACACAGCACTGAAAGAAGGGATGCATCAGTAAACTATAATGGAGATAGACTTTGGTTCGAACCGCATGTTTGAGGCTTAATATAATCTTGCCTTTGTCTTCTCGATTTTACTTCCCGGTCATGAAACTGTGCGCTTAACGTTATATAAATTACCACTTTAGACTCTATTGATTAATTAATTTGCAGCGGATGTAGACGTTTTCTTTTACTAGCTTTACAGGCCAGTTGGCGCACAGTGAGTAATACGAAAGGATGTGTGTAGAATGAAGGCGCACTGGGAAAAGTTTAGAAACTACAAAAGAGGAAAGTTTAAAGGATGTATTACGCTTTGGAGGCAAATACCCATCCACTGTGAGTGGGACTAGAGGAATCAGTAGTCACAAGGTCAGTTCGACAAGTCATGTAAAGAGAAGAAAGGAATACAGGAGGAAAATACTAGAGAAAAATATTAGAAAAAAGAAATTTAATATATATTACATGGGAGACACTCGAACGACATTGTGGTCACCCCCATTGAAGAAATGACCTCATGGAGTTCCTTCATAAGGAAGGCCACAGGCCTTCGAGGAAGGCCACAGAGATTCTTGGTGAAAGAGAGGAACTAGACTTGAAAGCCTTGGAGAGGGCAGCTGCAGTAAATGGACTTCACCACTTTGGAAGCGAAGAAGACAGTGGGAGAAACTTGACTGCACCGGTCAAGTTTCTCAGTGGGCTTGACCATGTCGACACTGGCTAAGTATTTGAGATCGGGAGGAACCGATCACCATCAGGAATTTTAGCAGGAAAGCGCAGAGAAAAAATTTAGCGAAAGAAGAAGAAAAGATAAGGTTTAAGGATATACATACGAACGCAGTGAGTGGGTAACGGAAGAGTAGAGACAAGATAAGTGAACCAGTGCTAAATATGGAAAATGAAAGATTTTAAAGAACATTGAGATGCTTTGGAGAACATTTTAACAAAGATTGCGAGAGAGAGAGAGGCGTCAAGACTTTACACCTTCCATCTCGTATGGGTTGATGAAACCTGCTTTTGTAGACGAGTTTAGTGCAAAATTTATTCCATCCCAGTAGAGCTCAGGGGCAATCTGATGGTGTGGAATTTTTATGAGATGGGGCCTCAAGTATAGACCTTTTCCCTTCACTGTATTTATGGCTATTTACACACACACACACACACACACACACACACACACACACTGCCTGCATACTGATGACGTAGACAGTCAACAGTTATTGCAGGGTCTTCTATCTCTCGTCGATGTCATTTCAAAGTCTTTCACCATCTTAGGAGAAAGTCTTATTCCTCGTTGTCTTATGAAACGTCTGCGTTTATGGAAAACGAGTAAATCAATTATTTACCGAAGTACCTCCCTCCTCCCTGCGCGCATCTGTGTTGTATTATTCTAAGTTCTGATTCTGCGTCGACTTAGTCTAAAAGGCCTGTCATGGAAAATTCACAGAAACTTTGAGAGATTACGGCAAACACCTTCACTTTTTCCTAGCTGTCCATACCTAAAGCAGTTCAGTGTCATGGTAGGGATTAGTGTATTCCTCTGACATAGAATCTCCAGTTAGCATTCTTTTTGACTGTGAAGAGGAGGAGGAGGAGAAAAAAGTATTTGGAGAGGAGGAGGAGGAGAAAAAAGAATTTGGAGAGGATTAGGAGGAGAAAAAAGAATTTGGAGAGGAGGAGGAGGAGAAAGAAGAATTTGGAGAGGAGGAGGAGGAGGAGGAGAAAGAAGAATTTGGAGAGGAGGAGGAGGAGGAGGAGAAAGAAGAATTTGGAGAGGAGGAGGAGGAGGAGGAGAAAGAAGAATTTGGAGAGGAGGAGGAGGAGGAGGAGAAAGAAGAATTTGGAGAGGAGGAGGAGGAGGAGAAAGAAGAATTTGGAGAGGAGGAGGAGGAGAAGAAAGAAGAATTTGGAGAGGAGGAGGAGAAAGAAGAATTTGGAGAGGAGGAGGAGGGAACCGTGTCTAACCCCGAGGGAATTTACGTGACGGAGTTAAAAGTTTGACATGAATACGAACAAAGATCTCGACCCATATTACCTTTAAGTCGTTTGTGGAGTAGGTACTAACTTTGAGATCACGGATGCAATGGACCTTCCTATTACACGCACCATAATGAAGTCATTCATTATCATTTTATTACAACTTAATTTTGGGAGCTAAAATGAGGCTGCATCATTTATCCCACTCCTCTGCCTAGCTCTCCTCTCCCGTGTCTAATTAGTTCAGTGGAAATCGACAACGCCTCCACTAAATACTCTATATTTCTCGTGTGATCTTGTGTGGGTGGAGCACAGTGTGGATATTTTATATAATCAAAAGCAACGATCGAGTTAACAAACTTGAAAAAAAAAAAAGTGGTGAGGCATCTGTAGTCGATTTTTTACCAAGTGCCACAAAGACTTTTGCAAGATAATAGGATCTGTACCGTCAGCTCATTTCATGCTGGCCCTCTGTTATATTTCCTTTTTATACATTAAGGAAACGCTGGGCAGTAACGCTTCCACAGAATATAACCTTTTGTCATGATTAATGTTTTATTATACTCTTTCTTAGATGTCAGTTCAATTTTTTACTCTCCCCCCTTTATTCATAATGAGTCAGACAGCTGAAATACCATGTGTTACCTCGGCCTCTCGTGTCTACGCCACCATAGTGGAGAGGGAGGGCGTCTTTATTTTACGAGTGGTTGACCTTTTTCTCTTTTTTTGGTACGGTATATGTTCCAATGTGGATAATCAACATGGACGCTTTCAGACTCTGCGCTTGGTTCTCATCATTCATGATCGCTGAGACGACACGGGCGACTGAATGACCTGATCAAGGTCATCTTATTCATGCCATATATATATATATATATATATATATATATATATATATATATATATATATATATTATCCCTGGGGATAGGGGAGAAAGAATACTTCCCACGTATTCCCTGCGTGTCGTAGAAGGCGACTAAAAGGAGAGGGAGCGGGTGGCTGGAAAATCCTCATCTCGTTGTGTTTTTTTTTTTTTTTTTGTTAGTTTTCCAAAAGAAGGAACAGAGAAGGGGGCCAGGTGAGGATATTCCCTCAAAGGCCCAGTCCTCTGTTCTTAACGCTACCTCGCTAACGCGGCAAATGGCGAATAGTATGAAAGAAAATATATATATATATATATATATATATATATATATATATATACACACACACGAATATAGTGCATATGAACGCACACTTCCGTATAACATACAAACCTCCAATCGCCAGGATCGAACCCGGGACCCTTGCATAGCAGGCGGGAGCACTACTGCTAGGCTATGATCGCCCCTATATATATACGCAGTTTATCGACAGGTCCTTAGGTAAGGATGAACAGCTAACTTGACTGGGGACAGACTGCATCGGCTAGGATTCGACCCAGTGTCAGATTCTACCACAGAAGGTCCTCGAATGCGTCACTGTCATTGGCGTTAACCGCTATATCGCAGAGGTCAGCTTTTCTCCCTTTCATCTTTTTTCCTCCCTTGTCTTGAGGATTCGTTCAATCTCCTCTAGAGATTTAGATTTATCATCTTGCCACTGAACTTCCAAACAGTAGGACCTTATTTACTTCTTGGTGTTGAAAGCGACTGGAAAATGCGGGTTGGATTTCCGGGTCTCCAACACAGCAAATATTTGCCCCACTTCGAGGTATATGTGGGTGTCGACGACTTGTGTAGACTGCTCCATCTTGCTGCTGTGTTGTCGATGTGTGTGGAAGAGAAGGAAGTTCATTTTGCTGTAAAGTCTGCCTTGTCATGTTTACGGGAAGGAGCCAGAAGTGAATGTAGTGTGCTCTACAATGTCTAGATGTAGAGTGTACAGAACAGGTTTACGAAGAGAAGTCCAAAGATAGACATAAATTACTGCATCAGTGAATGTAGTGTGCTTTGCACTATAACAAGTCTACGGGAAGAAGTCAAAAGCGAGTTGAACATTAATGTTGTGTCGGTCAATGTGGCAGACGTGGGCGTATTTCTGGAGAACTCGTGGACTAGAGTTCGGAAAATAAGTATCCATAGAAAACGTGTGTCGCATTATATTGTCATCACTGAATAAAAAAACAACTTTACGAAGTTTGATTTGTATCTGATTTTGATCTCGCCTTTAAAAGTTACGATTGATTGTCAAGTTACAACTTTTTTAAAGTCTGACCCTTGAGGAAGACGTTCTAACGACGACAAACTACGTACAAAGTGATCCTTGTGTGTGCCTCTTGTTACGCAAGTGAGACTGTAACTAGGCTGTTTCTTGTGGTACTGAACATGTACTCTCGTACTAGTCTTGATATTTTCACTCCATAGTAGAGAACTGAAACGATATTTCACCTTAACAGAACCGGTATTTCACTTTAATAGAACCGATATTTCACTTTAACAGAATCGATATTTCACTTTAACAGAATCGATATTTCACTTTAACAGAGCCGATATTTCACTTTAACAGAATCGATATTTCACTTTAACAGAGCCGGTATTTCACCTTAAGAGAACCGATATTTCACCTTAAGAGAACCTATATTTCACCTTAAGAGAACCGATATTTCACCTTAACAAAACCGATATTTCACCTTAACAGAACCAATATTTCACCTTAACAGAACCGATATTTCACCTTAACAGAACCGATATTTCACCTTAACAGAACCGATATTTCACCTTAACAGAACCGATATTTCACCTTAACAGAACCGATATTTCACTTTAATAGAACCGATATTTCACTTTAATAGAACCGATATTTCACTTTAACAGAACCGGTATTTCACTTTAACAGAACCGGTATTTCACCTTAAGAGAACCGATATTTCACCTGAACAGAACCGATATTTCACCTGAACAGAACCGATATTTCACCTGAACAGAACCGATATTTCACTTTAACAGAACCGATATTTCACTTTAACCGAACCGATATTTCACTTTAACCGAACCGATATTTCACTTTAACAGAACCGATATTTCACTTTAACAGAACCGGTATTTCACCTTAACAGAACCGGTATTTCACCTTAACAGAACCGATATTTCACCTTAACAGAAGCAGTGATGAGTGATAGGCATGTAAAGAGAACTCGAGGGGAGGAACATTTTTGCTTCCCGGTATGCCGTCACGTCGGTGAACTGTGTGCATTAGAATGGTCAATACACTCTATATGCAGAATATTGACACACATATACACAGAAATCTCCGTAGAGACAAACTGTTAAGCCACAACAGATGCCAGTCTTTCGCGTTCGACTTTACATACTCATCAAGCTGAAAGTACATGATTAACATGTTATGATACCAAACCAGAATTTGTTTACCTACCAGATTCTCCTTCTCCTCCTCCTCCTGCTTTGGTGATATCTCAGAAAACTTCACTTCTCGAAGCCGGTTCCTTCACATATCAGCAGCTATGACCAAGGAAATGGTCCCTGTGCTATCCTTTTTTTCTCGCAATTCCAAAGCGGTTCAGTGGTTCTTGAGATCTGGGGGTGTTTAGCGGGTGGTCAGCCGGAGAAGCCATGGCTGAGACCTCTGCTTCTTGTTGTGTTTACGTTTCCTTCGTTCCGTTCGTGTCGATGTATGATGTACACGTATAAAGTAAACAGAACTAAATAGAAAAGATGTGTCATGAATAT